>NW_026067965.1:3775869-3784106 GCF_014885135.2 Alexandromys fortis
GATAGTCCTATAAGAAAGCTTGCTATTCCTTCCTAGTCCCCAAAGCCTGAGGAGTTGCCTTCAACTCCAGGCTGGGTGATGTGGCGATTGCCTTTCCATGAAAGGGCTAAATGAGACATAGGAAATTCCGTGTTTACATTATTGAACAGGGGTTTTAGAATCAGCAGCAATCGGTACAAGAGTGATCTGGTTAGATGGACCATGGATGAAGAACTCTTTTTATTAGAGTGTGCATTTCTATTGGGGGAGGGGACACACATTCCTAGTGGGCAGGCAGGGGAAGGTCTAATTTGATGACACATTCCCCCAGGGTGGACGCTAGTATGATATATGGTCCAGCTATGGGGTATAGGGGTAGGGGTACAGAGAGGGTTTCTTTACCTCCTCTGGTCCTTATGCAGTCTGCAGGAGAGTCTGAGCATGTGTGGGTGTGGGGCACTGTCACACTTGTCTTGAGTTTGGGTTTGCTCGCCTTCACCCCTCTGAGTCCTGCCTGGGAGCTTACTCTTCCCAGCAGGGACCCATCTCCTCTAGGAGAGAGTTGCTCAGATTATTCAGGCTGTGAGCTCTGGGCTTAAAGGGGCAGGCCTATAAATTTACAAAGAAATTTGTAGCGATACCATCTGGCCAAAATGTCTCCCAAGGGTAACATTTGTTGCAGATCAAAGCATGCGATCCAGGTTTTCTGCTGTTCTCAAAATTCACACTTTGCTTACCAACTGCTCCGCTTTTAAATTATCCCCTCCCACAAGGGGGTGAGCTTGAGCTCTGACCCTCCACTCAGAGAGAGGAAAAAGACCTGTTTGCCTCAAGAATAAAAACCCAAGGAGATCCCAGTGAGTGCGCTTGCTTGGTTGATTTGCAGCCATGCATCTGTCTCAGAGGTAAAGTATCTTGCTTTGGATTGTGTGGTCATTTTCCTGCAATCCCAGGCCCATCTCTTAACAATACGATGGCTTCTGTCTGTGATCCCCACACTCTGGGTGATGGGGCAAGAGGACCGGAGTTAGTTCCAGACCAGCCTGGGCCACAAAGAGAGCTCCGGTCTCAGAAAACCCGACCTAATCCAACCCAACAACCAATCAACCAACCAACTAACACCAAGAAAAACCCAAGAAAGAGTGAGCTTGTCCAGGGAGGCCCTGCACTCCCATGAGGGTGGAGGGTTCGCTGGGGTGAGGCTGCGGTTTCCTGGGTACACAGGGCAGAATATGCTGTTCGTCCTCCACCATCTTCTCTTCCCTGACTTCCAGCTCTGCTGATCGCTCCATGTTCTTTCTAGAAAGTTCCTTCCTCCCTTTACAGAATGGACTTATTTAGTTAGGCACCTCCAACAAGCCAACTCCTCCTTTCTTTTCCTCATGCCACCTGCTGCTCCCTGTGGAGGTGGAAGATGCCATAGATGGGCTTTAAGGAGTCTGCGCTTGGAGAAGCTGAAAAGGGAGCTAGACACCCACTTACCGGGCATCAGTGTTGCTCACAGGGCTTCTCTTTAACTGGCACAGTGGTGTTGGTGAGACCCCCAAGACCAAGGCAACTCCTACAAAGAAAGCATTTAACTGGGGCAATGCTTACAGTTCCAGAGGGTGAGTCTAGGATCGTCTTGGTGGGAGGCAGACAGGCATGGTGCTGAAGCAGTAGCTGAGAATTTTACGTTCTGATCCACAGGCAGCAAGCAGAAAGACTGGCCCTGCCGGGCGATGGTGGTGCTCGCCTTTAATCCCAGCACTCGGGAGGCAGAGGCAGGCGGATCTCTGTGAGTTCGAGACCAGCCTGGTCTACAGAGCTAGTTCCAGGACAGGCTCCAAAGCCACAGAGAAACCCTGTCTCGANAAAAAAAAAAAAAAAAAAAAAAAAAAAAAAAAAAAAAAAGAGAGAAAGAAAGAAAGAAAGAAAGAAAGAAAGAAAAAAAGAAAGAAAGACAGACTGGCCCTGGGTGAACTTTAGAAACCTCAAGGGCTGTATCTCCACTTAGGGCATCTGTGCCTGAGCCAGACTCCCAGCTGCTCCAGAGGCTCCTATAGAAGAATCTACAGTTCAAGGCCCATCTGAGCCAAACTGAAAACCTGAAATGACATCTATTTATGACACAGCAGGTGTGTGGGGGCGAGAGGAGTACAGGACTAGCTCTCTCCTTCGACCATGTGGGTCCTGGGGGTTTTACTCGGACGACCGTGCTTGGCACTCAGATGACTGTGCTGTTTCCTGCCGAGGCATCATGCCAGCCCCGGCTGAAATCTAGGGGAAGTTCCTTCCCCATATGCAACCCATTCTCTAGGCTTCCACGATCTTAGAAACACCCCCTCCCCCCAGGTCAGCCATTGAAGCTCCAGGCCCCACAGAGTCCGTTCGCACTGGAGTGGGGAGCTTGCTGAGCTGAGAGTACATCCTGTGCCTGCCTCTGGCAAGAACAAACTCAGCATTCCTCCTGCCAGGGCATTTCCAAGCCTTGTCCCACCCCACCCCCATCCGCATGGGTCTGCATGCCAAGAGGCCTTGCCTGGGAGTCCTGGCACCTGTCCCGCTGGCTGGGCCTGGATTTTGGAGAGAGATGTCTAAACGCGATCAGCTGCTGTTCACCGTTCTCTGGCTCTGCCTGACTAATATAGACATGACCCCACCTCCTTTGGAGGAGCTGGAGATAGAACCCTGCGCATCACGCGTGCCAGGCAAGCCGTCCGCCGCTGAGCTATACACCCAACCTAAATACTGTGTTCTTAGTTAACACTAAATCACACAGCAAAGAGTGAAAACCACTAAAATCGTCTATAGAATCTGTATCCTTCCCAATCCGAGAGGCTAATAATCCTTTCAGTCATCTATACCTCGTCTCTTAGGAGTCTGGGCAAATAACACAAAACTACCCCATTGCCTTGACCTTGACAGACCCGACTAGTGGATCACAGAGCTAGTGACACTCCTGCAGGCACTACTGCTAGGTCAGAGATGAAACCTATTTGCTTCCTAATAAAACTCAGATCTGAATTATTGTAGAGGAAAATCTGGCTTCAAGGCAAGGCTGGTGAGGTGGCTCAGCTGGTAAGGTGTCTCTGGCCAAGCCCGAAGAAGAGTTTTGTTTCTGAGACACACTTGGTGAAAGGAGAAAAACCAACTCCTGGATATTGCCCTCTGGCTTTCACATGTGTGTTAACACATGTACACATGCACACATACAAATAAAGAGCTAATATCCTGGTGCTGGAGAGGTGGCTCAACCATTAAGAGCACTGGCTGCTCTTCCAGAGGACTCGGGTTTGATTCCCAGCACACGACAGCTCACAACTGTCTGTAACTCCAGTTCTAGGGGATCTGATGCCCTCTTCTGGTCTCCATGGGCACCAAGCAGGCATATGGTACACAGACATACATGCAGGTAAAACACCCATAAACATAAAAAATAAAATATTCTGCACACACACACACATATATATATACACACACACCAAACAAACACAAACAAACAAAAAAACTTTTAAAAATTTAAGAAAAGCTAGGCAGTGGTGGCGCACACCTTTAATCCCAGCACTCAGGAGGCAGAGGCAGGCGGTTGTCTGTGAGTTTGAAGCCAGCCTGGTCTGGAGAGCTAGTTCTAGGACAGCTAGGATTGTTACACAGAAAAACCTTGTCTCGAAAAAACAAAAAAAAAAAATTAAGAAAAAACTGGGTGGCACATGACTTTAATCCCAGCACTCAGGGGGCAGAAGCAGGCAGATCTCTGAGTGTGAGCCCAGCCTAACCTGGCATACACAGGGAGTTCCAGCACAGCCAGGACGACACAGAGAACCCTTCCTTGGGGGAAGGGAGATAAAAAAGAAATATAATAAAAATTTTAAGCCAGGCGTGGTGTACACACCTTTAATCCCAGCACTTGGGAGGCAGAGGAAGGGGGCTCTCTGCACACTCAAAACCAGTCTGGTCTACACAGTGAGCTCCAGGACAATCAGGGTTACATAGGGAGGCCCCGTCTCTAAAACAAGAGCAACAACAACAAAAGTCAACAAAACAAACAAAAAGGCAAATAGCTGACACCTGCAATGAATACTCATGTCTGTGTTGACTATAGGAGGCCAACTCCAAGGATTTCCCCACTCCCCAACAATGAAGGAGACACACACACACACACACACACACACAAGCAAAACACCCCAAACCAAAAAAAGCCAGGATTAGGAAATCTTGAACTTTTTGGTGCCCAATAGCTAGCTTCCTCATTCTGCAAGTGAGGCCACTGAGCGCTGAAAGACAGCTGTTGAGTGGGCTCTAGCGCTGCCCGCCAGTAGGGAAGAATGACCAGCAGAGAAACCTCCGTGCCATTGCTGGGGCCCTGGGGCGCAGTCCCTAGAACCAGAAGAGGGAAAGCGTCGCCCCCTGGTGGCCAAGACAGTAAGAACGAGAGAAAAAACTGCATTTAAGATTGTAGATATGAAAACACCCAAGGAACCACCAGAGGTGGAGGTGGGCTCTGATGCCTGGGGGAGTTGCCTCATATCTCCTATGCTACGTCTTTCTCTGGGTATGAGCTGGTTGGTTGACATCTTGTCACAAGCTAGGGTCATCTGAGAAGAAGGAACATCAGGTGAGAAAATGCTTCCGTTTGATTGGCCTGTAGTCAAGTCTTTTGGGGCACTTTTTGGATTACTGATTGATGTGGGAGAACCCAATGTATAGTGAGCCATGCTACACCTGTGCAGATGGCCCTGTTTGTTTGTTTGTTTTTTTTTTTTTTCCAAGACAGGGTTTCCCTGTGTATTTTTGGCTGTCCTGGAACTTATTCTGTAGACCAGGCTGGCCTCAAACTCACAAAGATCCGCCTGCCTCTGCCTCCCTACTGCTGGGATTAAAGGTGTGCGCTGCCATTGCAGGGCTTGGCCCCTGGGCTTTATAGCAAGCCGAGAGCCATGGAGAGCAAGCCAGTACGCAGTGTTTCTCCGTGGCCTCTGCTTTAGATCACATCTCCAGGTTCCTGCTTTGGCTTCCCTTCACGACGGACTATGGGCTGTAAAATGAAGTCAACCCTCCCCTTCTGGGTTGCAAAGGTTATGGTATTTGTTCTGTCTTCTGCTACTGGGGCCGTGCTGAGAGTGTTTAGTGGCAAACAGCACATGAGGAGAGCCCACAGTCCTGTGGAAGCTGAGGCTGTCGGGAGGAGGAGGCAGGAAAGAAACAAGATTGCTGTGGCCAAAGGGACACATTTTAGTTCCACAGAACTTGGGTTAAAGTCTGGGGCATCATCTGGTGGTGGGCAAGGTAGCCCTGTCCTCCAGCTCATGTTTCTCAACTGGCTGGAATAGAATAGTCTGATCCAGAAGGTTTGTGTGAGGTCTGAGTAAGATTATTCTAGAACAAGGCCCTGGTTATTTGTACCTTTGCGGAGCCACAGTGGGATCAAGGGCTGGTTTGCAGCCGGGACCATCTGAAACTCACCAGGGAGGGCTCATGGGTGTTTCCTCACCCAAGAATGCAGAGGTCCTGCGGCTGAGAGCAGGAGCGGCCGTCCCCCAGCTGCTGCTCTCCCGGCCCTCGTGACGACGCAGGGTTCGCTGTTCTACGGTAGGGGGAGGTGCCTACAATGAGACTGCTAAATCCCTCTGGAGCCAGGAAAGAAAAAAAGGTCACCTTTTGTGCTGGGGAGGGGGGGGGCAGCCACCCCCACCCGGGCCTAAGCGCGTGCAGCCTGCAGATGGTGCTTTCCAGTTGTCATGGAGCTGACACTCCACACAATCACTGGCTCCAGAGAAGAGCCTCGGTGGTGGGAGCTGTGCCTGGAGGCTACTTGTGCGGGCACAGGACAGCTGGTGCTTCCATCCTCAAGAAGTCTGACTGTCCCCTGAGTGTAGTGGCTGCACATCTTTGATGCCAGCACTGGGGAGGGAGAGGCCAGCCTGGTGTATAGTGAGTTCCAGGACAGCCAGGGATACATCGTGCCATCCTGTCTCGTCTCAAAACAAACAACAAAGAATTCTGGCTGCCCGTCTTGAAGCACCTGTGCTGTGGCTGATACTGGGTGACTGACTTTGACTTCCACACCCACTGAGAGGTGTTGAGAGGGGATCAGAAGGGACCTTTGAAGGGTGAATGGGCCAAGCAGCATGTGCTTGTAATCTCACTCTGGAAGGTTTACCCAGTGAGACGGGAATTTGAAGACAGCCTGGACTACAAAAGGAGACCTCGTCTTAGAAGAAGTCAGGGAAGTGGGGAGTGGGGGCTTGGAGGAGGATGGAGGGAGGGAGATGGACTAAGGAGGGTGGAGAGGAGGACAAAGGACAGAAGAAGGGGGAGGAGTGAGAGGGAGGAGACAAACCTCCCTCATTTTCACAACTTTCTGTATTCTCCATCTGCCCCAGGTAGACCAGCCTTTAGGTCTCCCCACTCCAATGTCCAAGTGAACTGCCTCAAATGTTCAAATCCTACTGAGTCAGCTCTCATATATTTACCATGTGGTTGGGGTAATCTATTACTGTACCTGTTTTTTTTTAAATAAATTTTTGTTTATGCTTGGCAGTGATGGCACACATCTTTATTTTTTATAGTTTTGTTTTTACTATTATTTTTTATTTTTAAAAAATTTATTATGTATACAATGTTCTGTCTGTGTGTATGCCTGCAAACCAGAAGAGAGCACCAGACCTCATTACAGATGGTTGTGAGCCACCATGTGATTGCTGGGAATTGAACTCAGGACCCTTGGAAGAGTAGGCAATGCTCTTAATGGCTGAGTCATCTCTCCAGACCTACTGTACCTGTTTTATAGACGATAAAATGAGCGGCAGAGAAGGTAAGCAACTCTCTGCAGGATAACCATGTGGAGAGAGGCTGGACTCCTCCCTTAGCCATTAGTTTGTTGATGGAGAAGCATGTCCTAATCTGATTCTGACCTCAGGAAGCAACTCTGCCGCTCTCCTTCCTGAAGTCAGTCCTGGCTTCAACTTTCATCCAACACAGGGTGTTGATCTCAGCCGCATGCAATAAAATTATTGTAGTTTTTTTCCTGCATATCAGAAGAGGGCACCAGATCTCATTACAGATGGTTGTGAGTCATCATGTGGTTGCTGGGAACTAAACTCTGGAAGAGCAGTCTGTGCTTTTAACTGACAATTATCACATATACTCACTCATAGGTGGTTTTTAAACATAAAGCAAAGAAAGCCAGCCTACAAACCACAATCCCAGAGAACTTAGACGACAACGTGGATACTAAGAGAAATTTACATAGATATAATCTACATGGGAAGTAGAAAGTATAAAAAGATAAGATCTCCTGAGTAAATTGGGAGCATGGGGACCTTGGGAGAAGGTTGAGGGGGGAGGGGAGAGGCAGGAAGGGGAGCAGAGAAAAATGTAGAGCTCAATAAATATCAATTAAAAAAGGAATAAAAAAGAGCTAGTTCCAGGACAGGCTCCAAAGCTACAGTGAAACCCTGTCTCAAATAAATAAATAAAACCAAACCAATTAAACAAACAAAGAAAAAAAAAAGAAATCAGAAGAGGGCATCAGAGTCCCTGGAACTGGAATTATGGGAGTTGTGAGCCACCAGATGACTGCTGGGAATTGAATGTGGATCCTTTGCTAGAGCGAGAAGTGCTCTTAACCACTGAGCCATCTCTCCAGCCAGTAGGCTAGCCTTTGCTTTTTTCCGTTCTATTTATAGAATTTAAAATTTTGTGTATATATGTGTGGGTTTGTACATGCGACTGCAGGCGCCCTTAGAGGCCAAAGAGACATTGCATCTCTTGGAGGTGGAGTTACAGGTGGTTGTGAGGCCCCTGATGAAGGTGCTGGGAGCGGAACTCCTCCTCCTTAGGATCAGCAAGCGCTCTTAACCACTGAGCCCTTCCTCCAGTCCTAGTACTCTCTTTTTTCCTTTAGTAACAAAGTATACGAGTGATAGCTTTTCTGGTTGCCTTGTGGAGTTTGAAACAATATCTATGAGGATTTTTTTTTTCTTTTTCCTTTGCTGGGGATTGACCCCAATCAGGGCTTCATCCAGGCTAGAAAGCCCTACCATATGGAGGCTTCAAACTTGTTCTCTTTGTACATGTGTGGCGGTGCACATGTGTACACATGCTCGTGTGTGTGTGTTTGTGTACATGCTGGAGTGCCTGTGTGTGTGTGTGTGTGTTTAACCTGATTCTGCTAGACTAACTGGCCAGCGGGACCCAGGGATCCCTTTCTTTCTTTCTTTCTTTCTTTCTTTCTTTCTTTTTTTTTTTTTTTTTTTTTTTTTTTTTTTTGTTTT
>NW_026067965.1:3784171-3839546 GCF_014885135.2 Alexandromys fortis
GTTTTTTTGAGACAGGGTTTCTCTGTGGTTTTGGAGCCTGTCCTGGAACTAGCTCTTGTAGACCAGGCTGGTCTCGAACTCACAGAGATCCGCCTGCCTCTGCTTCCCGAGTGCTGGGATTAAAGGCGTGCACCACCATCGCCCAGCTTCTCTTAGACACTTGCTCGCTGGATTTAGGAATGTTTAGGATTAATTTAAGCCACAGGACATTCATGAAATTCAATAGTATTTCAACATCTCCCAGAACTGTGTGGAAGCAGGAAGATCAGAAATTTGAGGCCTTATCTCTAAAAAACGCCAAAACAACTATTTCACCCCATTACTGTCCATTTTACAAAGTTAGAACCAGACACTGGGAGTAGTGCTCAGTTGACAGAGTGCTTGCCAAGCATGCTCGAGGTTCTGGGTTCGATTCCCCAGAGCTACATAAAGCAGCATGGTGATACACTACTAACATCCCAGCACTTAGGGGGTGAAAGCAGGAAGGTCAGGAGTTCAAGGTCATCTTCAGTTACAAAGCCAGGCTGAGGATAGGCCAGCCTGGGATACCAGCAACCCTATCTTAAAACAGCGGCAATAATAATTGGCCTAACAGTTAAGAGTACTTGCTGCTCTTGCAGAGGATGGGGCTTTGGTTCCCAGAACCCACACATAGCAGCTCATAACCATCTGCAACTCTAGTTCTAGGGGATTTGATGATTGCTCCAGCCTACTCAGGTAGTGCACCTACACACAGGGAAAGCGAGCGCGCGCACGCACACACACAAACACATGCACATACACATGCACACACTGAAAAATAAATCTTTTAATATATGGCAAAAGATCCAGGTGCTAGTGTATTTGCTCCCTGGTGAGGTCGTCTTCAATCTATGACCTTATACTAGAGAGGTCAACTGCCTCATGAGACTTCTTATGAGCTCACTAATCCCATTCATAACAAGTGGTCCTCATGATATAATTATGTCCCAAAGACATCACCACCAGACGCCATCACCATGGGAATAATCGTGCAGCATCTGAATTGTGGGGACACAAGGATACAGGCCAAAGCATCCACCGAGCAGAAGTTGCATTGGGCTGTGGGAGGGGAAAGCAGCTCTTTGACTTGGTAAGAGTCAGCGCAGGCACAGACCACAGAGCTATCCAGCTGTCGTACCGGTTCACGGGAGAGCTTCTGCAGGAATCTGAGCTGCTGGAGCTAGGCTTCAGGGAGAAGGTGCTGGAAACAGGCACAGGGCAGACTGCGGAGATCACCATAAATAGCTCTCTTAGCCACCAACATTCGCCTTCTGTTTTCCACTTTCTAATAATGGCACTGCCATTCTTCAGCCTTCTAGGGGGAGGTCTGACTCACTCCGACTCCTCTGCTGCCAGGCCTGTGTTCAGGCAGCTGCTGCACTAACCCGTACCATCCTGTCCTTTTTGGAAGTCTTCCAGGACCCAGGTCAGGCTTTCTTCCCAGGTGAGCCCCTGCTCTCAGCGTATCTTCATCTCTGTTTCGGGAGCCTAGACTCTGCTTACAAGCACACCACGAAACACATGCCTGCAGTGGAGGCCGGATGAAGCGTGAGACACCCCCCTCTGTCAGCCTGTGGTCTGGACGCCTCACATTCTTGGTGGATATTCCAGCCACATACACGCTCCTCAGGGAAGCTCCTCCAGCAGAGGGGACTTTCTTCTTGCTGGCTGTCTCATTGTGCCATCAAAACTCCTCTGGGAAGTAGAATCTCCTGCCTCAGTGGGGGCGGGAGAATCAGGAGTTCAAGGTCATTTCCCAGTACAGAGGAAGTTTGAGATCAGCCTGGACTACAGAAGACCTTATTTAAAAGTAACAACAAATAACAATAATAAAATGAAAGAAAGGAGGAAGTTTCTCTTGGGATTCTCCTCTTGTCCCTGGATCTGTGATAACTGCATCTATACACGAGCCTCTGAGATTCCTGTCTTCTATGGAGGGGAAGCAGGAAGCCCCTGGTGGGGATGGAGAGTAATGCCACACTGGCAGTGGCAGTGTGAGTGTTGACCTCCATAACTGCATCTGATTGGTCTGTTCTCCAACCTTGTAAGTCTGGATCCTGAAGTCCAGGGACCTGGTGTTACCAGGATGGCCTGGAAGCCAAAGCCGGCAACCTCCATGGTCTTTATCAGAGTTTTAGGCCAGAGAATCGGGAACCCAGTAAAAGGCTTTCAGGCCAGCCAGCGGCGGCGGTGGCTCCTGTCTTTAATCCCATCACTTGGGAGGCAGAGGCTGGCAGATCTCTGTGAGTTCGAGACCAGCCTAGCCTGGCCTACAGAGCTAGTTCCAGGACAGGCTCCAAAACTATACAGAGAAACCCTGGAACAAGCTGCCCCAAACCAGGCCTTCCTTTGACCGAGGCCTCATGCTTTGGAACGACTCTCCTTGTATATACTCTCTCTGTTGGATCCTAGAGCTGAGGCTGCCAGACTGAGACTCCAGGAGCGAAGCTTTGAAGTTAGCAGTTCAAGGTCAGTTTCCTGGCCCAGCTCCACCTGGCAAGGCTGGTGAGGTCTGGGAGCACAGGGCAGAAAGGCTGCTCTATTTGGTGTGATTAGGAAAGCTGGGGTGCGTCTGTTAGATTTTGAGACACAAAGCCCAGCCTTCAGTGAGCCTCAAGAAAATGGGTGGTGATGGATTTAGGTTGTTTCTGCCAGATTTCTTGTTTGTTTTTTTTCCATGCAAACAGGTAAAATAGGAGCTGTTGGGTCAGGTGGTGGCTGGGCCTTTGTTTAGGCTATAGGAAATAGGGGCTCTTTCAGGACCACCTAACTACTGGCATAGAACGTAATTAACTTGGGAAGGGGTTGTGCCATGAAGGGTGCCTGCACCTCAAACCTTTTACGCACACAATGCCACATAAGTCTCCTGGCAGCTCTCTTAGGCCCCGGGAAAACAGATTCTGGCCATGCTAATAAACTTCGGGGCTAGAAGTCTGGTCTAGTGAGGAACAAAAGCCCCATTTCAACCCTTTGCTCTTTGCTTTGTTTTTGTGACAGGGTCTCAGGTTAGCCCAAGCTGGCCTTGAACTCGTGAACAGAACTCAGGATTCTCCTCCCTCCACTACACTCGGAATTTTAACTCTCGATCCAGGTTAGTCCACCCAACTGAACGATACCAGGAGGAGATCCTAGATGTCCTGATCTTGGCTAAAGAACGCCACCCTTGTCAATCGGCTAGATGAAGGCGCCTCGGTCGGGTCAACCAGCCAAACACGAAGGACGCAGGGGACTAAGGCGACGTGACCGCCGCTGACGTCCTGGTGGAAGCCGGGAGTCATGCAGCCGTGAGCCTCCGCGACCCGAATGGGTCTCACTGGCTCCTGCTGCTTCGGAGAGGGACTGAGGTGCCCAGAAAGCGCGGGCTCAGCGCTGGGGCGGCCCGGGCCCTGGAACAGGCCCAAGGGTGGCAGGCAGGCTCCTGCCCCGGCCCTGGACCCGCCTTCTCCCGGGTGAGACCCAATGGGGCGGCGGGCTCCGCAGCTCCGCCCCGGTTGGGTCCTGGCCACCCGGGCCAGCAGAGTCCCCGCCGCACAACCTGGTGCAGCGACGCGCTCGGACCTCGCTTGTTCGCGATGGGCAGCTACCTGCGAACCGTGCACTTGCTCTGCAGAGCCCCAAGCTCGGCGCGGGCCTGGGCACCGGCCGCCCTGACTGTCCCCAACTGGCCGGAGCAGCCACGGCGCCACTGTGAGTGCCGCAACAGGGGGGGGGGGCGGGTGCTCTTGCAGCGCTGCGACGTGGCGACGTCCCGGGAGGGGGACCCCGGAGCGCTACTAGCGACACGCCGGCGGCCGGAGAACGGCGGTGTGCGGGTAGCGAAGGGCTGGGCGGTGGCCTCATCCCAGGCTCCATCGCCTGGCGCGCCCAGGCTGTTGCAGGGGTTGGGGCGTAGGGAACAGTGGCAGCTGGTGGCCTGGGGCATGATCACTGGGCCCCGTCGGGGTTGGGGCTAACAAGGTATTCCGGGGGAGCGTTTCTGGGGGTGCCTGGACCCGGAATGGGGTATCCTGACTGCCCTGCGCCCTTGGAGGGGGACGAGCGACCCAGAGGGGCGGGAGCGGCCTGCTGTTGCTCTAGGCAGGGGAGGGTCACCTCGCGGTCCCGACTCAGACAAAGGCGAGGAGGAGAGGCCTCCATTTCCCCTTCGCTCCAATCCCCGCGCACTCTGGTTCCTCCTCCCCAGCAGGCCCACGTCAGCTATTTTTGGAACCTTTACTCGACAGCCGGAGGAATGTCCTTCTATTTTTCCCGCTTTTGTTTTCTGCCACTCCCCCACCCTTCGCTGCCCTGGAGGCTCAGGCTGGGCCCTCTCCTGGCCTTTTCTTGCTGTGCTAGCCTTGTGCTGCTTGTGAGTCGGTCCTGCTTGGTGTACAAGCTGTGGAGAGCAGGCCGTGCACGCACATTGTCATTTTCTGCGGTCAGTCGTTCCCACGAGGTCGGCATTGCTTGCCTTCAACTTCCTTCTTAAACGTGAAGGTGCACATCGAGGCAAAATAAGCAGGGTTTAGCTAGAGTCTCCATTACCAACAGATTGCCCCGCCTGGCTTGTGGGCATCCTTTACACCCTAGCTACACAGCGCCCTGCTACCAGACACAGGGAACAATGTAGAGTGCTCGGTGGCCTTTTTTTGATGCCTGTTGCCACGGAAATTCTATCCTGACCTGGCCTAAAGCTGCTTGGGGTTAGCCAAGAGAATGAGGAAGAGGGGGGTGGGTCTGGCTATGGGGCTTGTCCTGGCTAAAGTGGTAATCTTTAACTGAGTGTGGGAGCAGCTGACCAGAGCTGGGGGCCAGGAGGAGGGAGGGGGCGGAGCCCCTGACCCTCCCCCTTTGCCAAGGAGAAAGGGACATTTCTGCTTTTGTGCTTCTGGAATCTCTGAGTCCTGAAACCTGGTCAAGTGTCTCAGGCCTCTAAGACGCCCGTATGGCAGCCCTGCAGCAAAATACCGTAGAAGTTAAAGGCATCCAGTATTCTTTTTTCTTTTTCATCTTTTCCCTTTTTTGGGAGGTCTGCATTAATGGCAAAACAAACAAGCAAAAACTACCCTGAGAAACCACACTAACAAGAAAATAAGGTTCCTTTGGGATTCCAAATGTGGATTTACGTTTTAAAAAGCCATCAGTGGAAGGTACTTCCCAAAGGTCTCCAAGTGGGGTGGTGCTTAAATACAAAACAAAACAAAAAAATCATCCTGTGTTTTTGCTACCCCATAGTCCCACATGCATTTTTTTCTATCTTGTATCCTCCAGCAGCTACTTGCTGGCAGCTCTGATAAGTTAGAACTTGGGAAGGCCCAGGAATCAGTCTTTCCATGGGACAAACACTTAGACGCCCTTTATTCTACTCCCAGCTAGAAACTATGTCATTTCACCTGAACCTTTAAGGTGAAGAAACTTCATCAGTTTGTCACCTTAAATATGTGTGTGTATACACACACACACACGTATATACATAAACATGTGTGTGTATATACATACACAGACATACACACACTGACCTGCCAGCCCTGCACACTTGGAGGGAACAAGCAATTCCAAGTGTCTAAGAACCCAGAATAAATTATTTAATAGCTGATCATCAATTTAAAAAAAATTGTTATTTTTTATGTGTGTGAGAGAGACAGATTGTGTGTGTGTGTGCGTGCATGCCTGCATGCTACAGTACATGTATAGAGGTCAGAGGGTAACCCTGTGGAGCTGGCCTCTTCCCTCCACCTTCACCCACCATCTCACAGGCCTTTCAAGTTTTGCAGACCCAGGAGACAGTTCCTATCTATTTCACCCTGAGCCTTGTTTCATGCACGTCAGACAAGTCCCCAGCTGCCCATCCCCAGCACAGCTTCCCCCAGAGTGGGTTTGGTTGTTTGTGTTTGACCCAGTAGGTTTTGAGGGGAAACGTTCTAGAACAGTGATCTAGAATAAGCCTAGAACTGTGGGCCGCTCTAGACCAGTGGTCTAGAACAAGTCTCAACCTGCGAGTCGCAGCCCTTTGGGGTCGTATTACGATTTATTAACAGTAGCAAAATTACAGTTATGAAGTAGCAACAAAATAATTTTATGGTTGGGGGTCAGCACAGCATGAGGAACCGTATTGAAGGGTCGCAACATTAGGAAGGTTGAGAACTACTGGTCTAGAAAGACTTGGCTGCCCCCAAGTTTTCCAACTTTAGCTGGGCCCTCTTGGGCTTATTCTATCCTTCCACATTGGCAGGCTCCGGGGACAGCTGCTTGTGTGAAGCCAGGATCTCTGGCTTGCTTTAGAGTTTAGATTGTGGAAAATGTTTCAGGGCCCCGGATATGGCTTGCAGCCTCCAGCTCTTCCTAAACTTTATTTTGAGCTAGTCTCACCAAATCATTCTGGCTGCCTTTAAAACTTGCGAACCTCCTGCCTCTACCTTCTGAGTAGGTAGGGTTATAGGCCTGTACCTTGACACTTGGGTGCAAGCCCTCCCCCAAGAGCTGAAGCCCCAACTCAGGGAGTCACAGCCGCCAGACGAGCCTTCCATCACCGAGTGGCACCTCCAGCCCAGATTACTAGTACTCCTCTACTCTGTGAGCTGTGCTGGACAAGGTGCCTGTCACATGAGAGTGTTCCCTGCTCATGTGTGGCAATGGCCCTGGGCAGTGGGAAGGCAGGGGGACACATTCCTGAAAGCAGAAAGTGAACCCAGGCAGCCCTGATGTATGCTTGTCCTTCATTTGTGCCTTTATCGTAATTCCTTTTGTGGGCCAGAAACCATGCAAGATGTAAAGGATCAAGCTGGAAGTGGAAGCGGGGAAGAGTTCTGCCTTTGGACTTGAATTCTAACGTGGAGGGGACAAGCACTTAAGATAGTTAACTAGTAGGATGCATAGTACCGAGCTAAGGAGAAGGGTCCGAAAGATGCACAGGGAACAGAGGTACTGGCTGCCAGGCTGGTGACCTGAGTTTGATCCCCAGGACCCACATGGGGGAAGGAGAAAATGACTCCCACGAGCTGCCTGGTTGTCCTCTGCCCTCCAAAGGTACACGGCAGAGCTGTGAGTGACTAGAGTAAACAGACGTAATAGTGAAAGCTCAGTTAGGAAGGTGTACGGTGTACGGGAAGGTTTGAATGGAGCGGACGGGAAGGTTTGAATGGGGCGGACAGAAAAGACCCAATTAGGGGAAGCCTGAGCAGCGGAGGAAGCTGATAGATAGCAGAGAGGGAGGGAGGGAGGGACCTGGAGGTGCCAAGGCTGCTTGCACTGTGTGATGAACTGGAGATGAAGTGTGTGGCAGTGGAAAGCTTGCTATTTTTATTTATTTATTTGTTTGTTTGTTTGTGGTCTTTTGAGACAGGGTTTCTCAGTAGCTTTGGAGCCAGTCCTGGAACTAGCTCTGTAGACCAGGCTGGCCTCAGGTGTGTGCCACCCCAACTCAGCTAAAAATAAATCTTAAAAAACAAAAAAACAAAACAAAACATCTGATTGCAGTACACACTGTGAAATCCTGCAGAGCTTTCTCAATCAAAATAAAAACTCAAAGTCCTCAAAAATGGCCTACGGGTGGAGGGTGTGGCCCAGGTGGCAAGCACACGTCTTCCAGCGCTAGGTACTTATTCGATTATACCTAGCACCAAAAGAAGAGAGGAAGCTGGGGAGTGTGATTCAGGAGAGGACCTGTCAGAGGGGACCAGAAGTTCAAGATCATCCTCAGCAGCATAGAGGGTGCATAGCCCAGGAAACATGAGACCATATGTGTAAGACTCAAAACTGTCCTCCACCACAGTGCTAAGATGGGGTTTCTAAAAGATGGAACTATTAAAAGGTCACATTAGTGGTGGGGGAAATGATGGTGAGAGATGGAGCCTCAAGGCCATTTGTCCATGCTCCTATCCTACCAAGAACGGAAGACACAGTGGTCCCCACTTCTTCACAAGGGATATATTCCAATGCCCACAATGGGTACCTGGAACTGCGGATAGTTCCAAACTCCACTTGCAATGTACTTTCCCCTGTACGTCCATACTATGATAAAGTTTACCTACAAATCAGGCAGAGTTAATGATTAAGAATAACTAATAAAACAGAGCAATCATAGTAATACACTCTAAGTTACATGAATGTGTTCCCTTAAAAAAAAGAATCTTGTCGGGCAGGCGGATCTCTGTGAGTTTGAGGCCAGCCTGGTCTACAAAGCAAGTTCCAGGACTGACTCCATAGCTACTGAGAAACCCTGTCTCAAAAAAAATTATTTTTTGTAATTTAAGATTATTTGTGGGAGCCCACAGATGTGGATTCATCTCACCTTTTTTTTTTTTTTTTTTTTTGGTTTTTCGAGACAGGGTTTCTCTGTGGCTTTGGAGCCTGTCCTGGAACTAGCTCTGTAGAGATTCGTCTCACCTTAACCAAAGGTCAGAGAGCAGTCCTCTATTTTTTTTTTTTGGTTTTTCAAGACAGGGTTTCTCTGTGTAACAGTCCTCGCTGTCCTGGAACTAGCTCTTGTAGACCAGGCTGGCCTCATGAATTTACTGAGATCTGCCTGCCTTTGCCTCTGCCTCCCGAGTGCTGGGATTAAAGGCATGCGCCACCGCTAGGCCTATTCTTGCTCCTTTAAGGTTATGACAGGATGTTTGACCCAAGGTGTGCTTGCTAACAGGATGTTTTGACCTAGGGTGTGGTTGGAGTGGTTACTTGATGCTTTGGGTATGGAAGTGATTACTTTGTTCCTCTTATCAGGTAGAGAAGCCTTCCCCTTCTTTTTGGATTGGAGTATACAAAGCCTGTGAGAAATAAACACAGGGCAAATCTCAGGACTTAACTGGATGCCCTCCCGACTCTATCCTGTCTTTTCTTTTATATCTGTTTTTTTTTTCCCTACCTGACATTCTTTTTTTTTTTTTTTTGAGACAGGGTTCCACTATAGCTTTGGAGCCTGTCTTGTCACTTGCTCTGTAGCCCAGGCTGGCCTCGAACTCACAGAGATCCACCTGCCTCTGCCTCGCCTCCCAAGTTCTGGGATTAAAGGCACCCGACTTCTAGTGCCATTTCCTAATCCTTACGCTTCTCTCCAAGAACAGACAAGTAAGCTGGGCAGGACCCTACTGATGTTGTTGCCTGGATGCGGGATACGGCAATTATTTTTATTTGATGTTTACAAATGTTTGCCTGTATGTACACCATACAGTCTGGTGTCCATGGATGCCAAATGAGGAGTCAGATCCCCTGGAACTGGAGTTACAGATGGTCATGAGCACCATGTGGGTGCTGGGAATCAAACCTGGGTCCTCTGCAAGAGCACCAAGTGCTCTTAACTGTTGAGTCATCTCTTCAACCCCTAAATAATTTTATATATGTGTCTGTGTGTGTGTGGGGGGGCATGTATGTGCTGGTGCTTCTGAGGCCAGAAGAGGGCGTTGGATCCCCTGGAGTTCCATGTGAGCTAACAGGTATGGGTGCTGGAAATTAATCTCAGATCCTAGCAGTACAGCGAGTGCTCTTAACTTCAGCCCCATGGTTTGTTTGTTTATCTTTTGCAATGCTGACTGTGGAACCTAGGTCCTTGGGAGATTCAAGCCCCCTCACTTTGGAAGTTTTCGGAAAGCCTTGTGTTTTAATGACACATCCCTTCCTCTCCCTCTTGACACGGGCACAGACGAGCTATGGTGTACATTGTGGAGGTCAGAGGTCAACCTTGGGTGTTGGCCCTCCGCTTTCACTTTTTGAGACAGCATCTCTTACAGTTCCCCACTGTGTGACAGGCACCTACTGAGTCCAGCTCTTTTACGTTGCTTGTGGGGTTTTGAACTTGGCTTAATCTCGTGTGGTAGGCACCCCCCTACCCCCTGCCCAGCCCATTTCTAGTGGTTTAGATGGTTTATCACCATTGTCTCTTTGAGATAGGCAGAGCATGGTTTGCTTGCAAAATAAACTACAGAAAAAAGTCTCAAATCCCCACCATCTGGGTGCAGGTCAGCCTGGAACAGGGAGGCCTCCTTCAGCCCGGCTCTTCTTGCTCCTAGTGAATGTCACTGGGTCACTGGGTCAGGGGTAACTCATTTCTTCAAGACAGGCTGTGATCTAAGACTGTGTGTGTATGTAGGGGGGTATGGGTTTGAATTCTTACTATTTTTATTTTGGTTAAAATATTAACCATGACAACTTTCCTTTTTAGAATCTTTTTTTTAACATTGATTTTGTGTGTGTGTGTGTGTGTGTATGTGTGTGTGTGTACATGTCTGCCACAGCACCGGTATGTCAGAGGACAACTTGCAGGCCTCCTTTCTGTCTACCAGGTAAAATCCAGGGATTGAACTTCGTGGTTAGGCAGGGCTATCTCTGACCCTCGAATATCTTTTATTTATTCTTCGGCAATTTTTAAAAATTATTTTAACAGTATATTAAAACTTATTCCTTGACAACTTCACACGTCTATACACTGTATCAGGACCATTTGTACCCCACATCCCCTCCCACCATCCACTCACTTCAGTAGTGGTCAGGGTTGTTACTATGTAGCCATTAGTCGCAAACATCTTCGGAACCTTTTAATCTTGCAAAACTGAAACACTGTATCTACAAAACAGTAACTTCCAATTTCCTCTTCCCTTGGCTGCTGCCAACTATCCAGCTGCCTCTTCTCTATGCTTTAATGGTCTAGGCCAGCAGTTCTCAACCTATGGGTCTCGACCCCTTTGACAAGCCTCTGTCTCCAAAAGTATTTACATTATGATTCATAACAATAGCAAATTTACAGTTATGAAGTAGCGACAAAAATAATTTTATGACTGGGGGTCACCACAACACAAGGAACTGTATTAAAGTATTATAGCATTAGGAAGGTTGAGAACCACTGTTCTAGGCACCTGTGTAAGTAGAAACCTAAATATTTGTCTTTGTTTTTTGTCTTGTTTTGTTTGTTTTCTATTTTTCTTTTGAGGCAGGGTTTCTCTGTGTAACTGTCCTGGAATGTTTTGTAGACCAGGCTGGCATCAGACACACAGAGATTCGCCTGCCTCTGCCTCCTGAGTGCTGGAACTAAAGGTGTGCGTCACCACTCCGGGCATAACTGTCCGTCTGTGTATATAGTGTTCTTAGGGCTCACCCATGTTGTGGCGTGTGATAGGATTTTTTTTCTTCTTTCTAAGTCTGACTATTTATTGGATGTACAGATCATATTTTATTTGTTCACTCGTTGCTTAGACACTACCATTTGGTTATTGTGAGTGGCACTGCAATGAACACGGGTGTGCAAGCATCTTTTTCCGAACATGGATGTGCAAATAAATATCTTTTTCTGAACATAGGTGTGCGAGCATCTTTTTCCGAACATGGGTGTGCAAGCATCTTTTTCCAGACCCTGCTTTGAATTTGACCCTGGCTTCTGTTCTCTTGGCTTGTTTGCTTGTTTATTTATTTATTTTGGCAGTACTGGTGATGGGGCCCGGGCTTTGGCCAGGCTGGGCAGAGGCTGTCCTATTGAGCTGCATTCCTGAGCTGATCTCCAACTCCAGGCCATCCTCTTGCCTTGGTCTCCTGAGGGCTGAGATCTCAGGATGACAGCATCACACCCGGTTCAATCACCTGATCTTAACTAAAAGGCTAAGATGTCATCTCTCCTGGGTGGCTTGTTGGTTAAGATGTGGTCACTTGGAGCTCAGGCTGGCCTTGAATTCTATGTGTAGTCATGGATGACCTTGAATTTCTGATCCCGTTTTATGCAGTCCTAAAGACTGAACTCTACCAGCTGAGTCACGTTCCCAACACTACTCCCATGACTTTTTCTAATGGTTTATTTTATTTTGAATGACCTGTATGTGTAAGAGTATTGAGCACATACTAATCCTTGTAGGAGGTTATGAGCTGCCTGACATGTGTACTGGGAACTAACCCCCATTCTCTGATTCTCTGGAAGAAAAGTCTGAGCCATCTCTCCAGTGCCTTCTGAATTAAACAAGAAAAATTTTATGTGTATGAGTGTTTTACCTGCATGCATGCTTGTATGTGTACCATGTGTGTCTCTGGTGCTCAGGGAGTCAGAGAGTTGTAAGCCACCACGTTGGTGACAATCAAACCTGGGGCCTTTCTAACAGCAGCCCAGCCATCTCTCTAGCCTCTCTCCTGATTTTTAAAAGCATTCATCACCAATGGATAGTTTAGAAATACCACTACCTGAACCAGCCATGGTGGTATCAATGCCTGTAATCCCAATAAGCAGGAGAGAGAGGCAACAAGATTTTGCATTTGAAGCCATCTTGGGATACAGAAAGAGTTAAAGATCCTGCTCCTGCTGGGCAGTGGTGGCGCACACCTTTAATTCCAGCACTTGGGAGGCAGAGGAGGCAGGAAGCAGATCTCAGTGGGTTTGGGGCCAGCCTGGTCTACAAAGCAAATTCCAGGGCAAGCAGGACTGTTACACAGAGAAACCCTGTCTCGACCACCCCCCACCCCTCGGGGGGAAAAAAAGATTCTGCTCTCCCCAGATCAAAACCCAAACCAAACAACAAAAACAACAATTCACTAACTGGATGGGGCCTACTTAACAATGTGTGGGGGGCCTTGAGTTCAATCCTTGGCACCACCAAATAAGAGGGGAAAAAAGGAGCCAGGCGACAGTGGCACACACCTTTTTTGTTTGTTTTGTTTTGTTCTTTTGAGACAGGCTTTCTCTGTAGCTTTGGGGCCTGTCCTGGAACTTGCACTGTAGAGATGGCTCAGTGGTTAAGAGCACTGACTGCCCTTTCAGAGGATCCTGGTTCAATTCCCAGTACCCACATGACAGCTCCCTGCTGTCTAGAACTCCAGTTCTGGAAACTCAATACTCTCACATAGACATTCATGCAAGCAATGCACATAAAGTAAAAATAAATCTGGGCTGGAGAAATGGCTCAGCAGTTAGTTGGTGGCACACACTTCTAATTCCATCATGTGGAAAGCAGAGGCAGGAGGATGTCTGAGTTCGAGGGCAGTCACGGCTACAGGGAAACCTTGTCTTGAAAAACAAACAATTCTAGAACACTTAAAAACAAAACAAAACCAAGAGGGGCTTGCTTACAGTTTCAGTGGTGTGGTCCATTATCATTGTGGCAGGGAGCAGGCAGGCAGGTAGGCAAGGTGCAGAAGTAGCTAACAGCTACATCCTGACGGTAGGCTGGGAAAGACAGATTGGACCTGATATATGGGCTTTTGAAACCTCAAAGCCCACCCTCAGTGGCTCATTTCCTTTAACAAGGCCACACCTCCAAATCCTTTTCAAATAGTGCCAGTTCCTGATAACTAAGCATCCAAATATATGAGCCTATGGGCACCATTCTTAGTCAAACCACCCCAGGGGTGTAGTTCAGTGGATGAGTGTTTGGGGTAAATATGCAAGATTCTGGGTTGTCTTTGGGATGGGGTGAACAGGACATCGGTTTCTAGGGCAAAGCAAAGGGGCCTACCTAGCTGGCTTGAAACAGGTCCCTGCCCCTAGCTCCTCTGGAAGCCTCAGCAACCTGGCGTCTGACAACAGTGCTGTTTGTTCTGTTACCTGTCCTCTTCCCCTCCCTCCCTAAACAATCTCTAAGGTTTTCTCTCTCTTTATTGTCTAGTCCTTTGCTTTGCTCACTTTGTCTGAGGTTTACATTCGAGGGTGTCATGAGTCATGGCTGGGGGGCATTTGTAGGGCAGTGATATGGTTAAAGTAGGTTAGGCTTTTCTTTAGTTCCTTCTTTTTAAGCAATCTTTCAGGTATTCCAGGCTGGCCTCAAACTTACTATGCTGCTAAGGATGATGTTGAACTCACCTTGAATTTACCCCCTCCTGCGTGCTGGAATTACTGGCACTTGCCACCACATCCAATTTATGGGATTTTGGGGATTGAGCCCAGGGCTTCATACATGCTAGGCAAGCATTCTATCAGCTGAACTGCAGTCCCAGGCCAACTTGTTGAGGTACTTTTAAAAATCTTTTTTAAGGAGGTGGAGAGATGGGTCAGCAGTTAGGAGCACTTTCTGTTCATACAGAGGGCCTGGGTTTGGTTCTCAGAACCCACATGACAATCTAATGCTCTTTTCTGACTTTCTCAGACACTGCATGCATGTGGTACACATACATACATACATACATGCAGGAAAAATACCCATACACATAAACAAATAAATGTTTAAAGGGAAAAAACTTACAGATCACCTTCCCAGACAACAGCCCTCAGCACGATCAGGAAAGGAGTCCAGTAGCCGGAAGCAGAGCCAGAAGCAACAGAGCAGCTACTGCTGCTTTTTTAAAGCAAATGAGACCACGCCCAAGTGGGCTGGTATCTGAAAGTCTATTGGCTGAAGGTCTGGAAGCAGCTCCGGCAGCATTCAAAGTCATCTTTGCCTTTATGAGAGTTCAAGAGCCTGGCTCCCCTTGACCCTGTTTGCAAAACACCAGCCAACCAACTGAACAAGGTGGCTCTAGAGATGTTAACCTTGGGGTTGCCTTGAAGGCTTGGATTGCTGTCAGGCACATGCTGGGCTCTCTCTCTCTCTCTCTCTTTCTCTGTTTGCTTGTTTTCTCAAGACAGGGTTTCTCTGTGAAGCCTTGGCTGTTTGGGAACTCACTCTGTAGACTAGGCTGGCCTTGAACACAAAATAAGATCTGCCTGCCTCTGCCTCCGGAGTGCCAAGCGTGCACCACTACCGCCTGGCTTCATGCTGGGTTCTCACTGTGGGTCTGCGCACGTCTCTCTGTCTCTCTAGGCTTCAGGCTTTTGAGAGTTCCCAGCTTGCAGATACCAGTTTAGCCTAGTGCCTTTGAGAGCATCATATTTGAAGGACACACAGGGGACAGTGAAGAGCCGAGACTTGGAGAAGTGGGGAGACTGTCCAGCCTGAGGATTTGTGGGCAGGAACCCCAACTTGGTCTGGACCAGGTAGTCCCAGCTGCTTGTGGTTCTCTGTTGGTCTCTTTAGCTTCCAAGGGAAGAGGATTTGGCTGGCCGGGCTGGCCCCAGCCCCTTAAGCTGGGTGTGATGGGTTTGCTCTATATGATCATCCTCCATGTGGGAATGCAGGTCTTGAAAGCAGGAGAGGGAGCGGTCGTTGGACCATTGACGTCTTCAGAGGTGATGTGCTCTGTGCCCGTTTCTAGATGCTGACAAGAGGATCAAGGTGGAGAAGCCCGTGGTGGAGATGGATGGCGATGAGATGACCCGCATCATCTGGCAGTTCATCAAGGAGAAGGTACCACCCCTCCCTCGGTGGGTGGCGAGTAGGTGGTCAGTGCCCCAAGGTATCCCACGGTTCCTCTGTTTCCACTTTCTGCCCCGCCCTCCTCACGCTAACAATATTAGAAGCTGTTAGTTCTTGGTCGTCAGCCAGTGCCTGTCCTGAGCACTCTGGGCCCCTCACTGGTGCTGTAATGTGTGAGCTTTTCAAATCCTGTTCCTCTCTCTTTTGGAAGCGCTTGTTTGTTGGCATGCATGAGGGTGCCATGGTGCACACGTGGAGGCCAGAAACTTGTCAATCCCCTTCCACTGTGTGAGCCCCAGAGATCAGACCCGAATTGTCAGGCTTGGCCGTAAGTGCCTTTACCCATGGAGTCACTTGTCAGTCCCAAATCTGTTCTTTTTTTTTTTTTTTAATATTTATTATGTATACAATATTCTGTCTGTGTGTATGCCTGCAAGCCAGAAGAGGGCACCAGACCCCATTACAGATGGTTGTGAGCCACCATGTGGTTGCTGGGAATTGAACTCATGACCTCTGGAAGAGCAGGCAATACTCTTAACCTCTGAGCCATCTCTCCAGCCCCCAAATCTGTTCTTATTAAAAGAAAAAGGACTTAATTGATGGCTGGCAAGGTGGTCCACTGGGTAGTGGGTAAAGGCGCTTGCTGACAAGCCTGACGATATTTGGGTTTTTGCTTGTTTGTGTGTTGAGACAGGGTTTCACTGTTTAACAGCCATGGCTGTCCTGGAACTCGCTCTGTAGACCGGGCTGGTCTTGAATTCACAGAGATCCACCTGCCTCTGCCTTCCTGAGTACTGGTGAAGGCGTGTGCCACCACCACCCGGTCCAAGCCTGGTGATAAACCAAGTAAGGTTTAATCCCTGAGACCCACATAGAGAAAGAAAAGGACAAATTATTGAAAGTTGTCTTTTGCTCTTTACACACTCGCCATGGCATATGCGCGCCTCCGCACATACCCACACAATAAATCAGTAAGTATAATAAAAATTAATTTGTGTGTGTGCACAGAGGTCAGAAAGGGGTTTGGTGTCCGGCCACTCTCCACTTGTTCACTGAGGCAGTCTCTCCCTGAACTAGGAGCTTATGTTTTCTCTGCTAGGCCAGAAGCCAGCAAGCCCAGTGGTCCCCCCATCTCTCCCCAGATCTGGGTTTACAAGCATGTACAAGACGCCCTTGGGTGCTGGAGTCCAAATTGTTCCTCATGATTTTGCAGCAAGTGCTCCTAACCACTAAGCCATTGCTTCAGCTTTTTTTTTGTAATTAATAAAGTTATTTTAGATTGGTTTATTTTATGTGTTTAGATGTTTTGTCTTCATGTATGTGTATGTACCACATGTGTGCCTGATGCCCTCAAAGGTCAGAAGAAGGTGTCAGACTCCCTGGAACTGGAGTTATGGGTGGTTTTGAGTTGTCATGTGGGTGCTAGGAGCTAAACCCAAGTCTTTTCCAAGAGAAACAAGTGCTGTTAACCCCTGAGCCATCTCTCCAGCTCCCCTGCCTCCTTTAATTTAATTTTTAATTAATCTCACTTTATATCCCATGCTGACCTCAGACTCACAGTGACCCTCTGCTTCAGACCCTTGAATTCAGGAATTACAAAGTCATGTGCTATCATACCTGGCTGTGAGTCTTTTTTTTCTTTTTAATATTTATCAGGGCTGCGGAGATAACATAGCTATTGAGAGAAATTGTTGTTCTTGCAGAAGGCCCAGGTTCAATTCCCTGCCCCGACAGGCAGCTCACAATTGTCCATGACCATAACTCCAGTTCCAAGGGGTCCAATACCTTCTTTTGATCTTCATAGACACCAGGCATGCATATGGACAGGCATATATACAAGAAAAACAGTTGTACATGCACTGAACATGATTGTGCAAGCTTTTAATCCCAGCACTCAGGAGGCAGAGGCAGGAAGATCCCTGTGAGTTCCTGGCCAGCCAGGACTATATAGCAAGACTCTGTCGCAAAAACCAAACCAAACCAAACCAAATCAAACAAACAAACAAACTTGTTTTTAAGGATGTGTAAATCTGTATGCCCATGTGTGGATCTATATGCCCATGTGTGGGTATGCACATATGAGTGCCAGTTCCCACGGTGGCCAGAGGTGGCAGATTCCCTGGAGCTGGGGTTACAGGTGGTTCCCTGATGTGGGTTCTGGGAATTGAACTTGGGCCCACTTTAGGAACAGGACACAATCTTTAACTGCTGAGCCATTCCTCCAGCCAGAGACAGTGTCTTCACTGTGTAGCCCAGGCTGTCCGCAAATTCTTGATCTTTCCTCAGCCTCCCAGTGCTGGGATTTCAGGTATCTGTCACAATGTCTGGCTGAAGCTGTCCCTTCCATGTTAAGATCACAGATCACTTGGAGGAGAAGGGGGACCCCACTGAATAGACTTGGGATTTCCCTGACTTGATGGGTTTCTAGAATAGCAGTAGACACTCACTCCTGGCTCCCTTCTGGGGAGCCCAGTGTGGCTTACCCCTCAGAGTCTTAGCCTCCTGCCATCTCTGGCTCTGCTGACGAATGGCTGACCCTAGCTCCCTCCTGCACCCTCTCTACCAGATTTCCCTCATCCTTCACCTGACCAGGTGACTTCTCTTGCCTTGGCACCCTGCCCAAGTCGGTCTTCTAGCCTGACACTTTGCTTGGGCTCTCTTTCCTAGCTTATCCTGCCTCACGTGGACGTCCAGCTCAAGTATTTTGACCTTGGGCTGCCAAACCGTGACCAGACCAATGACCAGGTCACCATTGACTCTGCGCTGGCCACCCAGAAGTACAGTGTGGCTGTCAAGTGTGCCACAATCACCCCTGACGAGGCTCGTGTGGAAGGTATGAGGTGTGGTGGGGGTCACAGAGACCTGTAGGCTGGCAGGTCCCAGGCTGTCACACATAGATGGAAGCAGCTGCCTATGTCATTCCTTAGGGGATTGGGAGATGGAGCTTCCCTAGGGCTGATTTCATCACTTGGGGTCTTGGTTGGGGTGATGAGGGGCTGAGAGGTCAGTCCAGTCTTGCTGGGAGGGCTTGCTGGCCTTTGAGGTCACTATGGTGCAGTTGGGGGAGGGTATCACGACGCTGCAGGGCTGGCTAGGGGCTAAAATTGCTTTCCTGGGGACTCTCAGCCTTTTCGTTCTTCTAAGTCTCCCCTCTCTTTCGCCATGTGGCTTGATCACCCCCACTACTCGCAGCGTGACCTTTTCTCTTCCTTTCTCTACTTCCTTTCTTCTGGCAGCTGCTGAGATCCACAGCTTGCCTGTCTTGTTATTTTCCTCTTAAACACCAAGAAAATTGTCCTTAAGCTTCAAAAACAACAACAGAAGAATATGGTTTAGGACGTTTCCTCCCTCATTTCTGCAGCATGAGGAAGCTAGAAACAAGCATTCCAGATGGTCTTCAGAGCTGGGGGTGTAGCTCAGGGATGGAGAAATTCCCTGGCATGCATAAGGCCCTGAGTTCGATTCCCAGCACTGCAAAACAATAATAAAGGGGAACTCAAGAGACATCAGCAGTCTGTAGACCACCTGCTTATCACACATATCACACATGGGAGTTGAGTTTTAGTCCTCAGCTTTTCCTTGATGCTCCTGAATCCTGGAATTAAACACACACACACACACACACACACACACACACACACACACATATGAGGCTGGGCAGTGGTGGCACACGACTTTAATCACAGCACTTGGGAGACAGAAGCAGGCGGATCTCTGTGAGTTCAAGGCCAGCCTGGTCTACAAGAGCTAGTTCCAGGACAGCCCCAAAGCTACAGAGAAGCCTTGTCTTGAAAAACCAAAATAAATAAATAAATGACTAAATAAATAAAATAATTTAAAAAAAATGAGTAAAGCACAGAGGCCCTTGTGCACGCTAGGCAGGCACCATGCTGTTGGACTACATCTCCAGCCTAGAGCTGGGGTTTACATCTCATTCTTTAAAGGACAAGATCTTAGTGTCTCCAGCAGGATGGGGTGGAGGGAAGCTGCCCTTTCTCTTCGATGAGTAACCTCTGTGTGGACCTGGTAAAATGGCAACCAGGTGCTTTACAGACAGTTTATTTAATGACAAGCCAACGTGCTTGGTATTTTATCAGGGACCCCATTTCACAGCTCAGGCTAAGGCGGCGTTACCACCCTCCCAGTCAAAGCTGGTAGACTCCCAAGGCCATGTTTATACTCTAGACCACTGGTTCTCAACCTTCCCAATGCTGCGACCCTTTACTACAGTTCCTCATGTTGTGGTGACCCCAACCATAAAATTATTTTCGTTGCTACTTCATAACTGTAATTTTGCTACTGTTCGGAATCATAAGGCAAATATCTGTGTTTTCTATGGTCTTAGGTGACCCCCCCAGGGGTCGTGACTCACAGGTTGAGAAGTCCTGCTCTAGATTCTTCTACCTTCTCCAGGATGACACCTGGACGCCCTGTCTGGCTGTGTTTTGGCTTGGGGTGCATTCTGATGACTCTGTGGTGGGTCTATCTTATCCCTATCCTTACAGAGTTCAAGCTGAAGAAAATGTGGAAAAGCCCTAATGGAACCATCAGGAACATCCTTGGGGGAACCGTCTTCAGAGAGCCGATCATCTGCAAAAACATCCCCCGCCTCGTCCCAGGCTGGACCAAGCCCATCACCATAGGCAGGCACGCCCATGGCGACCAGGTAGGCCGGGCTTGGAGACAAAGTCTGTTGACTCACGCGCCCCAAAGGAAGCCCTGGCTCGAACTACCTGTCCTCTGCAGTACAAGGCCACAGACTTTGTGGTCGATCGCGCTGGCACGTTCAAGATGGTCTTCACCCCAAAGGACGGCAGTGCGCCCAAGGAGTGGGAGGTGTACAACTTCCCCGCCGGCGGCGTGGGCATGGGCATGTACAACACCGACGAGGTAAGGCTGGCCAGGGCCTCCTCGCCCGCTCCTCTCTACCTCTGCCTATTTTGTAGCTTTCTTTACTTCTGTTGACCAGGAAGAGATGGAAGAGAACACTTGCTCAGAAAAGAGCGCCTCCTTGCCCAGGCCAGGATTGGGTCACATGACCACCTTTGAGCCAATCACTAATGAGCAGGGAGGAAGGGCTCTAATTGGCTAAACTGGAGACACTAGTCAAATCTAGTGGTCGGGATAGGCAGCTTAACCGGGCCTGCCCCCACCCAGGCCTGCAGCGACTTTAAGGTCTAAGAAGAATGTGATAACTGTCCGAAGCGAAGTGGTGGGGTCTGCTCCCGAAAGTCTGGAGGGAGAAGATGGGCCAGCCAAAACAACAGGGGCTCGCTCCATGGTGGCAAGGGTTGAGGAATCTTACGGAGGTGATGCTGGCCCTGGCCCTGGGACCATGGCAAACCTGGCAGTCTCAGGCTAGGGGCCATGCTCTGCCCGCTCTCCCCACAGTCCATTTCGGGCTTCGCGCACAGCTGCTTCCAGTACGCTCTCCAGAAGAAGTGGCCGCTCTACTTGAGCACCAAGAACACCATCCTGAAGGCCTATGACGGCCGTTTCAAGGACATCTTCCAGGAGATCTTTGACAAGTAACAGCCTCTGCCGCTTTCTGAGGGCACTGCAGCCTCCCAGCTCCCCTGCGCCATCCCTACTCCACCTGGGGAGGTTGCGCTCCCGGCGCGCCTGGTTCAGCTTTAGCTTTGAGGTGCAGGGAGGGGTCCTTAAGCTGCCTACCTCGTGTCCTCTCCCCGAAACAAGCCCTTTTGCCCCCAGGCACTATAAGACTGACTTTGACAAGAATAAGATATGGTACGAGCATCGGCTCATCGACGACATGGTGGCCCAGGTGCTCAAGTCTTCAGGTGGCTTTGTGTGGGCCTGCAAGAACTATGATGGAGATGTACAGTCTGACATCTTGGCTCAAGGTATGCTGGGACGGCTTGCCCCCAAAGCGGGCAGCTGTTGGTATTCCATGACTGGAGTGATTTGTTTCTTTTAATTAAAAGATTTCAATATGATTGTAAGCACAGGGTTACGTGAAAGAGTGGGGAGAAAGTAAGATTCACCCAGGAGGATGGGTGTGGACTCCTTAGAGTCATCTGGAGGTGTGTGTGTGTGTGTTCCCATGTGGAGGCCAGAAGCTGATATTAGCTGTCTTTTATTGGCTTCCCCCTTATTATTATTTTTTATCTATCTATCTATCTGTCTATATTTGTTTTTTGTTTTTGTTTTGTTTTGTTTTGTTTTTTTTGAGACAGGGTTTCTCTGTGGTTTTGGAGCCTGTCCTGGAACTAGCTCTTGTAAACCAGGCTGGTCTTGAACTCACAAAGATCCGCTTGCCTCTGCCTCTCAAGTGCTGGGATTAAAGAGGTGTGCCACCACTGCCTGACTGATATATATATATATATATATATATATATATATATGATTTATTATTCTGTATTTTATGTCACGTGTTTAATGTATATAAGTACTCTGTCTTCATACATATCAGAAGAAAGAATCTGATCCCATTACAGATGGCTGTGAACCACCATATAGTTGCTGGGAATTGAACTCAGGATCTCTGGAGGAGCAGTCAAGTATTCTTAACTGTTGAGCCATCTCTCCAGTCTCAATATATTTTTTTTTTAATTACATTTTTGAGATCAGGCATGGTGGCATGATAAACAGGCAATTGGATCTCTGTGAGTTCAAGGACATAGTGAGTTTTAGGATAGTCAGAGCTACGTAACAGACCCTGTCTAGAAGTCTCTATGTTTTCATTGTCTGTCTGTCTGTCTGGCAGTACTGTAGATTCTACATGGGGCCTCACGAAAGCCAGGCAAGTGCTCTACTCGTGAACGACAGCCCCAGGCCTCTACGTGTACGTGTGCACATGCTGTAACACGCTGCAGCGCACGTGTGGGGGGTCAGAAGACACCTTGCAGGAGTCAGTTCTGTCCTTCCACCATGTGGGTCCCACTGAGCCTGACCTCAGGCTTGATCTCACGTTGACCCCAGACTTGGTGGCAAGAACCTGTACCAGCCGAGCAGTCTTGTCTTCCCTCTACCTTATTGTGTGAGACAGGTTTTTCCAGTGAGCCTGAATCTAGACAAGCTGGTCTGTGTGTCTAGGGGTTCTGCCTGTCTCTGTCCCTGCGACTGGTGTGTCACAAGGCTGCTCTGATAGAAAGGGGAGTGCAGGAGGCTGAGTACAGGGCTCCACACTTGTTGTTTTTTGTTTGTTTTGGTTTTTCGAGACAGGTTTCCCTGTGTAACAGTCCTAGCTGTCCTGGAACTAGGTTTTGTAGACCACACAGAGATCTGCCTGCCTCTGCCTCCCTAGTGCTGGGATTAAAGGCGTGCGCCACCATCACCCGGTCAGTGGTCCATACTTGTAGTCAGTCACAGCACTGAAGTTTGCAGATTGCTGAGAACCTGAGCCCAATTTGGGTTCCACAGTTAATTCCAGGCTAAACCCATATCAAAATAAAACAAGACAGAAAAGGGGCTCTTGCGATGGCTCGGTGGGTAAAGGTACTTGCAACCAAGCTTAACACCTTGAGTTTGATCCCTGGAATTGAGACAGTGGAGAAGGCAGACTCCTGCAGGTTGCCCTCTGACCTCTAGACTGGCACATGTGCGCTGTCCCCTACACAAAATAAAACCAAATAAACTTAAAGACAAAATCTGAGCGGAATCTTTCGCGTATGGAAGTTGCCTACTTTTTCTCCCTGGAGCCCTCTCATTCCTTGTGGGTCTGGGGGAGTTTTTTGATTGCCCAGAGTCCTTGACAATAGAGGCATTCCACCTGGAATCTGGATCTGGGGACATTTGGAAATGCGTTGCAAAGTTTGAAAGTGGCCTAACAGCAGCAGAAAACATGATGGTTGCAAAACAGCTGCTGGCTGCTCATTTCTGCTGGAAGTGGCCTTCTGTGAGAGTGACAGCCAGGCTGTGGGGTCTGGGATGGGCGCACACAGACCTATGTTAGCCCATTGGTGAGAGCTACCTGTGAGGGCCATATTGTCTTCTCAGCTGCAGTGGGCTGGGGTCAGAAGATAAGCGGGCTCCATCTAAGATGAAGGGTTCTGAGCTGACGCATGTCCTGAGGAGAGATCTGCCCACCCCTAGGCTTTGGCTCCCTCGGCCTGATGACGTCTGTGCTCGTCTGCCCTGATGGGAAGACAATTGAGGCTGAGGCTGCTCATGGGACGGTCACTCGCCATTACCGAGAGCACCAGAAGGTAAGAGTGTGCATCTCAAAGTCCGGTGCCCACTGGCCCTGGTGGCTGGGAGGATGAGCCTGATCTGTCAATCTAAAGGTGGATAGCTGTATCTATCTGGGACTCAGCTGTTGACCCCGTGGCCTGTCCCCAGGGCCGACCCACCAGTACCAACCCCATCGCCAGCATCTTTGCCTGGACAAGGGGTCTAGAGCATCGAGGGAAGCTGGATGGGAACCCGGATCTCATCAGGTGAGCAAGCGGGGAGAACCTGAGTTGGTCCAGCCCCACGGTTTGGCCCCGCCTGTCTGGGACCTCACCGCCACATCCCTTGCAGGTTCGCGCAGACGCTGGAGAAGGTGTGTGTGGAGACTGTGGAGAGTGGAGCCATGACCAAGGACCTGGCTGGCTGCATCCATGGCCTCAGCAAGTGTGTGCTTTGGGATACAGGGTCTGAGACCTCAGAGCAGGTGGGAGGAACCCAGGGGACCCCACTTAGGATCCCTCACGTCAGTATAGCTGCCTCTGGTCTGGGGCAAGATAAGCCTCCCTAGACCAGGCCTGACTTGGTTCCCATTGGCAGTTGCTCAGTTTCTTTGGTCTCTCAAACTGTCCCTCAGCTTCTCTTGTAAGACCCATGTCAGTGGCTTGCCACTCTTTGGGCCTGGGCCTGGTGGCAGGATAGCCATTCTGATAAAGTGCCTTGGAAGGGCTTGACTGATGGCCTTCAGGAGGCCTGAGTCGCCCCCCGATGTTCTCTTGGCAGTGTGAAGCTGAATGAACACTTCCTGAACACCACGGACTTCCTGGACACCATTAAGGGCAACCTGGACCGAGCTCTGGGCAAGCAGTAGGGGCAGCCACTGCCCAGCTGCAGTGGGCACTCCATACATGGTAGAGGGTGAGCCTCACAACCTCTCTCTCTGGTGGCCTTTCTAGGGGACATTTTCTTTTTCTATGATGGAGATGTTTTTTAAAGTATGTGAGCATTTTTCTCCCTCACAGCGGACACGAGGCAGGAACAGTGTGCCTTACCTCAGCCAGTCAGTGTGTTTTGCATACTGTAATTTATATTGCGCTGAATCACATGGTGCCATATTTAGCTACTAAAAAGCTCTTCGCCAAATTGTCTTGCTGTGTTTGTCCCTGAGTGGGAGGAAGCAGCTGGCAGGATGCCCCAGGGACAGGGTTGGGGTGCCTCCAGCTGTTAATAGGTCAGCTAGGAGGCCGCCTTTCAGAAGAGGCAGCCTGTGGGCCTCATGCATTCTACAGAAACCAGAGTTACTAGACTTTTGGGATAAGGCCCTGGGTGCTTCACAAAACTGTCCGTGGTGTCTTTGTCACCTCTCTAAGCAGGAGGCAGCTGGGGCTGGGGCCTAGGGGCAAAGGCTCACACAGAATTGCCAAGCAGGATCCCTTCTAGCTAGTTCTCTCCATCTAGGGATTAGCACTGTGATATTCTGAATATTTATTATTAACATAGGCACCTCTTGTCCGTGTAGACCAAGCGGGCATCCCCAGACCTAGTCTTCTATTTGAGACAGGGTCTCACTGTGTAGCTCTGGCTTGTTTGGAACTCACTATATGGATCAGGCTGGTCTTGAACTCCCAACAGTCGACCTGCCTCTGCTTCCTGAGGGTTGGGATTAAAGGCTTAGGTTTTTTTTTATTTTATTTTGCTGTTACACTCTTAAAAACACAGATCCTCCCAGGCCCTTCTTTGCATGGCTGCCCAGGCTTTCCGAGGTCTTCCCGAGGTTTGTGTATATGGGGTCCCCTGATCTCAGCCTCATCCATACCACTTTGGCACAACTATAAAAGGGGGAAAAGCTGTTCCAAAGCCATATGCACACTCAGTGGCAAGCATGTCCTCATGCAGTGATTTCTTTCTTTTGATAATATAGTTAGTTCTTTGTGTCCAGAGCTTTTTTTTTTTTTTTTTTTTTTTTTTAGCAGTGCTGGGAATTGAGTTTAGCCAGGCCAGCATTTTATTACTAAGATCACTAAGCTGAGCCAGGTGGTGGTGGCTCACCCCTTTAATCCCAGCACTCGGGATACAGAGGCAGGTAGATATCTGTGAGTTCGAGACCACCCTGGTCTACAAGAGCTAGTTCCAGGACAGGCCCCAAAGTTACAGTGAAAGCCTGTCTCGAAAAACAAAAACAAAACAAAAAAGACCACTAAGTTGTATCTCAGCTGCCTCTTTTTTTTTTTTTTTAAATTGGTCTTATGCATCCTAGACTAGCCTCAAATTTCTTACATGACCTTGAACTTCTTAGCCTCCACCTCTTGAATGCTGGGTCATGCCACAAAACTCTGTGCTGTGCTGGGGATCCAGGGCCAGCAGAAGCTCTACCAGCCAAGCCTCCTTCGCAGCCCTAGCCACGGGCTTTAAAACCCTTTTATGTGTATGGACATTTTTCCCTGCACGTATGTCTGTGTGCCATGTGCACGCAGGACACTGGATCCCCTGGAACTGGAGTTAGAGACAGTTGTGAGCTGCCATGTGGGTGGTGGGAATTGAACCTGGATCCTCTGGAAGAGCAGCAAGTACTCTTAACTGATCACCCATTTCTCCAGCCCTAGCCACAGGTTTTATGTTTGCCCAGAGTGGGGATATTTGGGGGGAATAAAAACCCCCAAAACCAGCTATGTCAGTGCATGCCTGAAATCCCAGAACTTGTTGAAAGAACACCACAAATTTGAAGAGCCTGTCTCAAAAATCAAAAGCAAAACAAAAACTCTGAACAGGTCAGGTGCACACACATACTTATAATCTTGGTTTGGGAAACTGAGGCAGGAAGACAGTTGCATTTTAGGCCAGCCAGGGATAGACGGTGAGACCCTGTTTCAAAGCCTCTCAATACTGTAACAACAGCAGTGGAAAAGAAGCCGGGTGTAGGGGTACACATCTGTAATCACAGCTCTCCATGGGTAGATTTGGGGTACAGAGACCTTGTCTCAAACAAAACCCTCAATAACCCCACCCTTGGGGCGTGGAGCGTGTCGCCCTAAGTGCATGGCAGGTCAGGTGGCTGGGATAGTCTTGCACTTCCAGAGAGGGAGGCTGTCTGGTATGTGCCTGGGGAGCCTTGCTGGGACCTTTGTGGGGAGAAGGGCCACCAAGAGCAGTGGGAAGGCCGGGCGGTGGTGGTGCCTTTAATCCCAGCACTCGGGAGGCAGAGGCAGGCGGATCTCTGTGAGTTCGAGGCCAGCCTGGTCTGGAAGAGCTAGTTCCAGAACAGGAACCAAAAGCTACAGAGAAAGCCTGTCTCGAAATTAAAAAAAAAAAAAAAAAAAAAAAAAAGAGCAGTGGGAAGAAGCATGTACAGTCGCCTCGCTAAAGAATATCCATTTATTTATAATTATTGCTAAGTAAACTTCTCTTTTAAACAGGAACATAAACACAGTAGGGCTCTGCACAAGTGTTGTCTAAACAGTTGGTTTGTGTACATGTCAACAAGTCAGAGTGGAATCCGACCAGGGCTTGAGCTATCCTTTCCAGAAGGCCGGGAGAGGTGAGGCCGGAGCCTTGCCAGGACCGCCGCCAGCTCCAACTGTGCGCTGTGTAGTACCTTCCTCTCTGCATGGCCCAGGCACAAGGCGTAGGGCCGGGGGTTTTCTGAGCATGGTACCCCTCAGAGGGTTGTGCCAATGGCGGGCTGGGAGGCAATGAGAGACCCCACCCAGGCCAGACTTCTCCCTTCCGTTTCCAAGACCAAGGCCACCGCACTGGCAGGAGGAGGAGGTACAGGGTGCTTTTTGGTACCAGGGGAGAAAGTCATTGTGGGAAGAGGTAGTTTGCAGGGGTGATGCCTTCTGCTCAGCAGGAGAAATGTCTTGTACAGTGATGCCGAATCACTGACACCTGAGGGTCATCATGGCGGGCACCTGGGAGGCTGGGGAGCCTTGGGAAACCACACATGGGCCAGTGTGTCCACCTTGCCCCCGGTTTGGAACAGTTACCCTGAGGCCTGGCTTGGTGTCTCACTTAGGGACACAGGCTTGGGGGCAGTCGCACTTGAGATCAGCACCTTCCACCCCAGCTGGGTCCCCCTCTTGGTTTTTCAGCCAAAGCTGGTGGCTTCATCTGTGCCTTTTCGGGGTTGGCCCTGCCTGCTCCTCCCCTGAGGGGCCTTGGGATTTATGGGCAGGGTTAGGGTGCTCTGGAGTTTCTGAATGTGTTTGTCACTACCTGGAAGGTAGAGGGGAGGAGAGTGGGCAGGTGAGAGGGGTCAGAGACCTTGGTTCCCTGGATGGCGGAGCCACTGGCTGGAGAGGGCCTGGTAGGCTCTCTGACTCCTTCCCTCCTGCTTTAGCCATCTGAGGCCCCCACAGCTAGTGACACACCTCCTAGGGCCAGGGCATGGGTCACACAGATCATGGGTCCCTCCTGGGCCCAAGTACACCATGCCTGGCTGCTTTAGGGAAGCTGGGAGTGCACAGCACACAGGAAAGTTTCGGCTTGCCTCTCCATTGCTCCATCAAAGATGACAGACAAGAGAGTTGGAAAATTACCTTTAAAATATCCTCACTTGCCCAAAACTGAATCCTCCCCTCCCCCCGTCTATGGTTTTCAATTTCCTTTTTAGATATGCCCTTCCCTGGGAGCTTGCTGAGCCTCAACTCACCCACTCCTTACAATACCTGCTCGCTCATAAAAACAAACAGTTCTAGTCCTCCTCTTGGTCCCAGGGATGTCACCCTGCTCTTCCCCTTGGCTCAACCTGTCCTTGTTAATGTATGCCAGACACAAGACGCGTCCTGATTTTGTTTGGTGAGGACAGAACTGGATGAAGTTCACCGAAATGCACATTGGGGACGTTCTTCCCAACAGGGCTGAGGATGAGCGTGCTCTGCTGGCTGGCTGGGAGGGGGCTCTGGAGGCTGGGCTCCCCGGCTCTCCTACAGGCAGGGCCAGGGAGGGCCGCATGCATGTCTGGATGGAGCAAGGGGAGGCTCAGGAGGTAGAAGGCAGAGTGCCCTGCCTGGCTGTTGAGTGACAGGGGAAGGGAAGAGGTTCTTGGGTCTGAGCAGGATTGGGGTGGGCAGTGCTGACCAGTGTAGGAGCTCAGATGTCCTTAAAGGCCAGAGTCGGTATAGAAGAGAGAGGAGACCTGGCTCAAGCATTCTCTTCCTCAGGCACCCCCATGGGCCTGAGTCAGCTTGGAGAAGACACCTAAGTCTGTGCCCCCATGCCTGTAAGAGACCTCACTAGCATTTCCCCTACCCACCCACAGCAGCAGGCCAAGGAGAACCAGAGCTGGGTCTCCTGGTTACCTTTCCCTCACGGGGATGCCTAGGTCTGCGCCCAGCTCCCTGCAAGGACAGTAGTACAGTCTCCATTTGGTCTAAAGGTCCCTAGTGGTGCAAATGACTGGGGGTGGGGGCGGGGGGTGGGGGCGGGCAGCCGGCAGTAGCTTGGTTCTGGGCTGCAGAGGTGCAGGCCTCAGGACGTGGGTCTCACCCTGTGCCCTCCCCGCCCACTCAGCGGGCCTGCTATAGCACATTGTAGTAGGCCATTTCTTTCATGGCCTGCTCAGTGAGGGCGCTGGCCTCCGTGCTGGTGTCCACACTGGTGTAGGTGTAGGCGTTTTCCTCGAAGTCCTCCATCTCCTGTTGGCTGTCAAGTTCAGAGGGGTCGGGGCCTGCCAGCTCCATCATGGGGTCTACAAGAGAGGGGCACAGTTAGGCCTAAACACTGGCCATCCTCAGTGTCTTTCGGGAAGCGGGGGGGGGGGGGGGGGGGGGGGGGGGGGGGGGGGGGGGGGAGACCTTAAAGTCCAGCCATGCTTTCTCAGTCTTCTCATTCAGACGCTTGTATGGACCCTGCCACTGGGTGTGAGGGCCTCGGGCAGAACAGATCCTTGGTTTGGCCTTGACTTCTGGCTTATATTCCCTCACCCCTGCTGGGTCACTAAGCCTTCCTGGGTCATTCTCCACGATGTCTGTCATTGGTCCCCTTCCTATGTGACTCGTTTAGTGCTCACTGCCTAGTGCTTCCCAGATTTCATTTCATCCAGTGTCAGCCTGCAGCCTCGTTTGTCATCCGTCAAGTAGTCCTGTGACCTTGCAAAGCTCTACTTCAGGGTGCTGTTTCTCCACAGTTAGTGTACCAAGCCTGCCCCACCCTGGGCCTGGGTTCTCAGCCAAGGTAGGTTGTCAAAGCACCTCCGGAGACAGAAGACTGCCCGAGAGGTCCCTTGTAATTCTGTCAAATTGAAATAATCTTACTATAAAGCTTGCTGTGGCAGCAAAGCCAGAGCTCCTCCTGAGGGGATATGGATTGGTATGAACTGGTAGTCCTAAGAGACTGGCTGGCAGGGACTGAGGCTCACGGGCAAAGTGCATTCTGCCCGGACACAGACCCAGCCCAAGGTTTAACCTGATAGGTCCAAGATGGGCTTCCTAACCTTGACATTACTTCCATCCGGGATCCTTTGCCACCTGTCCCACAGGATGTCATAGTACCCTATATTCTACCTATCAGATGCCAGGAGCATTTTCCTAGTTATGACAGCCAAATGTCACTCAGGGGAATCAAACTCACCCCACATCTGCCAGTGAGTGGCTTGGAACTGGCATGTAACCTAAATATGACCGCTGGGTCAGAAGGAAATGGCCTATGGGCAAGTCATTGGCTGTAGGAAAGGGAGACAGCTTTCATTCTTTTCCTGGATGTGCCTGGAAGCTCAGTGTTCTGGTGGCTTCTGGGGGTCATCTTGAGTCCAGGAGAAAATGTTGGGGCTGTGGGGTCTCACAGAGGTAGCCTAACCCTGATGTCATTGTCGAGGGGTTGATCTACTACCCACTTTTAAAGATGTCCTCTCTGCCCTTTTATATAAAGCCCTGGCTATCCTGGAATGTATTACGTGACCAGGTTGGCCTTAATTCAAATGACTGCCTATCTCTGCCTCCCTGATGCTTGGGATTAAAGATGTTCTCCACCATGTACAGCTTTCTTTCTTTCTTTTGACTAAATCTCATGTAGCCCAGACAGACTGTCCTCAAACTCATTACATGGTCAAGGAGGATCTTGAACTTCTGGTTCTCCAGAACACTGAGATCAGAGTGGTGCACCTGGCATGTGGGTTGCTGGGATCAAACCCAGGGCCTTGTGCCTGCTAAGCAAACACTACCAGCTGAGCTACCTCCAACTCCTTCAAACTGTGGAGTTGCTGGGTGGAACACACAGAATCCTCCTGACCTTGTAAACAAGGTTAAGTGTCCCAGCAAGCCTAGCCTAGGTGGTTTTCCCTCCAAAGCCTACAACCATATCATCATATTCTGCCACTGGCTATTAAACAAGCCAGGCGTCCATGACCCCGCTCTATTGCCATCATGTCCAGCTGGTCTTGAACTCAGTACATAGTTGAGGATTGTGCTGAACTCCCAGTCTGTGTCCCTGTGCTGGGATTACTGGTGTAGGCCAGCCTCATCAGGGCATGCGCACTGGCCCTCCTCCCTAAATCACAACCAAGTCTGTGAGGCCGTTCACTTAGAAAGAAGCTACCTATTCCAGCTTCAGAGCAGAGCTGTGTGGGTATCCAGTCGACGGCCAGGACCCATGGCCACTTCACTCATCTGTACAGTCAGGGAAGGACCAATGCTAAGCATTCCTGGAAGTGAGGAACGAGATTTGATGGCTCTGGTCATTTGCAAAAGGGCAAGGTTGGCTTGGTCTCTGCTGGGGAGTAGCCACAAGGGAAGTCCACTGTAGTAGAGCTCTCAATATAATGCACAGGGAACAATCCAACATGCTTCAAATCCAGACCCCAGCCGGGCACCTCTGGAGTCCAGACTCAGCCATCTTCCAATGTGCCAGAGAGATGGCTCAATGTTTAGCGCTATTCTCCCAGAGGCCCCAAGATTGACTGCCAGCACCCACGCGGTGGCTCACAACTGTTAACTCCAGTTCCATCAGATCTGATGGCCTCTCCTGACCTCCACTAGGCAAGCACGTGGTACACAGACACACATGGAGTCAGAACACCCAGACACATAAAATTAAACGTTAAAGGAAATCCTCAAGTTGCTCCCACGGGCAGCCAATGAGACATCATCCTGTAAGGGCTACATCAAAGGGGGTCTGTTGGAAATGCGATCCCCTAGCCCCATCCAAGAAACTGCTGGAAGCTCAGCCATTTAAGCCAGTTTTGGGGAGATTCTGAGGAGGCACATTAAACAAGGAACAGAGAGCCTTTGGTAATGCAGAGTCTGGGGCAGGGTGAAGCTGGCATGTCTACTCCAGACCATGAGTATCACGGACTACAGAGAGCCTCCAATGCAGGCTATAGGGTTCCTTATCTACCAACACAGACTTGGAGAAACTATCAGAAAACTACCTTCAACAAGCCAGTGTCGCCTGCTTTGCCAGGAACTCCAGGCCATTTACGGGCCAGATGCTCCAAAACCAAAGTCACTAGTCATTCGTAATGAATTGGGAATGGGGCTGGAGAGATGGCTCAGAGGTTAGGAGCACTGCCTGTTCTTCCGAAGGTCCTGAGTTCAATTCCCAGCAGCCACATGGTGGCTCACACCATCTGTAATAAGATCTGGGGCAGAATACAGTATATATATATATATAATAAATAAATCTTTAAAAAATGAATTGGGAATGGCTAGTCAACTCCTCTGGCGTTGCCAAGACACTGCCTGGAGAGACCTCCTTGGGAGGAGCCTCTGGGATGCACCTTCAGCTGCCTCCTTCCCACAATGGAGCTGGAGACCAACGGTCAGCTCTGCTGTGACTGGACAGAAGTGGGGGTGTCTCATAACAACTTGAGATCTCTACCAGTTGCCAAGATACAGGATTCTCTGGAAACTGATTTTCCTTTTGGTTTTCAGTTTCTTTTTGAGAGACCAAGGTCTTATATTTGTGGTCTGGCTTGACCTCAAACTTGTGGTAATCCTCCTGCCTCAGGCAGTAAGTATCCCAAGTGCTTACACTACAGGTATGTGCAACTGCACCTAGCCTCATGCTGCCCTTTGAACGACAGTCTTCCTGCCTCAGTTTCCTGAGTGCTAGAATTGTGAGTGTGTACCACACCACACCCAGCCCTCTTAGACCTTGGCTTCTATTTTAATTCTTTTTCTTACATTACTTATTTCTTTTATGTTTCCCTCTGGTAAAGGTCAACGGCAGGGCTACCTGTCCCTCTCCTGAGTATGTGGCTCTCACTCTTTCCAGCAGGCACTGTGGCTGGTTGATTGCCCTAACCTCTCTGAATGTCTGAATTCCCATGTGCACTGGGAGGTGTGACCTCAGTTTCCCCTTTTGTCCCTTCCCCATCCGTTTATTTGGAATCATGGGAGAGACAGCTCACCCATGGCTCTTGTGGGTTGTCATCGAGTTGCCTGCTCTCTGCCCTGCGGTTTCTGTTACAGGAGTGATGGCAGAGCCAGGCTCCCTCTGAGGGTCACATGAGTTACACAGCACTCAACATGTGTAAGTTATGCTTTTTATTATTGTTTTAGTGAGCCCATGGAAGTCCTTGGAAGACGACATAAATACCCCGTTATTGCCACGACGGCTCCCCAGGCTCTCCCTCTCTCCAGACCTGAGCCCACCTCAGTGAAGTTTCGGCCTTGGCCAGCCTCCCTACGCCCCTAACTGGACAGGAGACTCCTGAGTGCGCCAGGCCGCTGTCACTCCTGTTCTGTCCACTGCGCACAGCCCACCCACCTTGGCTGTCCAGGCTGATGTCCATGACGCCGTGCTTGACCTTCATGTGCCGGCTCAGGTTTCCCTTGAGGTTGAACTTGCTGGAGCAGTAGGGGCACTTGAATGGCTTGCTGCCTGCGTGCAGGTGCATATGGCCCAGCAGGTTGTACATGCGGTTGAAGGACTTCCCACACACCTGGAACGGGGGAAGGCAGCAGAGGGTTGTGGGGAGCTTGCCATCCTGGCCAATCTCCTCCTACTTCCTGAGCACACACACAGCACACTGTCCTTCCCTGTGTGACCAGAGGGAGGCAAAGGACCGCTGCTCCTTGCATCTCCTGCCTGCCCTGCGCTCACCTCACGGCACCCTTCACGCCCTCTGATCCCCACCTGCCCTCCTCGACCCCTCCGACCCCTCCAAGCCCGGGCAAGGACCGGCCATGGGGACAGTCCCGTACCTTGCACTTGAATGGCTTCACGGGCGAGTGCACAATCATGTGGGTCTTGAGCGTCTGCTTCTGCACAAAGGTCTTGAAGCAGATGTGGCACTGGTAGGGCCGGACGCTGGTGTGGATCAGCATGTGGCGCTTCATGTTGGCCTGCAGGGTGAACTCTCGGCCACACACCTCACACTTGAACTCCTTCACGCCCTGGGGAGGCAGAGGCACCACTCAGGGTTGGGGCACTAACAGGTGTGGCATTAGGGAATTCCTTTTCACAAAAAAAGCATGTGTGTGTACGTGTGTGTGTGTGTGTGTGTACCACTTTCAGAACTTGGGTCTCTTCTTACACTAAGTGGGTTCTGAGCAGTGGGCTCCTGTTATCAAGCTGGGGGCAAGCACCTATACCTGCTGAGCTATTCTGCCAGCCAGCTCTGGGGTATGGCAGGGCTGTTGTTCCAGGATGCCTCCCAGGACAAGGCAGACACAAACAGTGTGCCTTCCCATCCCTGCCTGCCAGGTAGGTGTGTAAGCAGGTCAGCTGTACCAGTGTGCAGAGATATAAGGGGGTCTGCCTACCCATCCATCCATCCATCCGTCCACCCACCTCTCAGTTCATTCATCCAGCAAACAGGCATGTGTACCCGCTAGAAGCCAGCACCACAGGCCTGTGGTAAGCAGGGCAATGCCTTTGTCCGGACAACCAAGGATGTGCAGCCAGGCGATGGTGGCGCACGCCTTTAATCCAGCACTTAAGGAGGCAGAGGCGGGTGGATCTCTGAGTTTGAGGCCAGCCTGGTCTAGAGAGCGAGTTCCAGGACAGGCTCCAAAGCTACAGAGAAAACCTGTCTGCAGAGGGGCGGGGGGGGGGGGGGGGGGGGTGTTTATTTATCTTCAGTTACATCTCTTGGGGGACAAACCCTTTGGAAACACGATTGAAGCTGTGTTTCTGGGGACAGAGCTCAGCGGAGGAGAGTCTTCCTAGCATGTACAAGGTGTCCTAGGTTTGAGCCCCTGAGGCTAAAGCAGAAGCAGGAGGAGCTAGTGTGAGGCAAGTCAGGACTATGCAGTGAGAACCTGTCTATAAAATAACAAAAAGTTGGTAGGAGTAGGGAGAAGTGAACAAGAAAAAGCTGCCCGTCACGGTGGCACAGGCCTGCGAATCCCCAGATACTCAGCGGAGATTGAGACCGCAGGGTGGAAAGCCCAAAGGTAGGCTAGGCAAATTCAAGGCCAACAGAGACAATTTATCAGTAAGAGCCAGGGGGGTGTGGTGGGGCTGGAGAGATGGCTCAGTGATTAAGAGCACTTGCTGATCTTCCAGAGGTCCTGAGTTCCGTTCTCAGAACCCACGTGGTGGCTCACAGCCTTGTCACTCCAGTTCCAGTTCTGTCACCCTTTCTGGCCTCCATGTAATGTGGTATACATACATACAATACATACATGCAAGCAAAACACCCCTACATGGAAAAGTCAGTATGTGAGTAAACATAAAAAATATATAAGTATTTATATTATATCTATAAATATATATAAATAAATAAAAGTAAATATAAAAATATGTAAAAGTAAATATACAAAAGGGCACAGAAGCAGACAGATCTCTAAGTTTGAGACCAGCCAGGGATACATAGTGAGACTCTGTTGTGTGTTGGGGAGCGGGGCTGGGAGTAGCGCACTCATCTACCAAAGATTATGTCCTGGGTTAATCACCAACACTTGGGAGAAAAAGGAGAAAAGAAAGAAAACCTTTGTGCACCCCAAGGAAAAACGGCTAAGGCTCAGCTCTGCATAAAACTCAAGCTCCCTACTCTTCCACAGCACCCTTGAAGGTGTGTTTTCCCAGCGCTCCGGAGCAGCTCCCCAGCGGAGAGCCTGAAGCCCCACCCTGAAGAGGCTCATCCAGTGAGGTCTGGGATGGCCCAGGAGTTTTTAGTTGCATTAGTTCCCCACCCCAGGTGATTCTTATCATGGAGACACTGGCTCCAGAGAAAACTGTCTGGTCTGAGCTGTAGCAGGCCTCTTTATAGCCCGGAGCTGACGCTCACTCAGCACAGGGAACGCTGGGAGAGCAGGAAGAGAACTTCACTGGGACAGAGGCACGTCGACGGTCACAGCGGCTGTCCCAACTATCTAACAGAAAACTTCGGTATTATGTGTTTTCGGTCATATGTGCTGGTGACTGAACCCGGGGTACTTATGATACTTTAGCGGAGCCAGGTGTGACAGTGGTAGGCCACATGACCACCAGGGGGCCCCATTCAAGAGTTACAAGCACAGACGTGTGGAGTGGGGTGGAGAGAGGGACAAATTAAGACACTGACACAGATAGTTTCAGCTTTCGTCACAACCCTTTATCTCTCGGCACATCAGTAGGTAAGGGTTGAAGTCTCTGAGCAGAGGAGAAAGATGGCAGATACACGCACGGCGCACACATCATCCTTCACGCCCACCCTCGCAGACATTAATAATCAATTAGAGTCTTGCTGATGAGCCCGGACTCAGTGTCAGAACCCTTAACATTATAATATTATATCAGCAGCTGCTACTACTGCGGCCAAGCCTCTGCAGTGGAACCTGCCAATGCTCCCTGCCCTAGCAGAAAAGTTCTGGGGGATGGAGAAGTCCAGGCTCCACATCTGCCACCACAGGTCACCGTACAGAGGAAGGGCTACTCCTAGCTTTGAAAGGTTAAGTTGGCTGAAGTTTGAAGGAAACCGTGGGTCAGCCAAGTGCCAGCACGGGACGGTTAGGCCTAAGAGATTCCATTCTACCTTCCAGGGTGTAAGGGCATCTTGGGGGAGGTCGGTGATGGCTGAGAGGCAGGGGGAAGAAAACCGGTGACCTGGCACCAGGAAGAAGAACTAGAAAGAAAGACATATATATTTTGCCTTTTCCTAAAGGGAAGTTGAAGGTTTTGTTAGACTTTTGTGATAACAAGAACTCCAAGCTACCTTCTGCATTTCTGGTCGTGGCATTCACCTGCCTGCACTCAGTCCTGGGAAACAGGGAGGGACCCTTGAGCCCTGCGGGAGTTCCACAAGCACTGCACACCAAAATCTTTTACGTTCCTCTTCTCTGCGGTGTGTGTGTGTGTGTGTGTGTGTGTGTACGTGCAATTGCCCAGGTGCAAGCACAGGTGTCTTCCTCCAATTGCTCCTCCGCCTGATTCTTTGACCTCACTGAACCGTTTTCACTACGCCAGCTGGCTGAGCCGAGGGCACCCACCCGTTTTCTCTCTTCACTGGTGGGGCGATGCACACTGCCATACCTAGCTTTTATGGGTGTGCTGGCAACCTGAACACAGCAAGAGGAGGATCGACAGGGGCCGGCAAGCACTTTACCCACTGAACCAACTCCCCAGGCCTCAAGAACATTTTAAAGATTAGTTTTTCTCAAAAACTCAGTTTAATTATGTTTCCAATAGTCTACTAAGATAAATCTCTAAGTATGAAATTAAGTAAAGTCTGGGCCGGAGAGGTGGCTCGGTGGTTAAGGAGCACCCAGGTTAGATTCCCAGCACCCTATGGCAGCTCACCACCACCTGTAACTCCAGGCCCAGGAGATCTGATGCCTTCTTCCGGCCTCCATGGGCATCAGGCGTACGCTGTGGTTCAAAGACATACATGTAGGCAAAACACTCAACAGATAAAATAAATGTAAGTACACCTAAAAAAAAGTTTACCCGTGTAAATCCCATCCGGGACCTTGGGGTGCCGGAGAGGGCGGGACAGGTGGAACAGCGGAGGCTGGTAGCCTTACCTTGTGGGTGAGGGAATGCTGCTTGAGGTGATGGATCTGGCTGAACTCCATGCCGCATTCCGTGCACACAAAGGGCCGCACGTTCTGGTGCTTGAGCATGTGGTTCTGTAGCTGGCTGCGGTAGTGGAAGGACTTGTCACACTCGAGGCACTGGTAGAGGGTAGGGCCCTGGTGGGAGGCCAGGTGGCGCTTGAGTTGGGTCAGGGTGGAGAAGTCTAGGCCGCACTCCACACAGACGTGGCAGCGGCCACTCTCGTGCTTCACCTCGTGGGCCTTGAGCTCGCTGGGGTAGGCGAAGCCGCGGCCGCAGAAGTGGCAGCTGTAGGGCTTGACCTCGGAGTGCAGCAGCATGTGGCGCTTGAGGTGGCTGGTCTGAGTGAAAGCCTTGTGGCACACCTGGCACTTGTGGGGCCGCGTGCCCTGGTGCGTCAGCAGGTGCGTCTGCAGGTGGCTGGGTTGCTTGAAGAGCTTGCTGCAGTGCGGGCACGAGTGCGGCTTGATGCCGTTGTGGCCCAGGATGTGCGTCACCAGATTGTACTTGGACGTGTAGGACTTCTCGCACATGCGGCACTGCCAGCGTTTCTGGCGGTCACCCGCTTCCACCAGGTAAGAGTCATCAATCTGCACGTTGATGTCCAGCCGGTCCAGCTGTGCCTTCTTGTGCCGCTCCACCGTGGAACCTGCCGGGTCGGCCTCGAACTCACTGGGCTCCTGCCACACGAAGCCCTGCTCTGGTTTGACGAGTTCCGGCGATGTCATGGGGGGAGGGTCAGGATTGCTCAGCGGGGCCAGGTGGGGCGGCTCAAAACCACATTCGGTGGGCAAAGTCTCTGGTCCAGGTAGTGCCATGCTGGGCTCGGGGAAGCAGTCCCGGGTTGGGTTGGGGAAAGGAGGATCGAAGAGAGCCATGTCCAACTCTGGCCTCGGAGTTCGAGGCAAGTGCCGGAGCGTCCGGGGTTTGCGGCTGAAGGCGCTGAGGTCGATCATCTTGACGGCACTGCTCTGCACCAGGGCCTCGCAGCCGCCACCGGCCACCTCGGCAGGAGCTTCTGCAGGGCTTGGGTCCTTGTCATCACCAGGCACAGATACCTCATACACTTCCTGTTCCTCTTCCTCTTCCGCTTTCTCAAACTTGACCTTGGGTACCAGCCGCACAGGGGGCCGCGTCTTCCTCCGGGTGTGCTTCTCAAAGGCTGCCTCTACCTCCAGCACCTCCTCTTCCGGGGGCTCTTCCAGGGCTCGCCCATTACAGGCCAGCTGATAGATGTCGGGCCCTGGTGGTCCCGGCTCCCCCACGGCTGTCCCAGACAGTTCTGGCCCTAGGTCTGGATAGAAGGCCTCAGCACTTATGGTGGCTCCAAAGAGCTCATTCTCTGAGACCAGGCCCAGCACGGCAGCCTGAGCCAAGGACAGCACCACCACAGCGTCCGTCTGTGTCCCTGAGTCCATGAAGCCCTCCATCCTGTGGCGGCCAGCTAGGAGGGCATTTCTGTGGGAGGAAAAGAGCATGTTAATACTGCGAGATCCGTGCTGAGGGGGCAACAGACTCAGTGAGGACAAGGGCCCAGCTAATTTGGGGTGTGTATGGCTCTGATGTCATGTGACCCCTGCCTTGAGAATGGGATATGTGTGTAATTGCGGGGAGCAGTGACAACTTCTGTTTGTCCAGCCATCCCCTCCTGAGTCTTTCTATCTGTAAAACAGGGAGGAGTTGGAGTTGGCCTCAAACTCATTATCCTCTTGCCTCAGCCTCCCAAGTACGAGGATGACAAATGTGTCTCCACACTCGGCTGTTCTGCGTTTCAACAACCCCCCCGTGGATGCATGTGTCATGTGTGCACCCTCATGAAGCCCAATGATGCCAGGGTTTATCAATTAATGGGTCTACCTGGCCAGCAAACCCTTCCAGCTTGGGGGTTACAGGTATGTGCTGCCACACTTAGATTCTTGGAATCCCCCCCCCCCCCACACACACACCTGAGACAGGGTTTTTCTGTGTAGTTTTGGAGCCTGTCCTGGAACTCACTCTGTAGACCAGGCTGGCCTCGAACTCAGAGATCTGACTGCCTCTCCCTCCCGAGTGCTGGGCACACCTGTAGTTTTTAATTGGGAGCTGGGGTTTGTGCAGCAAGCACTTTGACCACAGAGCCATTCCCCAGCCCATGTTCAACTGTTCTTAAGCTATGTCTTATAGATTCTTCACAGGGCCCTCAGAAATCTGTTCCAAAATGCACAGCTATGACTGTACTTCCTCTGAGACAGGATCTCAGTGTGTAGCTGAGGCTAGCCTGGAATCAGCTACCTGAGAGCCTGAGCCTCCCGAGGGCTGAAATTATATACGTGTGTCTCCAAGCCTAGTGATTTATGAATTAAGTTGAACAGTTTTTTTTGTTTGTTTGTTTGTTTTTGGTTTTTCGAGACAGGGTTTCTCTGTAGCTTTGGTGCCTGTCCCGGAACTAGCTCTTGTAGACCAGGCAGGCCCCGAACTCAGAGATCCGCCTGCCTCTGCCTCCCGAGTGCTGGGATTAAAGGCCACCACTGCCCGGCTTGAACAGCTTTTTAATTTTCTTTTTTTTTGCAGAGCTGGGGATTGGACCCGGGACTTTGAGCATGCTAAGCAAGCCCTCTTCTACTGCGCCATAGCCCCAGCCCTTCTGTTTTAAAAATTAATTACTCTATTATTTTAAAAACTGATTTTAAAAAAAAGCCCTACCTACTCAAAATATAATGTGCCACATACTAAAACACATCAAGAGTCCCATGGCTGTGCTGCGGCTGGGGTAATTAATTCTGCACAGACCCTGGGATGTACTGAGGTGTTAAACAATTGTTGCTATTAGCGATGGCAGGGCTGCATGAATGAGGAACACACACACACACACACACACACACACACACGTATTAAAAACAATACGGCAGATAAAAATAGATTAGGCTCCAAATAAGGGCTACTGCCGGTCAGCCCTAACGCTAAACAGTCTATCATAGGAGCCATTGTTTTTCTTAATTAACTAAATGCCATATGCACAGATATCTAAACACACTGATATAAAGATAGCTTTAGCTGGCACGGGAGTTGCGCGTCAGATCCGATGGCGAACGCTTGTGAGACCACTGTCTGACTTGACTGTTAAAACTGGATCCCAGGTTCATATCACGTTCTGTAATCTAACAGATTCTCATAAATAATAACCACTGTACCCCTGTCCAGCTGTGAAACCAGCAAAGCCATCCTCCTTCCTCTGGCTCCACAAGTACCATGAGCCCCACCTTTGCACAAAGGGACCCCTGCTCTGGTGCCCCTTCCCAGTATGGCTCTCCTGGCCCCATCTGCGGGCTCTCAGGCCCATGCTGGCTTCTCCAGGTTTGTGCTGTGGGTGCCTCCTCCTGGCTCGGTTCCTGACACACTCCAGAAGAGGGGTGACACTAGTGGGGTGACAGGGCCAGGCACAGGGCTGGTGGGCAGTCCTTCCTCAGGAAATCAGTCCAGGCCTGGTGCTGCCCTGCCCCCCAGCACTCAATGGAGCTTCCTCTTCCTGAGGCTGCTAAAAATACCCCAGACAGGAATCGGCCTCCTTGCAATACACACGAAAGCTTGGACCATTAAAGCTCAGAGCAGGGCTTTGGTGGAAGGGGTCAATTGGACTCCTGCGGGGGGGGGGGGGGGGGGGGGNCGGGGGGGGGCGGGTCTTCAGGGTCCATTCGTGTGGAACTCTCCAGGGGGTAAACTCAGCTCTGGACACCCTCTACTGCATGCCCAGCTGCATTTGACTAGGGATTTCCCACATCGGCCACTTCTAAAGGATTACAGAAGGTCACTTCTGTGCCTCAGTTTCCCCATCTAAACACTGGGAATGAAAACACACAAGAAAGGCGCAGATTCCCGAAGAGCATAATGCAGGACCAGGATCTTAGTTAATTACAAAGCCCTAAGGAAGAGTGTTGAACAACAGCTTTATTGTCCTAGATCCCCAGAAAGAAGACGGCTGAAGAAAAAAAAAAAAAAAGTTCCATCCCTGGGCCCCAAATTCAGCAAAGCTTTGGTGATTGTGGACACCTGTTAGGAACAGTGAACTCGTGAGAAAGAACATTGCCACATCCCAGCTGGGTGGCAGGCCTCGTGGTAGAGAGAAGGTTAACAAGACAGGGGCTCTGTCGGCATGGAGCCTGCAGAGGTGTCCTCCTGGGTTCATCACAGTCCAATGGCCACGGCCACTGCTGACTTTCCTGAATATACTGAGATGTCGCTGCCCGCCATACCGGCCCATCCCAGACACAGCACCGGGCGGGAGCCCGAGCGTGTGATGGCTTTGAGCAAACACTACACTCAGCAAACTTTCTAGACTTTCCCAGAGGTAGGACCCTTGGGGAGGAGGGACTGGTCATCTATGGCAAAGTTGTGCTTGGAACCCAGCACTGGAAGCCGGATGTACCGGCACAGGCCTGGAATATGCACTCAGTAGGTAAGCTAGGGCTGGCCATTCAAAATCATCCTCAGCTACAGACTGAGTTTTGAGCAGGTGAGAGTAACGGCAACCATGAAGAACTTGGGCTGAGTACTGAGGCCTGGGTCTGCTACCCCCTAATGTGTCCCAAATCTCAGTTCCTTCATCTCACTCGTACTTTAAAGAGACACAAGATGAGATAGCGTGGCTTTCCTCAGAAGCCCAGTTGTCACCCACACTCCTGCGACCTCAAGAGAATGGTGCACAGGGCCTACTTCCCATGTAGACAAAAGAGTGACCACCAACTACAGGCCCTCCCTGCCTGAGGGTGCAGGAGCATGGGTCTGGTTCCCTATTGTGAGAGAAATCATCCAGTTAACCATCCGAACTGGGATCCCCTCCAACAAGGAGACACCCCTAATGTCAAACATACAAGATGTAAGCTAAGCCTGTCCCAGGTCGCCGGCCTCCTCCTCCTCCTCCTCCTCCAGAAACACTGTTTTCACTGGAGCCCGTTCTGGCTATCAAAGGGGGCTTTCCCAGAGTCGGTGCTCTTGGAGGGCAGAGGGTAGGGGCTTAAAAATTGTCAGTTCGTCCTGGCAGGAGACTCTCTACACTGTATCATTACTGGGGGCTCTAGGCCCCATTTAACCCTACAGCAACCCGACTCACAGGCTAGGGAATGGTGCCTACGCCGCAGTGACAGGCGTTCTAGGAGCAGAGCAGGGCTGGGTGGCAGCACTAGGCATCTCTGGCACCCAGGGGACTCTAATTCCAAGGCTGCCAAATCTGGAGGTCACAAAATAACCGAGTGCAGGAGTTGCCCAGAGCCAGCTGAGGCCCCAGACCTGGTGGCAAGGGCTTGGCATTATGTTCTCTGTGGTCTGGTCTTCTGGTACAGCCATGTACACGCAAGAGTGTGCAGAAGGCGTTCTCCTGAGGTAGAGGTGGAGAGAAAGAGATGCTAAGTGGCCTGCCGCTCTGCCTGTGGGTCTTATGGGCAGAGATAAGTGGAGGGGAGGCGGCCTCCAGCCCAGGATCCCTTTCACCCACTTAGACCAGTCCTTTGGTTTAGCTCTCCCCAAGTCCCCTGGCTCCTTCTCATAGGCTACAGCCCTTCTATTCGATGCCTTGACCTAAACTGCTCAAGGCAGAAGAACCTACACCACTCGTGGCACAGGGATACTGCAGGCCCCCGGGGCCCCATGGCTCCTCTCTTCTCCAGGCAAAGCCTTCCTTTATTACTTGTGCTGGGGACTCAAAGCTCCTGACAACGTCCAAGAAAGAGAAGAGAGCGTGGAGGGCCCTGTGCTCTTCCAAACCGTGTGGCTAATGACAGGGCGGGCGAGGGGATGGTCGGACACAGCCATAAGTGCAGGCACCTCTGCTAAACCCCTCCCACTTCCCAGCCCGTCTTCCCTCTCCCCAGGGTGTGAAGAAAGTAAATGTTAAAGAGTGGCTGCTGGTGTGCTGTAACGCGGGGAGTGGGCTAAGGGGGGGGGGGGAAGAGGGGGAGGGGAGAAAAGGCAGCGAGGAGAGAAGGGCGCAGAAGAGGAGTGAGAAGGGGGAGGGAGGGAAAGAGAAAGAGGCTGTGGAGGACAAGAAACAAAGGCTGGGAGGGGGAGGGGGAGGGGATCCACAGTGACACAGAAGCCCAGGGCTGCCCTATTTCCCAGGACTCACGGCACCTCTGGGGCAGAGGGTCAGGCCTGATCCTGGGAGGGAGCAAGTCTCCCTTTGAGACCCAGCAGCAGGCTTCCCCACCTCAAAGAGGGCCCCTGGGCTTCTCACTGTTACTCCCAAAAGTGTTTTATCTCTGTTCTGTGGCTCCAGGGAAGATTGATAGAAGCCCAGGGACCACGCGCGAGTCACTGGACACCTTGGAGCCTCAGTGTTCCCATCTATAAAACGGATGCAAAGGCCTACTTGGAATCTCACATCTAAAGCCCACATCCCACCTGCCTGCCACACAGGGTCCCCTCATTACACAGGGCCCTGGCCCTGGCAGCTCCTATCCTCAATAGGACACCCCCCATACCCCAGCTGAAGGATAAGGAGGCTTGGCTGGGTGGGGGTGGCACACACTTTCAATGACAGAACTCAAGTGGATATGAGTTCGAGGCCAGCCTGGTTTACAGAGCGAGTTCCACAACAGCCAGAGCTCAGAGCTACAGAGAGAAAGAATTTCTGGGGTGGAGGGCGGGAAGAGGCTCAGGCAAAGTGACCAGTGTTGCCTTGGACAGAGGTGGTAGGCAGAGGGGAAAGGGTCTAATTTGGGATTGGCAGGTTAAGAGTCAGTTTGAAGGAAGGAGGGACAGAACCTGTGACAAAGATATTCCTTGCCTCTCACCACCCTGGGAGTTTTGAAAGTCAACAAAAGGAAGCCAGTGTGGTGGCTTTTTTAATCCCAGTATTTGGGACTCAAAGGCAAGAGGATTTCTGTGAGTTGGAGGCCAGCCTGGTCTACAGAGTAAGTTCCAAAATAAAATAAAACAACAACAACAACAACAATAAAACCAACCAAAAAAAAGTCAGGTGTTCTGAGGGCTTCTTGTGCCCACTAGCTGCAACTGACTTAATCTGGTGATTATTTCCTGAGGGCTCAATTTGGCCCATGGGCCCTTCTTCTCAGTCTTCACTGAATTAACACACGTTTACCAAGCCCTTCCCAAGTACTGCCAGGATATACAGCAGGGAGCAAAATAAAGATCAGGCCAACAGGTGGAGCCTGAGATCTGTGAGCGGCAAGAGGTGCAGCTGGGAGGTAGAGCCTCACAGGGAAGGGACAGGCTCTTGGAACAAGAGAGAGGAGTTCTCGGTGAGAGTTTGTCACTTAGACCTTAAGACCACGTGGTCCCAAGCTTCCCTTTCTGGCCCTGCTATCTAAGCTGTGCTACCTTAGAGAAAACTGGGCCTAGGCCCTGAGGGGTGGAGAGGTAGGCTCCAAGGGTAGCCTAAAAGGGAGGAGCTGAAGAAACACGCATGGAATTCACAGGGTAGCAAAACCTCCCTCTCAGCTTCCCTGTTGTCTGCATGGTAGACTTGCAAAGAGCACTTCTCCTCAGAGAAGAGGAAGCGAAAGCCCGAAGCTTGCTTGTGCAAACCTTCGGTTCCTTGCTGCAGTCTATTCCGTCAGCAATGGCCACCCAAGCATCAAGGGGCCCAGGGGAAGTGTAGCTGGATTCTCTCTCCCTGGGCTTCCCCTTTCCTCCGAGACCAACTCCATGAGCTAGCTACTACGTAGGAGCTGGGCCACGATCCACAGACCACACAAAGGTCTAATATATATGTCAGCCCCTGCTCTGTTTGGACAATCTGTTACCCAGATGATCTCGAACTTGTGAGCTCAAGAGATCATCCTACTTCAGCCTCCCGGCTCAGACCTCCCCTTCCAACCCCCAGAATCTTACACTGTAGCCCAGGCTAGCTTCAGCTCACGACACTCCTCACTCGGCCCCCCCAGGCACCAGGGTTACAGGTGTGCACCACAACACCAGGCCCTCCACACCTTCTTTTCAAAATAAGGACACTGAGGTCACAAATGGAGCCATGGCAGGAGAAAGACAAGGCTGGGCTACAGCCTGCATCCAGACCTGTGGTCCGGAAGCCAAGTCCCCAGGACCCCTGGAAGCCACAGGCTCTCTCTCAATCTTCTATCAGACAGCACTCACACCCACTGAAGAGATGCATCTCTTTGCTTTATTGCAAAGGATGAACACGCATTTCACCATAGCCTCTGATGGAAACCCTTTCCTCTAACCGTTTTGCCCAGATCTTCACTGCAAGGCTGGAACTTTGGGGTCCCCCCAGCCCATGCTGCCATCTCACAGAGGTGGGAAGCAAAGCCCTAAGACCTCTGTGCCATACTCGCGGACTCCCGCCTCAGCATTCTGGGCAGGGCACTGCCTGCTAACACGAAGGGCTGTAAGGGCAGAATATGGGGAGGGAGGGGCCCCAAACAAGTGACACCGATCAGGCAGGGCAGGATGCCAAGCCCGATGGATCGTGAGAGCCCACATTCACCTTGCATTGTGGGGGCGATCAAAGGACCTGTGAACCTGCCTGGCTTATCTGGGCCCGTGTGGCCACTTCACTACGCTGCTTTCATTTTTCCATCACAGACCTTGCATGCAAGAGACTCTGCACAAGAGGTCCCCCCCCCCCCCCCCCCCCCCCCCCCCCCCCCCCCCCCCCCCCCCCCCCCCCCCCCCCCCCCCCCCCCCCCCCCCCCCCCCCCCCCCCCCCCNGTGCCAGGAATGCTCTTCCTTGTTCCGCAGCCTTCCACGCCTAGCGAGTGTCACATCTGGAGGCAATCTTCCCGGTTCCACCCCACCTGCTGAGGCCCCACCCTCTAAGTTCTCAGCAAGTTCAAGTTTAAATCCTTTTCTAAATACTTTTCCTTGCCAGGTGTGGCGGTGCACACCTGCCATCCTGGCACCTGGGAGTTCAAGGACAGTCCCTGGGTTCCTTGTGAACTCCAGGTTCGTAGGACTACACACCAAAATCACGTCCCACCCGCAACACTCCTTTTCCCTTCTTGGACCCTATCATAATTTTTAAGGGCTTGTTAATGATCTAATAAATTGTTATTTGGACAATCACTGGCTTCGTATCTGTCACCCCAGTTAGGGAACACTGCCCCAGGGAGACACCTTGCCCATTCGCTCACCCCAGCAGAGCCCGGTGAGCGCAGACTCAAGGAGAAATAGGTTGTTGAGGAGCACAGCTTGGCAAGCTGCCGTGTGGAAAGCCCGGACTGGCCTCCCTTTCCCTGAGTGGCAGGACCAGTTCCTCTCCCCATGGGGAGGGACAGCAGGCCTCCGGTTTCTGGAAGGCTCCTTGTCTTCCTTCTAATTCCGGAAGTAAAAAGCACATGTATTCTCACCAACGAGGATGCTATCTGTGCCAGACCCCCCAAATCTCCAGCTAAACCGAACAGGGAAAGCAAACAACATTCTGGTTCACAAGTTCAGGGGGCAAAGATAAGAATCACAAATGAGCAAGCAGACAGGAGCACTCATTGGGTTTGAACCTTGCCAGGCCCTTCCATGAGCACCCCTGAGAAGTCCTCTAGGAGTAGGGGACATTTCCACCTCGCAGGTCCAGAAACTAAGGCAGTCCCTGAGGGCAGGGTGAAGCAGGCTCCCCAGGGTCTCTCTACCCATATCTGGACAGGATCGGCTTTCAGGGTCATTTTTTCCCTCCTTTGCTAACCTACCTGGTCCAAAGGACCTCTCACGGCTTCCCTTCCAGTCACCTAGCCTCCTGTCAGGCCCCTCCTCTGCAGAGTCCTCTGCCTTCTCCATCCTGTCTTCCTCTCCCTTCATTCCTCCCCTCTTCCGTTTCCATGGCAACCCCGTCCTCCGCTCTGCCACTCGGTCTGGTCTTGCCTTCCCATCTCCTCTCTTTCTCTCCTCTTTCATGTCCCTCACCATCAGTGTAGAGTCCAGCTGTCCCCCATGCCCTCCCCTGCTGCCCCTTCTGTTCCCTTTATCTCCTCCAACGGCCTCTTGTCATCTCAGAGTGACATTTATTTATCTCTTGCTTAAAAATAAAAAGGAAGGAAAAGAGAAAACAGAAACCCTAGTCGATTTGGCCTGGCCCTTCCAGTTTAGTTCCAGCCTCCCTTCCCATGAGCCAAAGGGTCAAAGCCCCTGGGCTGCCAGGAGGAAGGAAAACCTCCCTAAGGAAAGGACCCTCTGCCTGCTAGAGAGTGTTCCCTCTTTGACGTATAGTTGGGGGTGGGGCCTGCTGGGAGAGGGCCCCTAGAGTAGCCTGAGGTACCCTCAGGATAGAGCAAGGCTCAGACAGGCCCAGAATCTCCCACGATGCTGCACAAGGTAGGAATTCACTGTTCTCAGGGAAACCCAACAGCCTGAGGCTCCTCTCCCAGGCCCACCTGGCCTTAAGAACTGGTGCAGGCCTTTAATCCCAGCACTTGGGAGGCAGAGGCAGGCGGACAGCCAGGGATACACAGAGAAACCTTGTCTTACTGATTCTCAATGGAGCCAGCGCTCATCCGTACAAACAGGTGATAGAAATCACCAATTCTTCAAGATGTACTTTTTCAGGGATGGGGGTGTGGCCTAGTAGCAGAGCACTTGTCTGGTGTGCAGGACTCCTAGGGCTCCCTCTCCTTGGGGGGTGGGATTGAGGGTTTCCCCCCAGTGTCCTTCCAGCTCCCACAGACTGAGCTCCTAGTAGGGGCTAGGCAGGGAGACGGACATCTGTGTTTTTATTTTACAGACAGACAAACTGAGAGGAGGGACTGCTGTTTGAGTCACATGGCCTATTAACTATGCTCTTCCTTTATAGACCCCCACTTCTCCCTGCACTCCCAGACACTGTAGTCCCGAGCCCAGCCTCCTCTAGGCCACGACACTGCTGTGCTTAATCTGAACTGATCAGAAACAAAGGTCCAGGAACGGATTTACCACAGAAAGGAGAGCAAGCCGATTATGCCGGTGGCCTGGAAGCTCAAATCAACACAGGATGGGAGAAGTGGTATCAAGTCCCTTGGTGACATGGAGTGTGATGAAGGAGCCCAAGGGCCATGAAAGACCTCGGCAGTAGCTGAGTAACATTGCATGACAAGGAGCTGGCTGAGATCCTTAGTCTTGAGTCCTGGGCTCCCAGGGCCCAGAGAGTGCTAGGGGAGTTCTGGGAGGAGCCAGGAAGGCCAGGGCCTCCCTCTGCAAATGAGCAGGAGAGGTGTCTGTCTTCTTCCAGCTTTGCCACCTTGAGCTGTGCATTCTCAGCAGGTGGCTCAAGTTTCCGGGGCCAGGGGGGGGGGCTGTAAGTCAGGTGTTTACCTTCTGAGGTCATGGGTGTAAAGAATGGCACCTTGGTAACAAGACCCCTTCCATAAGCTGGGTATGACGGTGCATGCCTGTCATCCTGGCACTTTTTTGAGCTAGAGGACTGTTGCAACCTTAAGGCTAGCCTGGGCTACAAAATAAATTCCAGGCCAGCCATGGTTCTGTAACAAGAACTTGTCAAAAAAAGAAGGAGAAGGAGAAAGAGGAGGAGGAGAAGGAGGAAAAGAGGAAGAAGGAGGAGGAAGAGGAAGAAGAGAAGGAAAGAAAGAAAGAGAGAGAGAGAAAGAGAGAGAGAGGGAGAGAGAGAGAGAGAGAGAGAAAGAAAGAAAGAAAGAAAGAAAGAAAGAAAGAAAGAAAGAAAGAAAGAAAAAAGTCAGGACAGGAAAAGAGAAAACGAGGAGTTCCCAGAGGAGGAAATGAAGCAGAGAGGAGCTGAGTGGCCTGGCCCAGGCCCTGAGGTGACGTGGCAGCTGGGTCTAACCTCATGCCTTGCTTTCATGAAAGCAGTGGGGGAGACACTGCAATCTGCAGGTACGGCTTGTATGCAGAGAGGGATGGGAGCCATTGCTATCATAATTACCGCCAATGCTGTTGCCTATTTCAAGGGACAGGTAGGTGCTAACAGGACACAAAGATCTTCAATATCAGGGACCTCACAGTTTATTAGAGACAAGATTAAAAGTCACAAACCAGAAAAGGCAAATCAGACAGGAAATGAGTATTGGGGGGGGGGTGCCCCAACAGGACATAGTAACGTTCCCCCCACTCCCATTTAAGGGATCAGGAATGTTCTTCCATGTAAGCCAGCACTGTGGAAGACAACAGAATTGACCTGAGCCGTAACATTAGACTGACATTTGTCCCTTCCTGCCACACTGGCTTGTGTGGGCCTCGTCACCTGACCTATCCATGGGACATGATTTCTTCTTTCTAGGTGGTCAGGAGGTGGAACAGAAGCCCACTGGACGAATGCAACCAATGTGGGTCACTCTCCAGGAGGGTGGGTGGGGAGGCCTGGCTAAGGGTATAGGAAGCTGCCACACAGACAGATGCAGCAGGGCGCAGGGTAGAGGAAGGAAGGGACCGAGTACAGAGGAGAGCAGCAGACAGAAGTGCTGAGGTTGGAGGGCAGGCAAGGAGTGTGGCCTGGCCCTGAGCTCTCCCCTTTCTCACAGCCGTCAATGACTCATCCCGGGGCCTCCATCCCCGCACAGCCTGTGACAGTGCCGCCTCTCCCAGCCTAGCCGGCACTGGTATCAGCATTTATTTTGCAATCACCCACAAACCCAAGTCAGGTCTGGGTTTACGCCAGGAGAAGCGTGATTTGGGGGGCGGGACCGCTGGAGTTGACACGGGCAGAAGCCAGATACACACACTGGCCGGCCACACAGGGAACCACGGGCACAGACCTGGTGTACTCACTTCCATACAGGGAGATGAGGGGAAGCCTGTGCAAGAAGTGGAGGGCCCCATGTCCATGCGTGCTGCCCTCAACTCCACAGTCCGCGGAGGGACACGCATATATGTGAGCAATGGAGGAGGAGGAGGCTGGGGTCGCGGCACTGTCTTTAGGGCATGCGCACTGCGGGCTGCTGGGTCTACAGGTACCAGACGCTAACAGAGAAAAGGGCTAAGAGAGCCTGGTTGCTGCCAGCTGCAGAAAGGTAAGCAGGGAACTTGGAAGAGACGGAAAGTCAGAAGCAGGCAAGCCCCAGGAGATAGCCTTAAGGGTAGGTCTCTGGAGGAAGGCAGGTTGATGGATGTGGGTGGGAGATGCCCAGAGAGGAAACACGGTTCTTCTATCTGAATTACAAAGGATGGCACACGGGAGCAGGGTGGTGGCTCTTCCTGTGTGTCCAGATGCTGACTTTGAGATGCAAGGGTGTGGCCTAAATGCCCAAATGACTTTTACAGACAGTGATCTTTTGATCTTAAGCCAAGTGAATGCCTGGCCTTCCCTGGAGGTGGGAGGGTTCCCTCCTGGCTCTCCCTGCTGTGGGGTCTGAGGGCTAAGTTAGCTCAGCTTCCAGTACTAGGAAAGAGGGCAGCTTTCCTGGGGAAGTAGCTCAGTCTATAAAGTACTCACTGTGCAAGCATGAAGCCCGAGCTTGGATCCCCAGAACCCACATAAAGAGCCAGGCATAGAGGTGGGCACCTGTCACCCCAGTGCTGGGGAGGTGGTGCCAGAAAGGTCCCTGGGGTTTGATGGCCACCTAGTCTAGCCAAACAGGCAAACTCTAGGTTCAGTGAAAGACCTTGTCTCAAAAAAGAAAAAAAAATTAGAACAAAACGGTAAAGAGCAACTGAAGGAGCGCACGCGCGCGCGCGCACACACACACACACACACACACACACACACACACACACCACAGCCACAAAGGCAGGTGGAGTAAGGAACAAGCCTATCCATTCACCTGGCACAGCGCTGCACAGTTTGCAAAGTCCCTTCCAACCTGACACCATTGCATTCTCCCTACCAGGGGCTGCACTGGCCTGGCATGGACTGTGCACACATTGCTCTTGTTCTTGCGGCGAAGTGCCAGCGCTAGTGGTAGCAGACTGGCTGGCTGCCCTGAGAAGTAGTGCCAGCCCGCGCGCTCTAAATGCATTATTTCACTTAATCCTGACGAGGCCGTGGGGAAGTAGAGACACAGAAAGGTTCAGAACAGTTTTCAAGTATGGCTTCTCAGAGTTCGGCGTCCCAGGTGGCTGATTTCAGGGGTGTGGGCAGCTATTAGGAGGCTGTACAGCCATTTGTAGAGTTGACTCTTTGTATCATAGCATTTTCACGGGAGGGCTCGAGGAACAGTGAGTTGAAAATATTCAGAGGGCTGGCGAGATGGCTCAGCGGGTAGAGGTGTCTGTCAATGAGCCTAAGGACCCGAGTTCAATCCCTAGGGCCTACCTGGTAGAAGAACACAGATTTCTGCAAGTTGGCCTCTGATCTACAAACACATACACACTCACAAAATAATAAACAAATAATAAAAATTGGCTTTATCTGCCTCCCCGAGGCTTAGGGAACACTGCAGAATGTAAAAGTTAGGAGTAGCGCGGTGAAGCCGTCATCTGCACATGACATGGCCTTCATGTTCATGAAGTCACTGCAGCGCGGTCATACGCACAAAGGTCAAGCTGACAGGATCAGCCAGCATCCCAAAGCAGGCAGCACCAATTCAACTGAGCTTGTTGCAAAACAAAACAAACAGAATCCAACAAAAGGACATGAAGGTGGGGGCGGGGGGCGTGTTAGGGGATGTCCGGGGAAGTTAGGGATAAACATGATCAGGATGCATGTGCATACGAAATTGTAAAGAAAGATATTCTTTTAAGTTTGCTTTATTTAAAAAAAAAATTGGTCTTAAAGGTTATGGAGGAAGCTGGGCATGGGGTCTCACACCCAAAAGGTTGGTGCAGGATTGCCACTAATATGCAGCCAGCCTGGGCTACTGAGAACCTCCCTGTCTTAGAAGAGCAGAAAGCAAGTGTGGTGGTACACCTCTGTGATCCTAGCACTCTGGAAGCGGAAGCAGGAGGATTCCTGTTCTAGCCAGGGCTACACAGGGAGAACCCGTCTTCAAACAAACAAAACCCCACAACCAAGCCAAACAACAAGAAGAATCTCCTCAGCTACATACTGACTGAGTATATTGTTAGTGCAATGTATCTGCAGCCCTGAAGAGGAAGAGGAGGAGACAATTAGGGCGAGCGATGCCATTTCTGCTGTCAGATGTGTGCCGTGCATGTAGGCCTGGATGGCTGCATCTGTGCTGCACACACACTGGCTCCTTCCTTCGCTGTTATCCCCTAAACAGCACAGCACACCAGCGACTCACACAGCATCGACATTGTGGTAGGTATTATTATAAGTCATTTAGAGACGCTTTAAGTCAGACGGAGGATGTGTGGGCTGTGTGCAACACTACGTCATTTATATAATCCCCAGGAGATGGGGGCACAGCTGTAAAAGTCATTTGAAAAGCAGGCTGGAGCCAGGTGTGATAGGCCACCCGCACTTGCAGTCCAAGCACTCAGAGGGTGACGGCAGAAGGATATGGAGGTTCAAGGCTAGCTTGGACTACACACTCAGCTCTAGGACAGCCTGGACTACTTAGTTGAACTGTCTTAAAATTGATAAGATAGACAGACAGACAGGCAACAGATAAGACCAGACAGCCTGCTGTGAAGCACTGAGCCCCGGCTTGGAGTGGAGTCTAGAGTTTCTGACTCCTTCAGCAGGTGCAGCAGGAGCGCCCGCTTGATGACCAAGGTGAACAAACCCCAATGGCCCGTGAGTGTTAGCAATTATTGACTTCGGTGATTCCATGGCCACACAGCCAGTTCCTGGAGGAGCTGTCTCCTTGGTGCCAGGTCTTAAAGAGGCAGGGAGAGCGAGATGGCTCAGTTAAAAACACTTGCAGTCTCAGCCTCAAGGCGGGATTTGATCCCCACATCCCAAGACAGAGAGAACTGACTCCCCAAAATTGTCCTCTGGCCTCCAACCCCCCCCCACGCCCGCCCACCATGAAAGAGGTATTTATTGCCTTATAGGTGCCCTGCTGCAGGGCTTGGAAATGTTTTTGCCCAAACCGGAATAACCTGAAGGCCACCCACACCTGTCCCAGCAGGTGGGATTTGCCAGGTGCTGTCCCAAGAAGCAGGTAGCACCAGGAATCAGTGGCAGCCCTACTTAGTCCCTGGCTGCAAAGCCCACAGGCAGGACTCCATTGGGTGAAGGGGTCACCCTGGCCACATTTGTCTCTACCAAGTCCTTGAGGCACAAACCTGAGTACCCGTAAGGAACAGACTCAGAGCCTACAGAGTAGGTGCCTCAGTAACCCTCTCCAGTGCCACCCTCCTCCAAGTGAAGCTCTGTCTCCCAGGAACTTCTTTCTTCTCCCTTCTGCTACCCTCTGCCTTCCTTGCCTCTGCTCTAGTTCTCTGCTGGGGGGGAATGGTTGGTTCCCTGACTCAAGGCCTGAGCGATGGGCCCTACCTCATGGGACACTGTCATTCACCCAACTGGTCGTGGTCAGTATCCAAGATCCTGTGTTTACTTTTGCTAATGAAAAATTCAATTCACACGCCAACAAACCCAGAAGCAACACATGGGTTGTCTCTGGGAGGTTCTGGTAGCTGGGTCCCACAGGCTTGGAGGTAGGTGTGTTACATCCCGGCCAAGCCCTCCTCTCTAGTCACCTTGACTACAGCAGCCCAAGCCTCCCTCCTCCCAAGAGCTCCTCTTTCTGGCAAGCTGGCTGTCCTAAGTCCCCCACTGGCCACATGCACAGGATCCAGGACAGGTAGCATCCTCAGGATGGATAGGCAGACAGAGGTCCTCCCTCCTCCATGAAGAAACCAGTTCGGGTCAGCAGGTTAGGTTCCATCTGCAGAAAGTTGGCCCCAGTATCTGCCAACTGCTTTCCCCTGTCTCCTCCAGACCCTGTGTCCAGATTCCCTCTGGTACCACAGCAGGCCACAGCCCAGGCAAAGCCCACTTCCTCCTGCACTGGGCTCTGTGACCTCTACCCTCCTTCTGGAAGGTCACTACTGTCTGTCAACAGACTTTGCCGCTCTGCTGCCCCATCCCTCGGCCTTTTGCCTCCTGCACCCAAAGTCCCCTGGCTCAGGCCTTGCCTCTGTCCTGCTGGGCGGCCTCAGGGAAGCCATCTCTGCAGCTTCCACACTGACCTCTCTGCTAAGGTCACCGAGCCCCCACCCCAGGCCTGCTACTGTTCTAGGTGTCGATTGCCCACTTTCAGCTTTCTAGACTCAAAACTTTTAAAGTCACTTTGGAGTGGCTGAGATTAGCCAAACGTGGACGGCACAGCATTCTTTCTCTTTTGATTTCATTAGGACAAAGATGGCTGCCCCACCCTTCCCCAAGTCATCACAGTAGCAGGTGACTCCCAGAGTTCGCTGGGACCTGAGAGAATACAGAGATATGATTGACACTACCTAGGGAAATCAAGCAGCGAGGTGGTGGCTTAGTAGGGTTTTGTGGGTTCTCTAGGGCCCAGCCAGGGGGCTAACAAGAACACTGCATGAGAGGAAACCTAGATTTGCAACAGTCCTGAGACAGGGAACTGAAACCTCAACATACCTGGAGAAGAGCCAGGGCCACTTCGGCCACAGCAACGGTGCCCCTGCATCTGGTCCCATGTGGACCCTGTAGGCATGGAGTCAGTACTCCGCAGATACTGCCATAGCTCTCAGGAAACAGGCCTACACAGAGAGAGCACCCTCTCCCCCAGCCCAGGTCTAGCTAATGTGGGGCCAGCTGCTTCTGCAGGTGGAGATGTGTCACCGTGGTAGGGGGATCACCACTAGACAGTTGTCATGCACACGCGGCTTGACCTTCTTGGGTTCAGCCCAAGTGAAGGTCTCCATGTCTCCACTAAGGACCCCCTGGGCCAGGAAGACTAAAAGCAGGCTCCAGTCAAGTTTGAGGGATCTGTATTCACCTCTGACCTCGGTCTCAGGGCCATACTGGAATTCCCTGGCTGGAGGACTTGGGGTTCCTTATCTGTGACAACAGGTGCGTCTTGTCCAATGGGGACCTTTCCGAATTCCCTGCCCTCTCCGAGAGGGGCTGGCACATACCCGCGTCCGCAGAAGGAGGTCTGTGCACACAGTGCAACGGAGGGAAAAAGCCCTTACCAGCCACTTCTCCAACTTCTCCCGCCCCTTGGAAACAGAAGCGCTATTCAAAAGGAAAAAAGAAGACTTGAAAGGAGAGAGAGAGAGAGAGAGAGAGAGAGAGGCAGAAGAAAAGAAATGGGGAATTGAATAGAAGAAAAGGGAGGAAAAAGGAGTGAGAAGAGAAGAGAGCGATCCCCGGGGAGGTGGGGAGCACTGAGAATGAAAGGCAAGAGCCAAGGGAAGGCGAGCAGAGACAAAGGGGG
>NW_026067965.1:3839580-3930192 GCF_014885135.2 Alexandromys fortis
GGGGGGGGGGGGGGGGGGAGAAAAAGACACAAGCTTTAAAGAAAGAATGTTCCAGCGTGAATGCAGCGTGCAGGAGAGAGAGGAGCGCTTGAAAAAGAGCAGCCCGAAGCGGTGACCCCTCATTCACACGAGGTGCCAATCACGGGGACAATGCCAACCCTTTCTTCTTTTCTCCTTCCCTCCTTCCTGGGGGTGGAGAGGCCGAGAGCTACAAGTTAATTTCTCAAAGTGTGAGAACACATTCCATTCCACCGGGGAAAGAAGAGCACTGTAAAGGCTCCCCCAAACTCACAGCACACCCCAAATGCTCCCTCAGGCCCAGCAGCTATCAGTGCTAGTGCAGGGTTGGTCGGGCCTGCCCTGCCCTCAGCCTGGGCCCTGGCTGCAGTCACCATAGCATTCTGGGTGAGTGGGGGGGGGAGTGAGATGCCCTCCTGGGCAGCCCTGCTGGGTATCTGTGAGCACTGTGCCAGGGTACAGGGGCACACAGGAGGAGGGCCTGGGGGTCCTGTCTACCTGCGCCAGCTGTCAGGTAGCACAGCGAGGTGCCCTGAACAGGGTAACTGTGTGGAAATGACTGAGAAACAGTCCTGGTCCCCAGCTGATCAGGCTGGGCCTTGGTCCAGGAGACTGAGAGGGTGGGGCAGGCGGTTCTCGACACTGGACACCAACCGTTGGGTTGGCGTCTCTCGGATGGAGGAGGCACTGTGGGCAGAGGCTTGCTTCTTCATACACCATGAGAGAGCTACACTTTGCTGAGTCATTCAAGGCCCAAGACCCTTAGAAAGAATAGAGAACACCCTGCCGGGTGGGCGAACAGTGTGTAAGTCCCAGTTACTTGGAAGGCTGAGGCAGAAGCTTTGCTTTATTTAGCACAGGAACTCAAGGCCAGTCTGGGCAACACAGCCAGAACCCATTCTTGGTAGAAGGGAGGAAGCCTGGCTGCCCTGGGCTTGGATTGGAACCTCCCTCTTTCTTGCAGCTGGCCACTGTCATGCACTGGGCAGTGCCTGGGCTGATGTCCAGCACCAGAGTGAGACAATGTTCACACAATGGTGACCAAATGGCTCCCCAACTGTCCTCAGAGATGGCAGGTGAGTGTCCCTGGCTCCCCTTCTTCTTGTCTTGTCTCCCTCCTCCTATCTTCCAGGATCCAATGAGTCATAAACCTGGAACGGGGTCACCTTTACACAATGGCTGTTTTCCCTTCGGATCATGCTAATGCTGGGTATTGAAAAGTGCTGGGAGTGGAGAGGCAGCAGGAGCAAACTGACTGGCTTATTGATTGATTGACTGATTGAGCAAGGCTCGCTCTCTCTACTGAGCACTCTGTGCAGACGCCAATGGTGTGGGGGTGGAATGAAACCAGACCAGGGAAACAAACCCTTTCTGGACCATCATCCAGGCTCACGGGGCGGAAACTTGATGGAGTCACAGCCTGAGCTCTGTCTTGTACTTTGATATGATATGCAAATGCTGGCATATAACTGATGAGCGCCTACAGTGTGCTAGCCAGCGCCCATACACTCCTGGGGTGATAGTGAGCAAGAAGAGGCAACAAATGAGGAAACTGCCAGTTATACTACAGTGAAGTTGGGCGAGACCGAGAGCAAGGAGGGGTGGGCCCCTAGGAAAGGCACTAGGAGAGCACAGAATCATTTTATTAAACAGCATGCTAAACAGCAAAGCAAGCTGTATTTTCATATATAGGATGAATCCCAGCATTTCAGAATTAGAGAAAGGAGGACTGATGTGTCAAGGCCATCCTTGGCTACACAATGAGTTCAGGCTAGCCTGGGCTACAAGTGAGACCCTGTCTCAAAAAAACAAACGAAAACAGAACTGGGGAGATGGCCCAGTGGGTAAGAGTACTTACTGGCTGTGCCAGCATGAGGACCTGACTTAAACCTCAGAACCTACACAGGAAGCTGGGGCTGGTAACCTGTACCCGTGACCCATGCTGGGGCGAGGGGGACGGAGAAAAGATCACTGGAGCCTGCTGGCTGCCAGGCTTGATGCAGGCTCAGGGAGTAACGCTGCCGAGGAAACAAGGTGGACAGCGGCGAAGAGGGACACCTGATGGTCTCTGGCCTACGCAATTGCATGAGTACACACACACCACATGCATACACACAATAAATAATTAAAAACCAACAAAGCTCTCGTTTGTTTTGAGAAGGTTCTAAGGAATCTTGCTGACACGCCACACCAGCACCAGTGCCTGGGAATGAAAACAACCATTGCTGAGGTGACAGAGAAAACACCACACACACAGATGGTTCCCAACCTCTTGGTGTTCTGGGAGAAATCTGAGGCAGGGACAGAAAAAAGTCACTTGGTGAGACCTGCAGAGACCATAATTAACACTCTTTACCATGGTTTTATTTTTTTTTCCATGAATGGGCGATTTGCACCATATGTGAAAAATAATAAAATAATTGTCAAAAGTGCCCTCAGAGAACAGGAGGGCATCAGACTCCTGGAACTGTAGCTACAGACAGGTGTGACATGCCATGTGGGTGCTGGGAACCGAACTAGGGTCCTCTGAGAGCGCAGCCAGCGCTTTTGGCCCCTGAGCGGTCTCTGCAGTCCCTTAATCCTTTTTTGAAAGAATCAATGAAGTCCAGCACTGCTTGGTACTCAGTTCAGCAGTGAGCAGTACTGACCCCACAAGTGATACAGCAGAGAGAAGGAGAACGTGATGGGACGTTGTGGGGAGACCTCATCTACAAGACGATGGGGCAGGAATCCAGAGGAGGAGCTGCAGGCTGGGGTGAAGGGGAGCTGCAGGCAGGGGTGAGGGGGGGCAACAGGAAGGCATCTGACACAGCTTGGTTCTTCCTAAGCCCACACAGGTTTGATGTAAACACGAATGCCGGTGCAGTGCTTTGATTAAAACAAGCCTGGAGTCGGGCATCGTGGCACACACCTTTAATTCCAGCACTCAGGAGACAGAGGCAGGCAGATCTCTACAAGTTCGAGGCTGGCATGGTATACAGAGTGAGTTTCAGAACATTCGGGGCTACACAGAGAAACCCTGTCTGGAAAAAAAAATAACCAAACAAAAAACCTGGAAAGTGATGGTGCAAACGTGTAATCTCGGCACTTGGAAAGTAGAGCAGGTGGCGGCAGCCTGGGCTACAGGAGACCCTGTCCAAGGGGGGATAAAAGAAAGGAAGGAAGGAAAGAAGGATGGACGGAAAGAAAGAAGGAAAAGAAGCAGAGGAAAAGACTTGTAAAGGGGTTAGTTTTGAATCAAATCAAGATTACTCTTAACTCCTTGGTGATATGGGATTTCCCTCTGTGTGCTGTGATTTTTATTAATGAATAAAGAAACTGCTTTGGACCTGCAGCAGGGCCGAACTTAGCTAGGGGGCGCTGGGGAGAATAAACTGAATGCAGGGAGAAAGAAGGCGGAGTCAGAGAGATGCAGGGAGCCACAGGAGATAGACGCAGGTCGAAAGGCAAGCCACAGCCACGTGGTGATACACAGATTAATAAAAATGGGTTAAATTAATATGTAAGAGTTAGCCAATAAGAAGCTAGAGCTAATAGGCCAAGCAGTGGTTTAATTAATATAGTTTCTGTGTGATTATTTTCAGGTCTAAGCTGCCGGGCGGCCAGGAAGCAAGTGGTCACTCCCTCCAACACCTTAGGATATCCGGAGGAGAAGCAAAAGGGACTGCCCATGCCTCTAAGAAAGGCTGGACCTCAGAGGCTCCAGTCTCAGGAAACACAAGATGAGCCTGGAGGAAGCAGCTGGGGGAAAGCCTACAGTGTAGGCATGCGCTCTTAGAGATCCGAGCACAGGGATGTCAGCCTGGAAGGACTCACAACACTGCAGACCTCACAATGACACCTGCAGAAGATTAGCTGTCACACGTGTATGCTCGAGGTCCGGGATTCCTCACAAGCCCCAGAAAGAGCTTGTCTTCTCATCATGGCCGTAGTGCCCCAAGAGGCTGTGGTTCACTGGGCCTCACGCTCGCACACAGGTCCGCGCCAGCCATGGCGCTAGGACCGCAGTAGTCCCTGTCTTTAAAGACTGAAGCATACTTAGCGCCTTGTTCCCCATACTCCGAAGTTCTGACAAAGGAGTAGAGAAAGGCCAGGAGACACAGCCTGGACCGGGAACCTTTGGACTCTGCTCTAACAGGTGTGGCTAATCTCACTTCCTGGATCTCAGCTTGTGCAAGGTGCAGGCTAGAAGTTGGAGAAAGGCGTGGAAGGGGTGCGGGGAGCTGACAGTGAAAAATGACTGAACGGCCTGACGAGGCCATTCAGGGTAGGGACCCCAGCACCTGGGTTCCGTCAGGAAAGCTCAAAACCACGGCTAGATTGCATTAGATTACATTCCGTAATCTTGGGCTCAGGGCTGGACTTGGGTGACTCTATCCAGTCCCCAGCTGCCCCTGCAGCTTGTGCCACAGGGCTGAGGCTTAGTCCACGGCTGCCTCATAGCCTGGGTATGGGCACAGCTTCAACCTCTCAGACTCCTATCCATGAATTGAAGACAGCACACGGCCAGCCATCCAGGTTTGCTGTGGATCCACCAAGATAACCTTGACAGTCAGCTGAGGCCAGTTATAAATAAGTTACTAAAGCCAGAGGGAAGATCTCATGACTCGCGGGAGGCATGAACAAATGCCACGCCCCCAACCATAGATGCCCCGCCCCTTATGATTTTCCTGGATACTCTGAAGCCGTGTTCGGGGAAGTTCTGGGACGGTAAACAACTCGAAGGTATTCAATCTGGCAAATCCAGAGCCCGTTCTATAACACAGCTGGTTTGCATAGACCCTTCAAAGCCAATGTGACACATACACACCCCACACACAGAGCAGGGGGCCTGTTCTGAATTAAAAGCCAAAGAGAGAAAACCAGATGGAACGCGCAGACAGGAACGAGGCACGAATGACATTTTTGGAGGACAACTGGGAAAACTCAAATTGGGGGACATCATGGACTAAGGTATCACCAAGGAACCACGATTTCTAGTTACGATCGTGATACCAAGTAGGAAACCCTGGCTCCTACTTGGGGGTGAAGCCTCTCACAATCCAGTTTCAAATGGCTCAGGAGAACCACACGACAGGGAGCAAGGGACAGCGAATGTGCCGGATCCATGAGGGTGCTTCCCTCGTCAGTCAAGTTTGGCAATTTCAAAATAAAACCTTCCGAGTAATCAGACCCCGTGGGCAAGCTGCGACCTGCCCCTTGGGTCTGCAGGACCGGGCTCTAGTTTCTTCTCCCGTCTGCCCACTGCGGATCGCAAACAGGGTTAAGCAGACCAGTGTTCCCCATCTGCACGGCAGGTATCAAAACACGCTACATAGCCTAAACAGTGGGGTGGATAGGCAGGGGCACTCAGACCTGCCAGGGCACCAGCTGTCCAGGGCCCGCCCAGCCCAGCTGCTGCAGGCAGAGGGGAAGTCACAATGCGGGCACAGCTTGGTAGCTCTGGTGCTCAGCTCAGCATGTAGACACCGGCCAGCTAGGCTTGTTGGGGTGATCCCAAGCCCTTAGAGGCTTCCTCCCTGGGGGTGCCACCTGGTCTCTCACGGCCCATCTCTCACGGCATGGACACCGAGTTCCTCTTTCCGTACTGTTTTGGACCCTTTGCCCTGTGGGATCCTGGGCGCTTCAAGGGTAGTATCTCGGGTGAGAGTATATCCCCAGCGTAACAGTGCAGCTCGGCCTTCATCCCCCTCCAGGAGGGTGGTGGCAAGTCTCAAGCTCCTTCCAGCGGTGGTAGTCCTGGTAGTCCGTGGTGATCAGGCCCCAGCCTTCCCCTCTCATTCTCTAGGGAACTCTACCCTGCTCAGAGCTCTCCCAGTGCCCCTGGGCAATGCAGTCGGCACCACCCCAATGCACTGGGGCCATGGATAAGTTCCGAAGCAACTGGGCCACCTTCCCCAAGCCTCACTAGGGGGATTTCCAGTGAACCCAAGAGAATACACACAAGTGCCTAGGTTGGGCCTACCCCAGACCCCTGGGAACTTTGAAATACCCTTCAAATAACTACAAGAAAAGTCGAGACCCCTGACTCCTGTCCCAAGGGTCCAGGCCTGTCATCCTGAGCCAGGCTACTGACTTACCCAGCGCCCTCTCCCCTCCTGCCACTCAAGAGCCTCCCATGCCTTCAGCCTGCCCCTTACCCTCACTTTGCTTATGCTATGGCCTCCCTATCTCCTCCTCCCCAGATGCCAGTGTTCTTCAAGGCATGGGAGAAGTGTCTTTTCGGGAACACAAGCCACCTCTCCGAGAGGGAAGCCAGTTCCCTGTTGTGTGGAACTGGGGACAAGAGCTGGAGGGAGACAGGGACACTGAAGAAGCCAGCACCGGTGAGGTCATGCTGAGGGCTTGGATACCATCCTCAGCGAAGAGTTTAGGCAAAAGTCACATACGCTTACACACACATATTTAAACCTTCAGTGCTAGGGATGGGGCCTTGTATATCCTAGGCAAGCATCCCACACAGCTACAACCACAGCCTTGCCATGAACGTGTGTTCTTGTGAGTTTTGTTTTTTGAATCTCACATAAACCCTGACTCACTTCCAACTTGTGGCAATCCTCCTGCGTCCACCTCCCGAGTGATGGCATTATAGGTCTGCACCACCACTCCTGTTCTGAAGATTTTTCTGGTTGCTGCGTGAAAACGCAAGGGGAGACCAGGGCGGTACCCCAGCTCCCTACCCCAGCTCCTCTCCTCAGTTTTTTCCCGTGCCCTGCTCAGTCCCCAGCTGCACAGCCTGCAAGGAAGCAGTGAACGAGAATGCAAGCCAGGTTGGTTCTGTCACCAGGGAATGGAAGAGGCTTTTTTTCCACTGTGGCCAGTAGGGTTGACAGCAGAATGTGGGGAGGACACGGCGAGGGACCGAGGGCTAACAATGAGAATTCATCCCGGGCTCCCAGTGGGCAGAGACCATCTGGCCAGAGCCAGAGGACACTGAAGGGACGCCCCTTGGTGAGGAAGACATTACTCCAGCCACTTCAGTGAGGCTCTGGAAACCTAAGGAGCCTGGTGTCACTGAAAAGAACATTAAAATCCAGATGAATGGCTGGGAAATGTTACACATCAATCCAGTCAAGGGCTTCCCCTAGATAAAGTAATGGAAAGAGGAAGAAGAAATGAAGGAGGTGGGTGGGCAGGCGAGGGGGAGGAGGGGAAGCAGAGGCCAGGAGAGGAAGCTGGGAGAGGAGGGAGGAAGGTCTCAAACTCTGTGAGCTCACAGAGAAAGGTGGAAAAGAGACAGAGAAAAGAGGAAGGAGAAGTTGGAGTTCGTTCCCTTTTGAAATGCAAGTTTCAGGGCTGGAGAGAGAGCTCAGTGGTTAAGAGCACTGACTGTTCTTCCAAAGGACCCAGGTTCAATTCCCAATACCCACATGGCAGCTCACAACTGTCTGTAATTCCAGGGGACCTGACACCCATGGCAGAACACCAATGCAGAGAGAGAGAGAGAGAGAGAGAGAGAGAGAGAGAGAGAGAGAGAGAGAGAGAGAGAAACAAAGCTATTCATGGGGAGGTCAACCTCCTCTCCTACCAGAGAGAGGCCCATCTGCGTGGCCATGCCTCTGGCTGTCTATGCCACCATCTGGGCTCTACACTCGGAAGGACTTGTTCCTGGTCTCATGTTCGGCAAGACTCTCCTACTCATTTTCAAACATAGGGTGTTTGGTCACCTGGCCCTGAAAATTACGGAGCCAGACCTGGCTGACCTTTCCAGCAGCAGGGCAGGAGGAGGGTGGCTGTGGGTGGGTCTGGGCCGCTGCTAGGTGTTTGCTATCCAAACACTGGTCCCCATGCTGTTGACTCAGCCACCAGGTATTAAAAAACAGAAGGCTTCACCCCCAAGCTGAGGATCCGGGCCTGGTTGAGTTGCGGGCACTAAACTCTGCTGGAAGGTTCACACTAAGTGGCCCTGACCTGTCCCTGCACACAGGAAGCACACCGACAGCACCTGTTTCGAAGGGCTCACATAACCCAAATCTCTTACCAGGGGACGATTTGGCAGAGACCTAAAGTCTCCCCCAGGTGTGCAAAGAAAACACCTGCAAGCAAAACCGGGTGCAGCTGGAGCCCAGGTGAGCAGAACAAAGCCAGGCTTAGGAGGCCTGCCAGGGTGTCGCCGGCCCAAGGTGGCCGGGGCCTAGGTAAGACTTCGAGACAGGGCGTGGAGAGGCTAGGGAGGAAGCCCGGCCTAGAGGGGCCTAGTGGTCAGGCTCCCAGACTGCTAGGGAGGGCGCTCCAGGAACTGAGTTAATCATCCGGAAACTGCCTGCTGCTTCCTGACAATCCCGGCTGCCACCAACGCCACAACCACCCCACCACCGGGAACACACACAAGAACTTGGAAGCAGGACGGTGCAGGCAACTTCCTGCAATCCAGCTTCCTGATAACTTACAAACACAAGGCATTCTCCCTCTGCGGAACCCCAAACCTTGTTCATGGACTGCTCCATAAATATTTCACACAAGAACCCTTCGTGAGTGACAGTCATTCTCATTCTAAACTCCAAGGAGCTGGGGAAAGACCCAAGGTCACACGGCAGGACTCTAAAGGCCACTTCTGGCTCCACCCACGGGTCACCTCTGTGTTCAAAGAGTTCAAAGCCGGTCTCGACGGGACAAGGCAGGGATCCGGCAGGCAGGGACCAGGCAGAAGCGCTCAGCGGAGAGGCGTGGGAGCTGGGAGGGCAGATGGCGGGAGGGCAGGTGGCGGGAGGGCAGGTGGCGGGAGGGCAGGTGGCGGGAGGGCAGGTGGCGGGAGGGCAGCTCTTCTGCCGCTCTCCACTTCTTCCGCCTAACTGCGCACGGCGCGTGTGCCACTGATTCTCGGGCTCTCTGCGGTAGAGGGTTAGTTCTGTTTATCTCTGCAGACACTGACGGGCAGCCCTTGGTCCTGAGGCTTGTCACATCAAGTGCTAAGGATGGGACCCAAGGCTTCCTGCAAGCTAGACAATCTACTAACTGAAACCAGACTTTTTCCTGCACATATGTCTGCACCACGTATGTGTCTAATGCCTGCGGAGGCCAGAAGAGGGCGTCAGATCCCCCCGAAACTGGAGTTACAGTGGTAAACTGCCATCTGGGTGCTAAGAATCTTCCAGATCCTCTGGAAGAACAGGAAGTGTTTTAACCACTGAGCCATCTCTCCAGCTCCATTTCCTAATATTTCAAACACACATTTTTATCAGTCCTGGTTGGGAGGTGTTTAATTTTCCAAAGTCATCTTTTTGCTCTCCTTTCTCATAAAACCAGAAAATAATAGCTAATCCTAGCACTCACTGGAGGCAAGCAGGCAAGAGCAGGCATATCTCTAGGTCAGCCTGGTCTATCTATCAAGTTCCTGGTCAGCAAAGGCTACATAGTCAGACACTGTTTTGAAAACCCAAAAGAAAGAAAAATATATTTAATTTCCTTAAATATTCTTGGAAGTTCTATCTAACTATATGTGGCCTGCTGAGCCCGCAGAGGTCTGAGGTAAATGAGAAGTTCACTTGGACTCCGTGCACAGTTAAAGCATGTAGTTAGCCAGCTTCAGAGTCCCACTGGGCTTTCTCCAGATGCTAACCAGGCGATTGCAGGTCCCACCTGGGCAGAAAAGGCCGCCCTAAGAGCTCGTGGGTGGCCATAGCAACTGTGGCGCTCGCTCGCGACTCACTGGCAAGTTTCAAGGTGGTCCAGCGGACCTGGGGCTAGGCCAGGCAATGCCCTTTCTCTAGCCGCTCTCACCTCCAAAAGGAATGATAAAAACTCTGTGGCCATGGAAGACGCCCCACACTGCCTGAGAACCAAGAGTGATGGGACAGCCAGGGGCTTTGCAGACCCAAAGCAAAAGGAACTCAATGAAACCAAGCAGGTTTATTCTGCTAGGCCAAGTCCAACCCTGGTGTTGAAAGGCAAGAGCCTGTTTCCCGAAGCTTTCTGGAAGTCCTCGGGTGGGAGTCACTTACGCTATCTGGTTTTCTGATCTCCTCCAAGATCGGATGGAGGAATTGCTTCTTGGAAACGGTTTTAACACAGGTTCTGGATTAGCATGTATATGTTTTGTGTGTGTGTGGGGGGGGGTTCCCAAGTGATGCTGTACCCTCGGTCCTCCTGCATCCTCATCTCTAGAGCTCTGCTCTGCTCTCATGGCTTTCCTGTTCTTCATCATTCAGTCCAATCCAAATGTTGTATTCGATCCATGACCATCATTCTAACTTTGAACAAAGCCATCCCTACCAAGTGTCAGGGCCACACCTCATGAGCAGAGTCTAAGCTCTCGGTTTAAAGGATGGGAGCTTTTGTTGGTATCCTTTTGTTATGTAACAATCCATCAGCAATTTTATTTATTTCCCGGAGACAGAGTCTCGCTATGTAACTGGGGCTAGCTTAGAACTCACAGAGATCCACCTGCCTTTGCCTCTTGAGTGCTGGGCTTATGGGTGCTCGACATATATTTGATTCACTCAGCAATTTTAAAAACATTTTTTTACATGTGTGAGTGTCTTGCCTCCATGTATGTCTGTGTACTGTGTGCCTACAGAAGTCAGAAGAGGGCACTGGACCCCCCCCCCCCCCGAACTGGAGTTACGGGTGATTGTGAGTGTTGGGAACTGAACCCAAGTTCCCTGGAAGAGTAGCCAATGCTCTTAACTGCTCAGCCATCTCTTCAGCTCCCACTCTGCAATTTCGACAAACTTAAAAGGACGCTCTCCATGACTTTACACTTAGAGGAGTGCTCTCCTGTCCTGTGGGTGGTATGACCTTCCTTCCTTCCGGAAAGCAGGCCTCCCATTCCTCACCACTGGGCCTGCTCTTGCCTGGCTCCCTTCGGCTCTGCTAATGTCACAGGGGCTGCGTGCAGCCTGTGGAGCTAGAGCGTGGCACAGAGGAAGCGTCCACTGCTGCCAGCTGCTCTGCAGACAAGGGAGCTACGGTGCAGAAGCCCTGTGATCTGTGGAACATTCCTAGGAACACCAGGACTTAAGCCAAACACCTCTTCCTTGTCTGTTAGCATCAAAATGGAGTTGGTAACAGTTGCTAATCCTTATAGCTGTGAAGATTAATTTACGAGAACAGCTGTAAAGGTGTGTAGCCTGGTCTCTACTCAGCACTCAATAATGGCTTTGTGGAACCACTGCTATCAAGGTGCTCTGTTCTTTTTTCTTAATTTTGCTTTTTGTTTTTTCTTTGAGGCAGGGTCTCAGGTAACTGAGGCTGACCTTGAGCCTCCTCAGAGTAAGGGTACAAACTGCAATGCCCAGCCCTCGAGTTTACAAGTCTAAGAAGCTGGATGGTGGTTGCACACGCCTTTAATCCCCGGCCTGATCTACAAAGCAGCTTCCAGGACTGCCAGGGCTCTTACCCAGAGAAAAACTGTCTTGAAAAACCAAACTAAAACAAAACAAAACAAAACTCCAAGAAGAATGCAGAACAGTGCCTCTGAGCTGGAGTTTGAGCTCCCATACTGATAGGGTAATGCCAGGCCAGCCTTCCTGCCTTCTGCCCCACCCCCACCTTACAGCATTGAGGATCAATCCCAGGCTCTCCTGAATGCTACCCTGGAGCCACACCCCGCCTTTACTGAATAACCAGAATGGTGCCCACACCTGGCTAGCCCTTTTAGGTTGTGCCAGGAGAGCTGACCCTGTACCACACCCCAGGCAAGAGCTTGCTCAGAGAGCCCAGCTGAGGAAGCTCTCTGCAGACATGTTCCTGGGCCAAGCCCTTCTTGAGAAGTTTCCCAATGGGCGCCCGTCCAACACTCACATTAATTACATCCACAATATGCCAGGCGCATGTGGCTGGACACTGGAAGATAAAACAGCAGCGTGGAACAGAAAAGAGCCTCCCCCACCATGACCACACAGAACTGTGACGTAGGCGTGGGTGGCTTTCCCTACACAAACCAATCACATTACAAAGAGTTTGGAAGGAAACTCCATCAATATTCCTTCGCACCCTAACCTGCCCCTGGTGTCCTTTCCTCCTAAATGTGTTTTCCATGACTCGGATCGAGGTTTGTGCGATCCGTTGCCCTCGTTATTTTCCCATAAGTAGAAGCTCCATTACGCTCAGACTCATTCATTCACGTTCAACAGCTAAGGACTGTTCACCACGGGCCTGCCCGCCTCACTCCAACTGCTTCCAACTTCTCCAGTCGCCCAAGTGACCACTGTCATGCACTTGGGAAAGGAAAGATGAAGAGGAAAAGGGGTATGTTATATAATTTGATGGGGTCAGGTGTGGCCCAGGTTGAAAAACCACAGTGAGTGAAATTAAGCAAGTTACTTAACCTCTCTGATTCTCAATTTTGGCCAAATGGGCATAATGTCCTGGTGATGGTTTGTTGTAATCGACAACTTGACACAATGGAGACTTGATGAGGGACTGTCTAGACTAGGTTGGCCTGTAGCTGTGTCTGGGAGGGGTTTTATTAGTTGGGGTAGCTGAGGTGGGAAGGGCACCTGAGTATGGGCTTACATTCATGGTTGGCCCTGGACTGGATGGGAAGGCCACAGAAAGCTCAGAGTGCATGCGTGCATTAACTCTCGCACTGCTTTCTGCCCCCAGCCCATCCTGGTGGAGCACTCCAGAGGCAGAGGCAGGCAGCTCTCTGGGAGTTGGAGGCCAGCCTGGTTCACGCATCTCCAGGTCCATCTCTAAGTGGGCAGATGGAGTCAACATGGCAAACACGAGCATCTGTCCTATGGGGCCATGGGGTGTGAATGTTTACAGTACACATATTTCAACTTTTCAAAACACTTGAAAATTTTTCCTAAGAAAAACCCTGGTAGGAGGGAGTCTTCTAGGGATGAGGATACAGCTTGGTGGTATAGCTGCTTGCCTGGCATGCAGGAGGCTGTGGGTTTGAGCCCCAGCACTACAAAACAACTAAACAAGTCCTTCCCTCCCAAAAATCAAAACAAAAAGCCTCATACCCTTTCTAACTTGAAATAAAAACAGCACAATACTTCAACTAAAAGCATGCATTGTAGGGCTAGGGAGATGGCCCCGTGGATAAAAGTGTTTGCCAAGAGAGCACGAAGACCTGAGTTTGGATCCCTAGAAGTCACAATAAAGCCAGGTGGGGTAGCATTCACCTGTAACACCAGCAGTCCTATGGTGGGAGGAGGAGACAGTTCCTGGAAGCTGCCTGGCATAGGCACCAGAGAGCAAGAGACTGTCTCAAACAGGAGGCAAAGACCAGTACTGAAGATCCTCTAACCCCACGGTGCAGACACACATGGCAAATGTGTATATGCACACGTGTGAGCACGCTTGAACACAGGCACGCAAACAGGCACAGCCACACCAGGTAAACAAGCTCACTGTATTCGTTAACTTACTCGACAACTATTAACTCAGTGTCGTGTCTGCCACATACCGAGCTGACTTGGTCCCTGTGTGCATCAAGACAGCCACTTGGCAATTTCTTTGCACCAGGTACTCATTGGCTAGTGGGGTCTATTCATATTGCTTTCAAGTTTGTCTTCATTTTATTAAACCTTTTGTTATAAACTGGGCGGTGGGGGCGCACACCTTTAATCCCAGCACTCGGGAGGCGAGGCAGGAGGATCCCTGTGAGTTCAAGGCCAGCTTAGTCTGTCTACAAAGCTTGTTCCAGAACAGCCAGTGCTACACAAAGAAACTGTCAGGAGCCATTTCCCCCCTAAGAATCATTACAGAAACCATCACTCTAGGGAGTCTGCAGAATGCCCCTCACCCAATTAGCAGCAATCTCTTAGCGAACCGCCTCACATTCCAGCTATCCAGGGAACCAGGTGTGGCAACTTGTGACTCCTGGCCTACCCATCCGGATGTAACCTAACCTAGCCTACGTGCCCGGAACCACGCGGCAAGATCCCTTGCCCTGCCCCCCACTCCTTACCATATATAAACTGTAACCTGTCCCTAATAAACGGAGGCTTTGACAAATCTGCTTGGCCTCCTTCTTCTGTCTTAGCTCATTCCCTTCCAGGTAGGGCCCCTCCGAGACCCTGGAATAACTTGATTGCAGGGTGGGTTACAAACCCCTAGACTAAGTAACCCAGACCCAGAACGCAATCCACAAGAAACTGTTTCAAAAAACCAAAAACTTTTGTTTGTTCATTTGCTTATTTCTTACTTACTCAGTTAGGGTTTTGCTCTGTAACCCAAAATTGGCCTCAGATTTATGGCTATCCTCCTGCTTCAACTTCCTGAGAGGCTGGGGTTATAGGCTTTGGCCACCAAGTCTGACAAACCTTAATTTATAGTACAAGACAAATCTAAGCTGAGAGTGGAGGCAGACTCCATAATGGTAACAATGTAGAGGAGAAGACAGAAGGATCTCAGACTGGCCTGTTTCGTCTGTCACAAAACATAAAACCAATAACTAAACAAAAACAAAACAAAAAACTGACGTCATCGAGCCAGGTGGTGGTGGCGCACCTTTAATCCCAGCACTCGGGAGGCAGAGGCAGGCGGATCTCTGTAGAGGCAGGCGGATCTCTGTGAGTTCGAGACTAGCCTGGTCTACAAGAGCTAGTTCCAGGACAGGCTCCAAAACCACAGAGAAACCCTGTCTCGAAAAAAAAAAAAAAAACAACAACAAAAACAACAACAACAACAACAAAAAACTGATGTCATCGACAACAAAACTGCCATCTATGTAGGCTCTTGGGTAAAGCATCAGTCTATTTATGGTAAGTATTTATGATAAAATCTTTTCCTCATTGTTTTTACAGTCTGCAAACAAATGTTTTTTCAGAGCCAAATCTGTTTGTTTTGGGTTTTGTGGCCTGGGGGGGGATGGACCCCAGGGCCTCCTGCAGCTAGACAGGAGCACTCCCACCAAGTCACACCCCCAGACCCTGACTTTTTTTTTCTTCTGAACTTTAAAATTCAACCCCCAGCCTTAGCTGTGCCGTCCATTAAGATGGGTTTACTGTTAATTTCACTACTTCTTTATGTTATTTGCTTCGGGATTACCAAACTGACAGAATTCGTGCACGGCATTCCTGCTGCGGTTGGCTGATTTCAACACCTGTGACTGTTGCTGGTCACTTGTAACGCTGGCTAACAGCTTAACAGGTACTCTGAAGCATGCTAAGAAGGCACCCACACTTCTGTTCCTCTTTTGGCATATTGATTAGGTAGAAATGTAATCAAGTCTCCCCCAGCACATATCGGAGTTAAATACGGTCTTGCAGCTTTAACTCATTAGCATACCAGCGTTACTGTAGCAAGCTTTCCTAATACCGACTCTCCTTCCTTCTTGCCCCACTGGGTTGTGGTGAATGCCTTGCTTAATATTATTGAATTCTACTTTTTACCAAGCATTTTCCTTCTTGAATCTGGTCTCTTTGCGACGTTTACTGCCAGCCTTATTTCGCTCTGTAGAATGAACCAGCGACTTCTCAATCTTTTGCTAAAGCCACAGAACAGTGTAACACTATCAGCACCATCAAATTTGAAAATAACCAGCAAAAGCATGGGGAATGGTGTCTCGGGTGGAGGAGGAGGCAGCAGCGCTCTGATAAGAATCACGATTTTTTTTTTTCTCCTCCATTAGCAGCATATACATTTTCAGAGGAGCCAGCATTTAATTGGGATTTTTCAAATATAAACCTATTGCCATGCATAAATTTTCCATTTAAAAATCTCTAGATCTATTGAAGTGCCCCCCCCCTTCCTGGTCCTAGTATTGTTTTCTTTTTTCCTTTCCTTCTCAAATAAATCTGCCAGATTAGGCTACTTTGTTTAAACACAGAATCTGCTCTAGGATGTTAGTTTCAGTGTTGCTGTTTTGTTTGTTAATTTCAGTGTTTCTGCTTTTATCTTTAGCTGATTTTTCCTCCCACTTCCCAGGGGGATGTTTTGATACACCCACCCCTCCAACATCTCAAGCTGAACGCTTCATTTACTCTGCCTTTTCTTTCTCTTTTTCATAATAAAGGCATTGATGCCGAGCCTAGAACCAACTGTCCCCCGTAGGTTTGGTTATGTAGCCCTCTGGTTTAAACGCTTTTTCTAGGCATTTGTCACTATCTTCATGTCTTCCCTGATCCAGGAACACCTCAGAAGCAGGTTTTACAATCCTGTTGAGTGGCTGGGTTTGGGCTGCAGAGCGTTTGAATCTGCAGTGTTTTGGCTGGGTTTGCAGCCTGGTGATCAAAGACCCCCTGGTCTGGCACTGTTTCTGTTTTGGGTAGAATGTGAGTTCTTGCAGTTGGTTAAGGGAGCTGACAGCGTGTCTGCCGAGCATATGCTCACTCGCAAAGCCCAAGCGCTTGGAAACTTTTTGCTTGCCATAATGTTATGTCAAAAGTAAACGAGGAGGAAGCAAAGTTCGATAGGCGCGTGGCCATGTTCAAGGGCAGTGTGTGGCTGAAAACAGCAAGGGGAGGGGCTGCTATGAGGACCGCAAGGCGTTCATAATTTCTAGTTAAGGAGATCATGAACAATTTTTAGTGCTAACGTTTTCACGTGCATCAGATTCCCTTCAGAGCCATAGGGCTGACTAGCATGGTTCCCTCCCTTTTCTCCACACTGCTGATAAAACCGGGTTTCCGCAACCCTCCTCCCCCGTCACAGTCAAAGAAGCCACCAGAAATAACTGGATTTGGACACAACATTTGAGGATGGCCGCCTGTGAAGGACCTACCAGGTTGCTCTGATTCCGGCAAAGGGAATGAATGGATGCTCGTGTTGGACAGCCAGCTAGCTTCCCCCGCCCTTTTCTAATGACAACAGTTCTGGGGAGGGAGGGAGGGAGGGAGGGAGGGAGGGAGGGAGAGAGAGAGAGAGAGAGAGAGAGAGAGAGAGAGAGAGAGAGAGAGGGGCCAAAAATCCTAGGGAGGTCTACAGCTAGCTCTAAAACTGTTCCCAGAAGGAGGAGGAGTATGTGGCAGGAACAACAGGGGAGAAAGTGGTCCCTGGCTGTTCCTGGAGCACTCATCATTCAGTGAACGAAGCACCCAGCTCCAGTCCCGCCAGTCACCTGGGCTCCGGCCTTACCACCCTTCCTCCAGTTTCCTGGAGTCCTTCCCTACTGAGATCAACCTCCTGTCCCTACCCAGCATTCTCCTTGCCCTGAGTTCTGTGTTGAGGCCAAGAGGTCTAAGAGGATGGGGACAGGAGTAACCAGTTGTCTCAATCATTGTCTAAGTCTCTCCACCCCAGCGTAGTGGTCAGACCCCACCCAATGTGCTAGACAGTCTAGGCTCATGGAGTCAGAAGAATTGTCAGGGAATTCTGGACTCCTGGCCCTTTTCTGTAGGACTGGGATTAAGACTAAGATGGCCAACCAAATACAGCAAGATGTCAGTCATGATGGAGGTGGAGAGGCAGACTCCTGCAAGTTGTCAAGCTGTCCTCAACCTCCAGTTCTCATGCTCGCTCTCTCTGTAACACACACACACACACACACACACACACACACAGCAAACAAACAAACAAACAAATCTAGCCCAGCATCTAACATACACAATGAGTGCGCAAACTGGCTCTCCTCCTCCCTTTGCTGGGGAAGCCCAGCTCAGTTTATGCCACGTTTCAACAGCTCTTGCTACATTCACAAATGCAGAATAAGGTATGTATGCAGAACACGCCACAGTGGAAGCATTTTAGTTTGGGTAATTTCTCAACGAGCTTTAAGAAACACAGCCAAGTACAGAGGACGTACTTTTGTAAATTATCTGCGAACATCGAGAGGGAGTTCTAGGAGAAAACAATAAAGAATTCAAGCCAAAGTACCATATGCATTCCCATGAGGGGTCCTCAGCTCTCAGGCCAACATTCCCAAGGGGATTTCCACAAGCAGATATGGCCAAGTGCCTGGTCACGGTCACGCCAGGGTGAGCTCCCATACTGTTTCTTGCTCAGAACCCACTGGTGACCATGACAAGACCCCAGAGAATGGCTGAGCTTTTGACACGTCCAAGTTCGCCCAACCTGTATCTCCATCTCCACCCTCTACCTCCCATTCACACCCAGCACCGCCATCTCCTCAGACGCCCTGGGCTTGCGCTTGCAGAGCTCTCTTTGCCTGCTAGATACCATCCCCACCAACCCATGACGCCCCCTCCCCCGCCCCTAGGACAGTCAAAGAGCAGATTTTGATTTCCAGGCTGGGGAAGAAACTCAGTGTGAGGGCTTCCAGCACAAGAGCCGCCCCGCAGTCTGCTGCTGGCACTGCAAACACAACCAGCCAGGCGTGGGGGCTCTGGTCTGTAACCCCAGCATTTGGGAGACTGATGCAGGATGGTCTCCACAAGTCCAAAGCCAGACTGGGCTACACGGCAACACAAAACAGGGAACAACAAAAAGCCAAACCAGAAAACAAAATAACAACAAAACCGCTAGGGAAAGGTTCCCCGGTGTTTCACTGGGGGAGCCTTCCCCTAGCAAAAACCCACAGTGGGTTCCACAAGCTGTGTGTAAATCCGATACCCAGCATCACTTACTTGTACATCACAGAGTTGGGCCCATGGAAGGCACATGATAGAAATCTGCTGATTAAATGATGAGAAGGGAGAATTTTAAGAGGTCAGAGGTCAGAAGATTCAGGGCAGCACACAGACCCCTGATCCACAGCAAACAACGACAGCAGTGAGCACAGATACAGGTGCAGAGTTGCCTGTGCCCTGTCCACAGGGAGGCTGGGGGATGACGGTGAGCCAAGACTGAAAAGCACACCTGTTTAGATCCTGAGCTCTGGGTGCTCTCCTGCCCTCTGAGCTCAGGTCTACAGGGTCTTTTGGATCAGGGCCTGCCTGGGTAAAAGCAGCCTGTGTTTCTGTTTAACAGTCTCTGTCTACCAAGGACACAGCAGGTGACGAATGACCAAAGCTGACGGGGTGCCAAGTTAGAAGTTAGTTCACACCGGCTCCATCTCAAGCTACCCACAACAGAGACTCCCACCCTTGGACCCATGGCTCCCCGCAGCGCTAAGGGTGGGCAGAACACCCCTCAAAGGACACCCAAGTGGCCCACCATTAAGAGTAGTCAGTCCGTTTCCCCAAATGAAGCTGGCTAAAGAGCAAAGTGACAAGCTCCATCTGAATCTAAGGTTGCAGAAGGGAATCTATCATGCTCTGTCACCCATGGGGGAGGGACACAGTCTGGGATGGGGGGGATGCTGCACTAGGAAGAAAGGGAGGGCAGAGCAGATAAGGGATCTCATCCACCAGCAAGATAACAGGGAGAGAGTGACAAAGGAGCTGGGAGCAGAGCTGGTGCTTGGAGAGAAAGGAAGAGCATATTAAAATTTAAACAAAGCCCACCCCAGGGGAAGCATCCAGGCTCCCTCTCCCAACCTGCACCTCTCATTTCTAGCTGGAGTCATCAGGTTCATAGAAACTCAAATGACGCTTCTGGGGGGGGGGGGAGGCTTGTGTGGTTGTTTTTTTGGTTGTTGTTGTTACCCATTTGGGCAGCAGCAGCTGGCATGTTGGGTCTCTTGGGGGAAGGCAGTTTGGGCCTCCTCAAGCCTGTGGCCTTCCCAGGCAGGCTTGAGAGAAGACAGCAGGCTGGGCTGGGCCTCAGCTGGACAGTCCTGTCAGGATAGAAGGGTTCAGAGGTTGAGGAGTATTCTGATGTGTGGACATAGCCAAACACAGGCCTCAATGTCAGCATGAGTAGAAAAAAAGCTAAGGAGAGAAGGCCCCAAGAGCCCCCCCACCAACTACCATGTGGAACAGGGGGAGGGAAAGGAGGAAGACCCAGGCAGGACAGGGAACAGGAAGGCCCAATTTAGCCCACACGAATGCTACTTCCTCAAGAAAGTCCGTCTAACTTCCCTCTGTTCCTTTACCAGACGAAAATCGAAGGCTTAGGGTGTGGGAGGCTCAGGTCTGGACAGGAGCCTGCACAGGATATCAGAAGCTCCTTCCACCCAAGGCCCAGCAGGGCCAGCCTCAGCATTTTCCCACAGTGGTCTCTAGATTTTGGACAGGATGTTTGTTTTAGGGCTATCTTCCTACCAAAGAGACAGGCCTCAGTTCCCTGGCAGGCTCCCTTCTGCCCTAAGCCCTAGGAGAAGGTTTCCCAGGGAACCACAGCCTGAGTGTTGCCTGAGGTTAGAAGGGCAAGACAGGGCCTCTGAACCCAGACCTGGAGCTCACTGTACAAAACAGAGGCACCAAGATAAACTTTTCTCTCCCAGGCCAACAAGGCTAGCATCTCCCAGGCTTCTTGCTAGCTATGTATGTGGGAAAGAGAAGTCTTAAAACTTATAATCCCCCAAAGCCAAAACCAAACAAGCAGGCAGCGTTAAAACAAAAGATGGTGTCCAGTGAAAAGAAACAAAATGCTATGGGTATTTCTGCAAGACAATGTCGCCGCCTAACTATGTCCTTAGGGGAGAACAGAGGCTGTCCTAGTGAGGCTTTGTCTGGCTGTGAAGAGACACCATGACCAGGCAATTCCTAAAAAGGAAAGCATTTCATTCACAAGGTGGCTTACAGTTTAGATGTTTGGCCCGTGATCATCATGGCGGCGAGCACGGCGGCGAAGCAGACAGACACGGTGCTGGCTACAACTCGATCAGAAGGCAACAGGAAGTGAACTGACACACTGGGTGGTGTCCTGGGCAGTGTCTTGAGCATAGGAGACCTCAAAGCCCGCCCCATAGTGGGTGTGGCTCCAACAAGGCCACACCCACTCCAACAAAGCCACACCTCCTAATAGTACTTCCTTTAGGGGGTCATTTTCTCTCAAACCACCACAGAGGCTAATGCTTATAATCTCCGTACTTGGGAAGCTGTGGCAGGAGGTTTGCCAAGAGTTTGAGGCGAGCCTGGGCTAGAGAGTTTCCAGACTAGCCTGGTCTACAGGGTGAGACCCTGTCTCCAAAATCAAAAACAATGACAACAAAAACCAGAACACAACTTAACTGCAGAAGACTGCATTAAATAAATCCCAGTCCTGGGGCTGAAGGATGCCTTGCTTGGTAAACTCCTTGCTGTGTGGTCCTAAAACTAGAGTTTGAGCCACACCTTTAATCCCAGCATTTGGGGGGCAGAAGCAGGCAGATCTATGAGTTCAAGGCCAGCCTAGTCTACAAAGAGAGTTCCAGGACAACCATGACCACCACACAGAGAAACCCTATCTTGACTTGAGTTTGACTCCCACTACTCAAGCAGCTGCAGCTACCCCAGTACTGAGCAGACAGAGGCAAGGGGATCCCCAAGGTTTGGCCAATCAAAGCCAATTGGTGAGCTCCAGGCAGACAGCAATTGAGGAAGACACCCGATGCCAACCTCTGATTAAAAAGCCCATCCACTGGCTCAAAAGAATGCTATAAACTCTTTACAGTGATCTGAAGGAGGCTGTTTAACCCAAAGAGAATTTTAATTAAAAAACTAATTTAACATTGTTAATTAAGTAACAAGACGGTACAAACTGTGCAATCTCATATTTTGAATTGAAAATACACTGAAAGGGTTTACATAGACTCTCCTTTAAAAATACTAATAATTATAGATTTTTTTTTCCCCGCCATTCATAATCCTAATTTTCCTGCAACAAATCTCTTTGTAATAAGAAAAAAAGTCATGCTGGGTGGTGGTGGTGGTGGTGGTGGTGGTGGTGGTGGTGGTGCAGGCCTTTAATCCCTGTACACAGAAGCAGGGGCAGAATCTCTTGAGTTCGAGGCCAGACAGCCAGGGCTACACAGAGAACCAAAAAAGAGGTCAATCAGAGGTAATTTTCATATGATCTCTGTGTGTTATTCTGTCTGTCGTGCATACATGTGTTCTTGGGGTGTGTGCACTGGACCTTGTCCCCACAAATGCACTTGTGTGTGCTCTCCTCCTTATTTTCTTTCCAGACAGATGTCTCACTGACGCTGCAGCTCACCAGACAGACTGGCTCTGCCTGTTCCCACTTCCCTGAGCTGAGCTTACAGACCTGACTGGCCTTTTACATGGCTGCTGTTGGGCCTTTATGTTGGTGAAGTAAGCAAGCAAGCAAGCAAGCAAGCGCTTTTCCAGCTGAAATGTTTCCCCGACCCCCTTTTTGTTAATTTTGAGACCGGGTCTCAGGCTATACTTCCACACTAGCTTGGTACAGACCGGCCTTGAACTCTTGGTAACCCCGTGATCTTCCTAGCTCGGTCTCCAGCAGAATTTCGAGTACATACCACCATGCATGGCTACTGTTATTCTGAGAGAAAGGGGCAGGGGCGATGCTAGCTCCAAGATCCAAACTTTTCATTCACCAAACACATGAAGGAGTTGGATTTGAAAAAAAAAAAAAATAGTTGACAGAAACTTTTTTTTTTATTGGACAAAGTTTCTCTGTATAACAGCCCTGACTGTCCTGAAACTCACTTTGTAGACCTCGAACCCACAGAGATCTGCCTACCCCTACCTCCCTGGGATTAAAGGCGTGCGCCACCACCACCCAAGGAAACACCCAGTCCAGGGCCACACAACGAAGTTTCGAATTCTGAGGACATAGCCTCTCTGTGCAGGTCCTCTCCGTGGGGGGGGGGGGGGGGGGGGAGAGGGGGGGGAAAAAGCGAAGCCCCTTTATCTTGGCTCTTCTTTGAAGAAAGGGCAGTGGCCACCACAGCAGACAGTAAATTCAGAAGAGAGGGGAAATAGCCAGTCTCCAGCTGGGTTTACCTGCAATCCAGCAACTCAGGAGACTGAGGCAGAAAGACTGCTCGGTATTAGAGGCTAGCCCAGGCAACACAGCAATAGTCTATCTTGCATGGGGATGTACATGTATGCGTGTGTGTTCTAGAAGTGGTGGCTCATACCCATAATCCTAGCATTTGAGAGCCAGAGGTAAGAGGATCAGGAATTTACTGCCAGCCTACTCTGGGCTACTCTGCTGATTTAAGACTAGCTTGGGGGCGGGCGGTGGTGGCGCACGCCTTTAATCCCAGCACTCGGGAGGCAGAGGCAGGCGGATCTCTGTGAGTTCGAGACCAGCCTGGTCTACAGAGCTAGTTCCAGGACAGGCTCCAAAGCCACAGAGAAACCCTGTCTCGAAAAAAACAAAAAACAAAAACAAAAAAAAAAAAAGGCTAGGGGCAGATTCTGCGCGGAGATTTGGGGGCAGAGAATTAATTTTCACAATCTAGGTTTTTTTAAAAAAAGTCTCCAAAGTCGGGGTCAGCAGCGAAATTCCCATGAGCTCTCTAAGAGAAGCAGAACCCTGCCCACACTACGGGGAGGTTTCCCCAGATAAGGATGGAGCCGAAGAAGATGGACAGAGCATTTAGAACGCCACGTTAGTTAGATGTGGTCCTCATTCAAACTGGTGTCCTGGAGCCCAAGGGAGCACAACTCCACTTGGCACAGACTTATTATTCACGTACCAGGAAAAGCTCGGGAGCAAGGGAGGCAGCTGGATGCCTCCAGGCCTGGTTAGGATCAAAAGCCTATGTTAAGTATCAGAAGGCATCTCTCTGGGGAACAGTTATTGTGCAGCCCCTCTTCACTCACCCATGCAACTCCACCACCGGCAGGAACTCACATGGAGATGGGACGGCACCGAGACCCAGGGACAGGGCAAAGGCGGGCTGTCGGGATGTGTCCCTGGTGGAACTGCCAAGTGACAGGGTACTGCGCCCATCAGCTCACACACACAAATCCCAAGAACTTCCTAGCCCTGAGACCACCACCTAAAAGGACCCTGACTTTGCGAAGAAACAGGAACTCTAACTTAGAAATAAGCACATCACACACCACGCCAGCTGGTACAGGATGGTTCCATCCAACTCTTCCTGAAGTTGTAGCCTGTAAATTAGTCTCGTATTATACACATACACGGCTAACGCCTCCAGCGTTGTCTCTACACAGCGTTTCTCCTCAGCACAGGGACAGCAGTCAATACTCCGGCTTTGGAAAACAATGCAGATATTTCTGAGACCAAAAATAAAGACAAGGGGCTGGAGAGATGGCTCAGAGGTTAAGAGCATTGCCTGCTCTTCCAAAGGTCCTGAGTTCAATTCCCAGCAACCACATGGTGGCTCACAACCATCTGTAATGAGGTCTGGTGCCCTCCTCTGGTCTGAAGGCATACACATAGAATATTGTATACATAATAAATAAATGAATAATTAAAAAAAATAAAGACAGGGCTGGAGAGATGGCTCAGAGGTTAAGAACACTGACTGTTCTTCCAGAGGTCCTGAGTTCAATTCCCAGCAACCACATGGTGGCTCACAGCCATCTATAATGAGATCTGGTGCCCTATTCTGTCCTGTAGGCAGACATGGAAACTAACACTGTATACTAAATAAATAAATAAATATTAAAAAAGACAAAAAATACATAACTTTTCTCACCTTTAATTAAAGGCATACCACCCAATTTACACCTGTGTTTAGAAAAATACTTTTTAAAAATTATTCTGCTGGAATCTTCTAAAGGACTAAGTGCTTTCGGCTCTGAAAACTTCTTGACCATAAGACAAAGTAAAGGCATCAGCTTCAGAGAGCAGAGAGTGATCTCTCTGGGCATCAGGCAGTGGCCAGCACCTACCTGAGGCCAGTTCACAGGCAGTAATAAAAGCTCCCTTGAAATAATGCTGAAGTTCAGATGTTCTGATAAAAGCTGGCCACTTCAAAGATAGGACTGCAGAGTCCATCTCTAATCTCCATCATTGTGTCTGATGCAGCGGGCAGGGCTTGCCTTTGCTACCTACTGCCCAAGCCTTGCCCTGGTGAGACACAGCAGAGATTTACACACATTCAACTGGGTCTAGCCAAGGCAGATGAGGAAGACAGGCTCTTGACCAATGAAGTATCAATTCAAAGGAAGAGAGCTTGGAGCTGGGCAGGGTGGTACACGTCTTTAATACCAGCTGTCAAAATTTTATAATTGTATAATCTGCTGAGGCTTTATGCACACCAGGCCAGCAACACCCACTCCCTATATTATGGAAGTTCACTCTTTTTCTTTCTTTCTTTCGTTTGTTTTTCTTTTCTTTTTTTTTAAATTTATTTATTATGTATAGAGTGTTCTGGGCACCAGATCTCATTATAGATGGTTGTGAGTCACCATGTGGTTGCTGGGAATTGAACTCAGGACCTCCGGAACAGCAGTCAGTTCTCTTAACCTTTGAGCCATCTTCTCAGCCCTTCGTTTGTTTTTCAAGGCAGAATTTCACTGTGTATTCCTGGCCATCCTAAACTCAAGAGTTCCGCCCGCCTCTGCATCCCAAGTGCTGGGGTTAAAGGCGTGCGCCACCATTGGCCCATTTCCCTCTCTTCCAGTTCACGTCCAGCTACCTCTAGGTCACGCTCTTTCAGCAGCCCTCTTATCTCTCCATAACAGTTGTGAGGCAAGAGTTGACATCTGGTGTTGTAGCAACACTCAAACTGCACCGAACGCCAGTACCTCAGAATACCTTAGAAAGTGCCTTTCAGAGACTGGCCAGAAAGAGCAAGCCGGACTCGCCCGCAATCACAGGACAGGTGGCCTTACAACATTCTTATTATTATTCAAGAAGAGTAACATCGATTTTACCATAAATTCTGCTCAATCAATAGGTATCTATTAAGCAATGACTCTTCCCAACAGTGAGCCAGGCACTGGTCGGTGATCCAGAAAGAAGGAACATGGCTCCAAGCTTTCAGAAAGCTGAGTCTAAGTGTGGGGGTCTGAGCAGGCCGTCCCTTCCTGTTTTAAGGTCCTAACAAACCCTCAGCACAGCTGCGCGAAATCCACTCCTTCATACTTCTACAGGGAAGGGCAAACGCGTAGTTTTCCACTCTGCTCTCCCCACCCCTGGAGCAATCAGGGAGGACCTAACTGGGCCAGCAACTTCTACATCAACAATGAAAGGATCAGGTGTGCTGGCACATGCTTTCAGTCCCAGGCAGAGGCAGGAGGATTTCTGTGAGTTTATGGCCAGCCTGGTCTACAAAGTGAGCTCCAGGATAGCCAGGAAGTTATACAGTGAGACCCTGTCTAAAAAACAAACACATGCGGAACACGGCCTGTAAGTACCAAGAGCAAACAACCGTCAAGCTTGTAGTCTATACCCAGTGAAACTAATTCTTAAATATAATAAAATCAAATTTTTAGCCATTTAGAAACTGAAATTTTCTGATTGAAAAACCATCGCCATAAAATGTTATAATCCTAGGAAGAGCTGAGATGAAGGGGAAACCCGGCATAAACCAGATGCTGAAGACGAGGAAAAAGACAGCCAAGACAGCGATAAGCACACACAGCATCTAAAACAGCATCCGGGTGACGAGATGGCTCAGCAGCTATGGGACGCCAAGTCTAACAACCTGAACCAGAGTTCACTCATCAGCTCTCGCAGGGTAAAACAGAACTCTCCTAAGTTGTCCCTCGAGTTCTAATGAGTGAGCGAGTGCTTGAGTGTGCACACACGCACACACACACTCGTAAAAAAAATTTTTTTTAGCAGCACTTGTTTTAGTTAGGGCTTCTATTGCTGAGACACCATGACCACAGCAACTCTTACAAGGAAAACATTTAATCGAGGGGGCTCGCTTACAGTTCGGAGGTTCAGTCCATTAAAATCATGGCAGCGTGCAGGCAGACATGGTGCTGGCTACATCAGAAGGCAACAGGAAATGGTCTGTGACAGTGGGCGGTGTCTTGAGCATAGGAAATCTCAAAACCCACCCCCACAGTGACACACTTCCTCCAAGGAGGCCATACCTACTCCAATGAAGCCACACCTCCTAATAGTACCTAACAGTGAGTTTATGGGGGGACAATTACATCCAAATTACTACAGCAACTAATTTATTTGTGGAATTAAAGAAAAGAAGGTGGGAATGGTGTTGTACGCCTTTGATCTCAGCACTCAAGAGGCAGAGGCTGGAATAGCCATGAATGAGGTCAGCCTGGTCTACACAACATAGCAGAGCCCCTCACCAAAAAGAAGCCAGGTGGTGGTGGTGCACGCCTTAATCCCAGCACTCTGGAGGCAGAGGCAGGCGGATCTCTGAGTTTGAGACCAGCGTGGTCTACAGAGTGAATTGTAGGACAGTCAGGGCCACACAGAAACCCTGTCTTGAAAAACAAAACAAGACAAAAAGAGGAGGGAGAGAAGAAAGAAAAGACAGAAGAAAAGAAAAAAGAAAAGCAGCTAAATTACTGTGACAAATGAATGCTAGAGGAGACAACAGTGACTGTATTGTTTGGGGGGGGAAAAGATAGGGCGTGGTTATGTACACCTTTAATCCCAGCCAGGTGAGTTTGAGTCTAGCCTGATTTACATACTGAATTCCAAGGAGTCTCAAAATATGAACAAACAAAAGACAGACACCAAGTATCTCTAAATCTTTTGCAGTCTATAGATGTAAAAAGAAAATAGGCCGGGCAGTGGTGGTGCACGCCTTTAATCCCAGCATTTGGGAGGCAGAGGCAGGCGGATCTCCGTGAGTTCGAGGCCAGCCTGATCTACAGAGCTAGTTCCAGGACAGATAGGGCTACATAGAGAAACCCTGCCTGGAAAGCTTCCCCCCCCAAAAAAAAAAAAAGAAAGAAAAGAAAGGCGACAGCAGACTGGCCTGCCCACCAATGTAGACAGAAACCTGGAACCCAGGATAAGGAAGCCTACTCCTACTGAGGCAATCGGGGTGAGGGTTAGGGGGTGGGGGCAGCACACGATGGAAGGTCAGGGGCAGCTGCCTAGGGAAGCAGGCACAGGTTTCCAGCTTGGGCAGGGGTGAACAGGCCCACACAAGTAGGGGTACAGAGGGAGGACGAGCAAAGGCATTTTCCACAAGCCTCCTTGAGGTCTAAAGCTAATAGAGTCACAACGATAGAACAAAGCACTTGTCAGACGCGACCGTTTGTAGGTCCAGTGTCCAGCATCAGAATCAAAGTGAGATTAACCAACCACACCGCTGGCTTCCAAAGGGCACCTACAGTTCTCAAGAGAGCAGGTCGGACGTGGTCAGTACTGGGAAGACTGGTGTGACTGACAGGTAACACCAGCGGTCAAGTTTGCCTCTGTGTTTTCCCAGGCATGCAGAACTGCCTTCACCACCAGAAAGCCACAACCATGCCATCACCGTCCTGCTGGAGATGGGAGGGTGTCCAGGGTGACACACAGTCATACAACCTCCCCCACCCCCAGACGAACCACACACAAGGGAGCTGTCACCAGAGTTAGTTTCTCATCCGTGCTTTCCGTGGCTGTCCTTCCAGCCTCATTCTGACTCCGTCGTTCCTAACCAGGGGTACAGAGGGAACACAGTCAGGCCGCGATCTCTTCTGCTTAGTTCTGACTGCTCAGAAAACCCTTACGTTCCCCCACAGCTCTCCGCGAACTCCCAGAAATAAACACACAATAGAGCATATATATTTAATACCAGAACGGTACAACGGCGGGTGTGAAAGACGGAACCAAAGCCCTCTTAGAGGCCAGCTTACTCCTGATAGTGATTTGACCTCGTTTGCAAACACACGCATACATGTTATAAAGGGAAAAATCATACAAATGAAAATTCAGATAGCTCGGGAAAGAGTAAAAGAGAAGGCAAAGCCTCTGTTGCGGGGGGGGGGGGGGGGGACACAAGGCAGTGGGGGTGGGGGAGGGTCGGGCCTGGGAGCACTGCGCGTTAATCAGGAGGTAATAAAAGCAGTTATTTCACCTTATGATGCTGCTGACATGCATTTGGCCCAGCTTCAGTTTTAACACCCTTTAATCTGTTCCGTTTGGGGATCTACCCCAATTTCCTCTTACAGTCCCCTCCCCTAATTCAAGGGTGCAACTCTTCAAAGGCTCGGCTAACGCAATGTTTAGTCTTCAAGGCTGCCGGCATCACGCTTGCTAATTCTTTGCTTTGCAAATTAGAGGAACTTGGACCCAGTGGCGAAGCGGGATTTCAGGGGCAGTCTGGGAACCTGGACCCAGCCACTCTCTGTTTCCTTAGGAAAATTCTTCCTGTCACACACGTGAACAATCAGGAAACACTTACTACGGGGGAGGGCGCCTCGCTACTACCACAGGATCTCACCCCCAGCCCACCTGTGTCCGAGGATGCTCGCTACATGTGTCTGGCTCTGTCTAGTGCTTGCTACATGTGACTTCAGCAAAGTTATTCTATTTAAAGGAGCTAATTTAAATATTGAAACAGAGCTCCCTACAGTAGCACAGGCCCCGCAATTCCAGCACAGGAAGTATAGGAAAGGGGATTCGGAGTTCGAGGCCAACTTCAGCTCCACACAGCACGCTGGAGGGCAGCCTGGGCTACAGGACTGTTTCAATCTCCACCCCCGCCACCACCAGAAGAAAAAAAATAAGGAATTAAGCTAATTGACGGTATGTAAAGTACTTAGAATTGTGCCCAGGACATAGTAAGTACTGTTGAATCAAAGATCTGGGTGATAGCTAGTCACAGTCTGCCCTGGCTATGGAGCAAGGTAAGTTTAAGCCTTGTCTCAAAATAAAAAGCGAGGGTCAGCAAGATGGCTCAAAGGGTAAGGGTACTGACCATCACATCTAACAACCCAGGTTCAATCCCCAGGACCCACATGGTGGTAGGAGAGTGGATGCCCACAAATTGTCCTCTGACAGCCACGTGCACATACACTCCTCCCCCACACAATCATTTTATTAAAATGAAAGTGAAAGAAAAGGGGAAAAAAGAAAAAGAAAAAGGGCTACAGCTGTAGCCAGTGGTGACATTTTTCTCTGGCTTTGCATGCAAGAGACCCTGAGTTCTATCACCAGCAGCTTAGCTTAGACCAGTGGTTCTCAACTGTCCTAATGCTGCGACATTAATACAGTTCCTTGTGTCATGGTGACTCCCAACATAAAATTACTCCATTGCTACTTCATAACTGTAACTTTGCTACCATTCTGAATGGTAATGTAAACATCTAAAATGTGACCTCTGGGAAGGGACAAGACCCACAGGCTGAGATCCACTGTGTCAGAGCCAAGGGCTCCTCTGATTCTAATGAGTAGTCTTCTTCCTAAACACCACAAACAAAACCTGCATCGCTCCAGTAAAAACCCCATCCCAACTGCAGGAAATAAAGGACTGTCTAGTCCTCCCTGAAGTGACTTCAGGGAGCCAGGGACTAAATTCCCACCCACGAATGACTGAGCAGGTTTCCCACCCCACCCCCCTTAACTTCCACTTCTGGTAGAAACCTTACCTCTCTCTTCCCTAAAGCCCTTTGACCTTGTCAGTTTTCCTTACTTAGGCTCAGTCTCCCTGAGTACAGTCTGGGCCACAAAGCTCCAATACCCTTACAACGTCCTGATCCTGATCCGTGTCATAAAAGCTCTAAGGGCACTGAGTGCTTTACTAAAGTGAAAGGGGAGACCCCAGGGGTGAAGGCTGCAGGGCGCAGTGGTGGAGGCGGCAGTGGCGCTGACCCTGGCCCTCAACAGGCTTGCAAACAGCACAAAGCTCCAAAACTAAAGGTCAGAGCCGCCAGAAGGGCCCTGGGAAATTGCCTAATTCCCTGCTACTTGGCAGAGCCGGTGTTCCAGGTCATACCGCTCCTTGCCTGCAAAACTAATAACCTTCCAGTTCGGGTCTTGTGTCCACCTGTGCCACCTCTGGTGTGCTCTTGTTAAAATGCAGGTTCAGCAAACCTGCCCAGGGGCCCAGGAGTCTGCATTTCAACCAGGCTCCCAGATAATGCAGATGGTGCTGGTACATCAACCACATAGAACAGCAAGATTCATGTCCAAGTGAACAGACCCAGCCAGGCCTGGTGAGGTGCCTGGAATCCTAACACTGGGGAGACAGGGGCAGGAGAGTGGCTGTGAACTTAAGGCAAGCAGGGTTTGGTGGCACGTGCCTGCAATCCCAGCACTTGGGAGCTGCTAAAGGAGGACCGGGTGTTCAAGGCCAGTCTCTCAGCTACACAGCAATTGAGGCCAGCCTTAGTTACTAAAAACAACCAAACAAACAGAAACCCATCAAGAGGGGAGAGGAGCTGTCAGCAGGATAGCTTCGCAGGCTAAGGTACCTGCTGTCAAGCCCCACAACCTAAGTTCAATCCCCCAGGATCCATATGATGGAAAGTCAAAATTGTCCTCTGATTCCACACAAGGTGCCATGGCATTCTTGTGCTCAAACACATACATAGTGAAGAAATAAAATGTTTGGGGGATGGAGAGATGGCTCAGCAGTTAAGAGCAAAGGCTGCTCTTCCAGAGGACCCAGGTTCAATTCCCAGCATCCACATGGCGGTTCACAACCATCTATAACTGCAGTTCCAGGGGATCCAACACCATAATGCAGACACGAATGCAGACAAAACAGCAATGCACATAAAATTAAATAAAATCTTTAATAAAAAGAAATAAAATGTTAATAAAGGTTTTCAGTCAGACGGGTACCAGCTGTCTAAACCTGTGCATTATTACCCAGAGTGCCTTTCTCTTCTTTACTGTTTCTATTTCCAAAGAAAGAAAAGACAACAATGTATACCACCCTGATTAAAACGCTCCTTCCCAGTCAGGAGGCTGTTTCAAATGCCCTTTCTTCAGGGACCGTCCCTTTGCTCCTCCCTCCCTAATTATTGCCTCCCATGCCTCTGAACTTTTTCCTTTGAAGCATTTATAACAACTGTAATTAAAGAGTATTTGTGTAATTATTCGTTTAATGTCTGTCTCCCAGACAGACTGTGAGCTCCAGGAGGACGGGTCAGCATAGTGCCTAGAACACCATAGACTGCCCAGACACAGGCAGCTGCGCTGATCTGGACCTCGCTGGGCTAGCAGACTGGCCTGTATATGTGGGACATCTGGAGACTCCAAAGCCAATGGTGACCTTTCTTGTGTGTGTGTGTGTGTGTGTGTTCCTATATGTGGGTGCATTTGTGTGTGGGGATGCATATATTCATGTCTACATGCATCCACTTGGTTTTGAGATATGGTCTCCTGGATTAGTTAGGGTGCCTACCCAGTAAGCCCCTGAAACCCTCCTGTCTCCACCTCTCCAATTCTAGAGTTACAAGTGTGTACCATGGATTTCATGTGGGTGCTGACCCTCTAACTCTGGTCCTCCTGTTTGCAAGGCAAACACTTTCCCGCCTGAGCCATATGCCCAGCCCTCAACAGTACAGTCCTAAGCTTTAAAATTCCCACCAGTGTAAACGTACTCCAATCAGGTAGGGGTGTAGCTCAGTGGTTCTGCACATGTGCAAAACCCTGGATTCAATTCAGGCATCACCTGTGTTCATACGTGTGCGCATGCATCCTAAATTCTTGTCAGGTACAAAAATAGTCCTGAACTGGGACTGGTACTGGGGAGTAACCAGAGCCTGGAAAGCAGGCTCACCCTTTCAGCCCTCATCGGCCGAGCCATCATCAGGCAGTGTGAGGACCCCTCTCTCTGGGGCAGACTGACAATGCTTTTATCTGCTCCTCTTCCACTGTCCTTTCAGAAGAACCCAGAAGCTGAAGACCCAGTTCCTTTGTACGAGTAGAGAGGCCTGGCCACATTGTTACTGTAGGGAAGCAAAGTCAGAAGCCACTCCACCTGGCTCAGACGCTAGCTAGCTCTGAGGCCCCAGACAAGTGCCTTGACTCCTCTGGGCTGTTTCCCAGGCTACCAAGCGAGAGCACAGCCATGTGTTTGCCAGCACCTGACAAGGACTATGGGAGATGATATATATACTTTAGCATAATCCTGGCCCGGAACACCTGACTATGTAATTCTCCCAGTGTCCAATTCAAAACCTCTCTATTGTTTTGCAGAAGTCTCCACCCTGTGGCTCCACCCATTCAGGATCCACTCTTCCCAGCCCCCTCCTGCCTTACCTGTCTGGAGCTTGTTTGAGACAATGAATCACAGCACAACTCTGCAGTTCCCATCAATCACCTCCCTGTCCCTGCCTCTGTGTGTCATTTCTGGGCTACTCCTGGGAGGGAAATGCTTTTCCTAATGCCCAGTACATCATTCAACAAGTATTTATGAAAGGCCAACTGTATATTAGTCTTACATGGGCTTAGCAATGGGCAAAGCAAATAAGCAATAAATAAATCAATAATAAATAGATTGGAAGGGGAAAATCCATACGGAGCCAAGCTCTCTGCCCCACTAAACAGACATTCTAGCAGATCTAAACCCTGAATGGAGATCAGCTAGCTGAGGCCCTTGCTTCTGTCCCCATTCTTCCCCTCCGGCCAACCCTAAATAAACCACGCACAAGCACAAAGTATGAAGAAAGTATTCCAGATCAAAACCCAGTAATTTAGGGACATCCCGGTGACTAAACTCCCACCCCGCTGAACTGCTACGGCTTTAAAGAGGTTGGTGTTAAAATAGCAAGCTCCCCTGATAACTGCCCTGGCCTGCCCAGTCCCCCAGAGCAGCAAGGACGGCAGACCTAGAAAATAAGGCCGTGTTGCCCTGGCCTGCACAGGCACTACAAGCCCCTGGTTGGCGCCACGTCTTCATCGCCACGTTCTTTGAAGGATGTGCGGCCGGGAAGCCATAGCAGCAGTCAAGGTAGAGGCCTTGTGGGAAGTGCTGGGAACAGATCCCGGGCTCCCCGCTATTAACTGTTAGGTCAATGGGCTGCTTCCTGTCTTGGATGTTTTTAAGCAGTCTCTAAGATTTTCTAGCTTTGAAGTCAAAGCAATGGTTCGACCATCTTTACCAGAGACCTAGCATAGGTGGGATCCTTCCCTTCTGCAAACTGAGTGAGCTTGCATGGGGCCAAGCCCTGGTAAGGCGTGAGGGACCTGTGGGTGACTGCAGCAAAGGAGGAACCTGCACCAAACCAGTGTGTGGGGAGTGGTGGCCCCCTCACCTGTTTCCTCTGAAAAGCAATAGATGCCTCCTTTTAGATTTCTACTATTCCGTGGTTCTCAACCTGCCTAAGGCTGCGACCCTTTAATGCAGTGTCTCATGCTGTGGTGACCCCCAGCCATAAAATTATTTCATTGTTACTTCACAATTGTAATTTGACCACTGTTAAGAATCAGGCAGGGGCCGGGCGAGGGTGGCGCAGGCCTTTAATCCCAGCACTCAGGAGGCAGAGGCAGGTGGATCTCTGTGAGTTCGAAACCAGCCTGGTCTACAAGAGCTAGTTCCAGGACAGGCTCCAAAAGCCACAGAGAAACCCTGTCCCGAAAAACCAAAAAAATTAAAAATTATAAAAAAAAAAAAGAAAAGAGAAAAGAATCAGGCAGGGCAGTGGTGGCACACGTCTTTAATCCCAGCACTCGGGAGGCAGAGGCAGGCAGATCTTCATGAGTTCAATACCAGCCTGGTCTACAAAAGCTAGTTCCTTCCAGGATAGATAAGGCTATTTCACAGAGAAACCCTGTCTCAAAAAAAAAAAAAAAAAAAGAATTCTAATATAGGTCAGGCAAGGGTGGCACAGGCACATGCCTTTAATCCCAGCACTCAGTGGGCAAACAAGATGTCTGTGAGTTCGTAGCAGCCTGGTCTACACAGTTAGTTCCAGGGCAGCTAGGACTGTTACACTGAGAAAACTCTGTCTCGAAAAACCAATAAATAAAAATAAAAAAGAATCATAATGTAAAATATATGATATGCAACCCCCAAAGGGGTTAGTTACCCACAGGTAACTTATACCCTTCTAGAAACAAGCCATGCCAGAGCCAGGCGTGATGGCACATGCCTATAGTCTCAGCACTTGGGAGAGACAGGAAGATCACCAGTTCAAGGCCAGTCTGGACTCAGTAGTGAGATTCAGTCTCAAAAGAGAAGGAAATAGTCGTTAGCTGCTTCCCAAGATCAGCCTTACTAGAGAGGTTTCTAGGCCACAAGGCAAACCAGAAGCTATGCAAACTCTCTGGTGATCCCCATTACTCTTTCCTCCAACCCAAAAGATATTCTAGACCTTGTCAGAGATCCTAAAATAAAATGCCTCATTGTGACAGAAGAGCACAAAATAGATGCCTCATACACCATGGGCCCAAGGGTCAGCTCAGAACAGCTTGAAGAAGACACGCCAGGCAACAGAGAAGTCAGTCTGTCCCTGTGAAACTCACAGAACTCTTGGCACATGGTCATGTAGGAAACCAGACCAGACTAGAGGAACCAGATAGGATCCACCTGTCCATTTCCCCCTACCCCAAGCTCTATCCAGTGCCCTCAGGCAGCAAAGCCAGCTCCACAAGGTGGCTGGAGCTAGGAGCTGTCAATTCAAGGTTGTGCTCCAAGAACAGCAGGTGCCTGGCACGGGGTTAGGGTGTGGGATGAGAGGGGAGCAGACCAAAACACAGAGCAAGCTCTCAAAGGTAAGTTTGCTTTGAAACAAGTGAAAAAGCGATGGTCACACGACCTCTCAAAATAAAAACCAGACAGGCCCATCAGCTTTGATAACAATACACTTTCTTAAATCTAAAGACGGTGAAGGACCGGACCTTTTCCCCCTTTCCCACACCAGCTCCCTGAACCTTTGAAGAGCCCTAGTAAGGTGATACAAGCCCTCCCCCGCCCCCTGTTCCCACACACCAGCTCTTCTCTTTGGCAGACATGAACTTTGACTGCTTTTACTTACACACGCACAAAAGGCAAGGCTGAGAGGGCAGCGTCAAAGCTGGCTGGATGACCCCCAACAGCACAAAGTCCTCCTCCCACCTGTGAGGGAGTTTTGTGAGCTTCCGAGGTACCCACAGGGACTAGTTACGGCTTCAGGTGGACAGTGGCGGACAGTTTCCATTGTAAACGGAAAGAAAGACGCCCAGGGTGCCCTTCGAAGATAGGGCACTGGGCCCGCGGGTCAAGTGTCCCCTCACTGGCAGGCTGGCCGCTAAGACCGTAGAGGAACTCCGCAGTGTCCGGGTGAAAACACACCCAGGCTACTGCATGGCCTGGCCGGAACCATCTCGCAGGGCGTAGAGATACATTAATGACCGTTTTGGATTAGTTAAAGTCCACACAAGCACCTCCCTGGCCTCTTAAATCTTCCCAAACTACAGTTTAGACTGGAGGGAAGCAGTGGCAGGGACCATAAAAGTCATCTTAAAAGGCAAGTAAAGAGAGAGAGAGAGAGAGAGAGAGAGAGAGAGAGAGAGAGAGAGAGAGAGAGAGAGAGAGAGAGAGAGAGAGAACAAGAAAACCAACAACCCCGCTACGCACGAGTTAGCAAGTCCGCAGCTCGGGGTGGTGGTAACACCGAGGCCGGTTCAGTGGGGTCTGAGAGTCGGGGAAGGAAGACCACCGAATTCGGGGGGCTCCTCGACCTGACGCCGACGATCACGCCCCACAGCTCCGTCCAATTAGGAAAATGACCGCGAGGAGAGGGAGAGGGGGCGGTGAGGAAGGAAGAACGAGCCACGGGAGGCTCTAGACCAGCCATGGGGATCTGCCCACCCTTTCCCAGCACCGGGCGAGCGCCTTCAACAGGTCCGAGCCGGGGCTACGGAGGGGGACCTGGGGCCCGCGGCACCCGGCTGGAGACCCCCGTTGACCTCGAGGGGCGCCGGGCACCCCAGCAGCGCGCTGCGCCCTTGCCACCCCACTGGCTCGGCCGCGCGGCCACCCCACCCGCTCCCGGAGTAAAAAGTTTGTGGGCAGCCGCAGGGGCGGGGCGGCGAGGGGTGAAACTTTGGGTCCCGGGCCGGGTGCGGGGGGGAGCGTCCTCGAGCGCCGCGACACCCACGTGCGGGCCGAAGACCGCCGCCGCCTCCCCGGCCTCCCGCGCCGCCGCCGCGCTTTCCTTTCATTTTGCCTCTCTCTGCCTCTGCTTCTCTCTCTCTCTCTCTCTCTCTCTCTCTCTCTCTCTCTCTCTCTCTCTCTCTCTCTCTCTCTTCCCCTTCGCGCGCTCTCCTCCCTCTCTCCCTCTCTCTCCTTCCCTTCCCCCCTCTCTCCCTCCCCCCAGACGCCATCTCTCCCTCTTTCCCCAGCTCTCCCTCTCTCGCTCCAGCTCTCCGGCATGAGGGAATGTGGAAGTGAAAGGAAAAGACGACATGTTTGCAGCGCGGCTGCGGGCCTGCGCGCCGCCGTCCCCGGGGAGAGGCGGGGGGCGGGTCGACCGCGGCCGCAGCGACCCACCCCCGCGCCCCCAGCCACCCCGCCGCGGGCCGCCGGGGGTTGGCGGGGCCGTGGGCCGCGCGGGACACTCACCCTGGGTCCGGGCGCGGCTCCTGGCGCTGGGGGCCCTCGGCTGGCCGGGCCGGGCGGGCCGGGGGCTCCTGCTGCCCACCGCCCGGGTTGCTGCTGCGCGCCGCCTCCACGCGCGCCCGCCCTGCTCTGCCACCCTCCCTCCGGCTCCTCTCTTTCTCTCTCCCCCTCTCTCTCTCTCCCTCCTGCTCTCTCTCGCGCTCGCTCGCGCTCTCTCCCTCCCTGGAAGAAGGGAATGAGGCAGGGCTGACGTGAAGGGATGCTAAACAGCTCCTCCTAAGCCAGCTCGCAGAGGAAGAGAGACAGAAAAGCAGCCCTTTTATCTCTCTTTTGTTTTCTCACTTCCTTCCACCCCCCCAGCACCCCCCTCTTGTCGGCCCAAGTTTTCTTTTTCTCTTTCTACCGCAGAGAGGATTTTTCTTCTTTTCTTTCGGTGCAACTCTGCTACTCGAATTGCAAGCCTGGAGGCTTCTCTTTTTTTTTCTTCCCCTTTCCTCTTTTCTTCCTCCTTCCTCCTTTCTTATTTCTCTAAAAGGGTTTTGTTTGCTGTGGGAGTTTCGTTTGAAAATCGAGTCACGCCTTTTTCCTTCTTTTCTTTCTCCCTCTCCCTCTTTTTTTCCCCTCCTCTCAGCAGAAAAGGGGAACAAAGATTAACAAGCGGGGGAGAAGGGAGCGTCAGAACCGCGAATGGAAATGGGGGGCTGTCCCTGCCAGGCACAAAGGGGGCCCGAGAGGACAGCCCCCCCCAGGAAGCCTGGGGTGTCCTATCCCAAAGAAGAGCCTCTGGGATGGGAGTCCGGGGGAGTCCCTAGGAGCCCCGTCCTTCCGAAATGCGGGTAGGGGCTCTGAGTCCGCCCCCTCCCCAGCCAGGGGTGAAAGCTGGGGGCGGGGGGGGGTGCTCTTCACTTAATATATTTTTTAAGTGGGCAGATGGGCTTGAAGCAAACGTAGCCGCAGAGCCCTGAACAGTAAAGCGCCTTTAAACAGCTGTTTAGAGCCCTGGACGGTCAGACTCGAGGGAACGGCTCCGGCTGCGATCGCTGGGACCCGGGTGCGAAGGGGTTCAGAGGAGTTCAGTCCCTCGCGGCCTTCCCAAGTCCATGGCCTGGGTTCGGTCCCGGGGTGCACGGCTGGGGGCGCCGAGGCGTGGTCGTTAGCTGAGGTCTGGGCCCTTGTGGCTCCCTGCAGGGCCCGGGGTTCAGCAGAGCCTGGCCTCCTCCCAGCTCTGGGACAGGCCGGACACCCCGCCTCCAACCTCCCGGACACCCGCCACTCAGCTGCGCCGCTCGACTCCGACGCAGGGCGGGTACCGAGCCCGCGGACAGAGCCGGGCAGTGTCGCCACCAAGGGTCAATTATTCATGGGGCGCCTGGGCGTGCTCCCAAGACCAGCTCTGTCCTCGGCTTCTCCGGAGGAGTGGAGACAACACGGGGGAAAAGTTCCCAGAGCAAAGTTGGCCACATTTCTTATTTTCCCAAGTAAGTATTGAGCACCTGCTGGATGCCTGACCCTTGGACTGGGGCAGAAGCTGGGCGAGAAACTTGAGGTCTCGGCGGGCCCAGACAAAGCGAGGGAAGCTGCGGCTCCGGACCAGGTCACCGAGCCGAAGAGAAGCCTGGATCCTCTCCCCTCCCTGCGCTCTTCCTTTCCCTTCCCTCCTTCCTCCGGGCTGCATCTCCTTGGCTCCACCCCTTCTCATCAATTCCTCCCACACTTCCCTGCTCTCCCTGGCTTTTCACTGGAGGGTCCCTTCTCCCTGCTAGGAGCAGACGCTGAGCCCCATTGTCTCCCCCCCCCCCCCCCCATGACTGCAGCCTCCTAGGGATAGGACCAGCCACTCCTTCCCCTCCCCCCCAGCCCAAAGGCCTGGGCCTTTGCTGACAGGAGCCCCAAGGCCACTGCCCCTCGCCCCACCCTACACCGGCTCACGGAGCTGTGAGCAATGACTCCAGTCACTCAGAACATGATTTATTTCTGGCAAGGAGTGAGAAAACAGAAGCCAAAGAGTTGGTTCAGCAAGAACGACCCCATGATTTCAGGCTCAGCACACTGGGGCCTCTCTCGTGACCCCAGCGACTTCCCAGTACACCCTTGCAGTGGGGAATGCCACAGTTCTGTCATTACCTGACCCTTTTCAAAATACCCAAGCCATAGCCTCCAAAAAAAGAGACAAAGTCATCTCTAAGAGTCGAGTATTCGTTCATTCAACTACATCTGCTATGTACCTGCTTAGTGCCAACCCCTCAGCCCGGTCCTAAAGACTTAACCACCAGCCATTCCGGATCCTTGTTCTCTGTCTTTGCAAACTCGTAGAGGAGCAAAAGGGAGCTGGGCCTCAGAGCCAGGCATCATGGTGCATGCTTGTAATCCCAGCACTTGGGAAACTGAGGCAGGAGGATTGTCAGGAGTTTAAGGCCAGCGTAGGCTACGTTCTAAATGCCGGGACCGTTAGAGCAAGACCTTGTGTCAGCAAAACTAAAAAGGGAGAGGCACAGTTGTCCTGATTATAACCTCAGAGTCTGGAAGGTCAGAAGTTTAAGGCTGGCTACAGGAGACCCCTTCTCAAAAAAAAAAAAAAAAAAAAAAAGCTTGGGGATGGGGGTGGGAACAACAGACAATTTGAGTGCAGCCTGAGGAAACACCTTAGAGGTGAGGGTGGTCGGTGGGGCTTCCTGAAGGTCACAGCTAGATAAGTGGGGCTGTGCCAGTCAAAAGCACAGGAGGGAGCCGGGTGTGGTGACACCAGGCCTTTAATCTCAGCACTTGGGTGGCAGAGGCAGGCAGACCCTGTCTCAAAACCACCACCACCACAATAACCAAAAAAAAAAGTGGGAGGGAACAATTTGCCTGCAGGACAGAAAGAAAAAAAAAGACATTCTAAATTCTAGAAACTGTTGAGTTTGAGTTATAGCAGCCAGGCCTGGTGATAATGCTTTAATCCCATCACTGGGGACACAGAGGAAGAAGCAGGTGGATCTCTGTGACTTTGAGGCAGCCTGGTCTACATAATGAGTTACAAGCCGGGCACGATTATATAGAGGGGAAAAAAAAAAAAAAGAGAGAAGAATTCAAGTACTTGCAGCACTATAGAGTGTATGTTGGGGAATGAGGATGGTTGTGAGTGCAGTGGAGGACAGGATTAGTTTCAGGGAAATGTTCAAAGTCTATTCCATTTTACTTGCCAGCTTCCTCAACTTACATGATTAATATACTCAGTAAATAATGTAGCCCCAGTTTCCTGCCTTGTAAAAATGGAGGTAACTGAAGACAGGCAGGACGACTGTATGGACCTTTAACCACCTGTAACCCCGACACTCTGAGACGGAATCAGGTGGATCTTGTGAGTTTGAGGCCAACCTGGACGGCACAGAAAGTTCCTGTTTAAAAAGAGAGAAAATCAAAAATAAGTAGCTGTACGTTCTAGCTACTTGGGAGATTGAGGCAGAAGAATCAAGATTTGAAGGCCAGCCTGGGCAACATATGGAAACCATGTCTCAAAATAAAATATAAGAAAGAGGGCCAGGAATATAGCTCAGTGGTAGAGCGCTATATCGTGTGTGTGTGTGTGTGTGTGTGTGTGTTGCCTGTATTGTATTCCCAGAGCTACCAACATAAAAATCTAAGTTCAAGACCAGCTTGGGCTATACATAGTGAGACCTTGTTTCAAAATATTGAAGAGAGGCTATAAAAGTCGGGGGGAGGGGGCTAGTGTCTTATGTTCATGCGCCCAGACTTATGAGACATAGACCTGTGGCTGAGTCAACCACTGATCTTCTCATATATAAGATAGGGAAGCAGGGCTGGAGAGATGGCTCAGTGGTTAAGAGCGCTGACTGCTCTTCCAGAGGATGCAGGTTCAGTTCCCAGCACCCACATGGCAGCTAACAACCGTCTGAAACTCCAGTTTTAGGGGACCCAACATCCAAGTAAAAAACCACCAACACACATAAAATAAATTAAAAAGAAAATAAGATAGGGAAGCAAATACCTGCTTCCCAGTGTGCAGTGAAACTTAAAAGAGCATACATCTTTTGTGCGATTTGGTGCATATGCACCTGCAATATATGGCAGCTCTTATTCACCTTTGCTATGAAATGAAGGCGTGTCGGGGGGAGGTGTCCTTGCAACCTGGAAATGAGAAGCTGGGTTGAAAATCAGAGTGACTCACAGGCCAAGAGCCAGCTGCTGCAGAAATGTTTCTTCAAAGATGCCTTGTCCCAGTGGGTGGCTGGCAGGGGAACACCCACATTTGATCAAGAGGGCCAGGATGTCATCTCAGGAGCATGACCGGAACTAACTGCGCACAAAGGCCCAGGCTGATTCTTGGCGTTCTAGCCTGCCTGAGGAACCAGTAGGAATCGGAGGAAAATGGGGTCCTGGGAAACCAGCAAAGGTTCCTAGGAGCAGGGCACAAACTGACGGGGTGGGAAGGGGTTGTTGAGTTCTCCAGAGTCCAGTCAAACCTCTGTAAGACTCCTAGCCCTCTGCAAGGGCTCTCCAGGTACACTGCAGATGAACATCACAGCAACAGGATGCCCTGTGGATCCAAGGATCCAGGAGACGCTGTGCATTCCTGTATTGTAGTTATTTTACCACAGTATTGGGAACACAGGGCCTCCTGCATGCCAAGTACACATCTCCAGACTGTCTCTTCCCCCTTGCTTCATGCCCCTCTCTCCCCCCCGAATCTGGGTCTCATAGAGCCCAAGCTGGTTCAAACCTGCTGACCTGACCTTGTATACCAAGTAGGATTCCAGGTGTGCCCAACCCCACACCTGACTTTTTCTTTCTCTTCCCATAGCACAGATACATTGTGACAAAACTGGAAATCACCTGGGAACAGCTGGAGACATTATATATTAGTGTATAGTCGTGGGCATTCCACTTCCTCATATTTACATGTAGAGGCATATAATAAAACTACATAAAATAAGCCAGTAAACACCTTTGATCCCAGCACTTGGGAGGCAGAGGCCAGCCTGGTCTACAGTGCGAGTTCTAGGACAGGCTCCAAAGCTACATAGAGAAAGGCTGTCTCAGAAAACCAAGTAAATAAGTAAAGAAGTAAAAATAATAAATAAATAAATTAAATTAATTAAATAATAATTAAGTAAAGAAGTAAAAATAATAAAAAAATTAATTAAATATTGTTAAATAACTGGCTATGTGTATGTATGTGTATATGTTATATATATGTTAGCCTGATATGGTGGCTCAGCCATTAAGAGGGCTCCCTGCTCTTGGTGAGGATGTATGTTTGATTCCCAGCACCCACATCTAGCAGCTCACAATCACCTGCAACCCCAAACAGAAACAGTGCCAGACCAGGGGGTCTTTACCATAACTAAGCCAGAATTTACAGGTAAGGCTGGGATTTCTTTTTTTTTTTTTTTTTTTTTTTTCCGAGACAGGGTTTCTCTGTGGCTTTGGAGCCTGTCCTGGAACTAGCTCTCTAGACCAGGCTGGTCTTGAACTCACAGAGATCCGCCTGCCTCTGCTTCCCGAGTGCTGGGATTAAAGGCGTGTGCCACCACCGCCTGGCTCTAAGGCTGGGATTTCTGTACCTGGCCTGGTTTATCTCTTTTCGTGGGAGCCAGTGTCCCTCAGGATCTTCTCTGTCTCTGTCTCTCTTCCTCTCAGACAAGGTCTCCTGTAACCCAGGCTGGACTCACACTTGCCGTACATAGCTAAGGGTAACCTTGAAATCCAGTCCACCACCCCCCAATCCTTCCCCTGTCACAATCAGCGCTGTCATTCATCCTCACACTCCCCTGAAAGAACCTGTCTGGGCAGATGCCCCACCTTCTACTCTAACATCTTATTAACTAATTAATGCCATTTCCTGGTTTGGCTAAGACAAAATGGAATGAAACCAGGTAGCTAGCAACAGAAAACACAGGATGCTGTATCTTGCAAACTGCAAAGGCACTTTGGATGTCAGTAGAACCCAGGGAGAGCTCAGCCTCAAGACACTACCATTTAGTCAGATAGCCAAGCAGAAGAGATCTTCCACATTGACACTAGAGAGCCATCAGCTGTTTCTATGGCAGGTGACACACAGCTCTCTTCCAGTGATTCAGAAGCCCAAAAGTCATCCTGAGCTAAAACTTGAAAGTAGGTGGGTTTTTTTTGTTTTGTTTTGTGTGTGTGTGTGTTTGGTTTGGGTTTTTGTTTTTATTTATTTATTTATTTATTTAATTATTTTTTATTTTATTTTTTTTTTCTTTTTCGAGACAGGGTTTCTCTGTAGCTTTGGAGCCTGTCCTGGAACTAGCTCTTGTAGACCAGGCTGGCCTCAAACTGACAGAGATCCACCTGTCTCTGCCTCCCAAGTGTTGGGATTAAAGGTATGTGCCAACTGCCAAAGTAGGTGTGTTCTAAGGTGATGGTGGCACACACACCTTTAATTTCAGTACTTGGGAGGCAGAGGCAGATGGACCTCTGAGTTTGAGGTCAGCCTGGTCTACAGAGCTAGTTCCAAGTCAGCCAGAGCTACACAAACAGAAAGACCAGTATTTTTCACTGTATTCCAATCGAATCTTTTAGGGGATATGTAATATTATAATATTCAATATTTATTTATTTATTCTTTTTTATGTATTTTGTTTTTTGAGACAGAGTTTCTCTGTGTAGCCTTGACTGTCCTGAACCTCATTCTGTAGACCAGGTTAGCCTTAAACTCAGAGGTGCACCTGCTTCTGCCTCCTGAGTGCTGGGATTAACCACCTCACACGACTTGATATTTAATTTTTAGTATCAGACCTCCCAACTGGTATCCAGTCAAGGAAAGGAAGAGGACCTCAGGGAACACACACATGCTGCAGAAAGCACAAGTCCATGCTGTGCTCCTGACCAGACGTGCTGCCTAAAACATCAGGAGAAAAGCCAAGTGTGAAGTGCACACCTGTAATCCCAGGCCCTTAGGAAATGGAGGCAGGAGATTAAATTCAAGGTTATCCTTAGCTACAGCAGTGAGTTTGGGGTTAGCCTGGGCTAAAAGTGGCTGTTTCCCCTCTCCCTTCCCCCAAACAAAAGAAAACTAACAAAATGGGCTGTGGTGGTGTGGTACATGTCTGCAATCCCTACTCAGGAGGTAGAGACAGGGGACTCAGGAGTTTGAGGCCACCACCCTCAAGCACATAGCGAATTTAAAGCTAGCTAGCCTGAGCTAATGTCACACCCCACCCCACCCCAGAAAAAAAAGAGGAAGAAAAATCTGCCACAGAAGTTTCATAACAGCTCTAAACAGGCGATAGTCAGCTTTCTTAAACAAATGAATAATAAATAAGTAAGAACAAATTATGATGGGAAGGCAAGTTGATGCAAAGCCTGGACAATAATTTGATACTACAGATTAAGGGAACTTTGGTCTGGAGAATTGGTCCAGTGGTTCTGAGCTCTTGCAGATCTTCCAGAGGACCTGGGTTCGATTCCCTGTACCCACGTGTCAGTCTGTAATGGCAGTCGCAGGGGATCCACTGTAAAATATGGTACACACATATATGCAACAAAACACTATATATGGTAATAAAAATAAGTCTTTAAAAGTATATTTTATCCCAGCACTCAGGAAACAGGCAGATGGATCTCTGTGAGTTCGTGGCCAGCCTGATTTACAAGAGCTAGTTTCCAGGATAGGCTCCAAAGCTACAGACAAATCCTGTCTCAAAAACCAAGCAAACAAACATTTAAATACATTTAAAAATATTTAAAACCACAGAGAAACCCTGTCTCAAAAAACCAAAAAAAAAATTTAAATAAATATTTTTTTATTTTAAATATTTTAAAAAGGGAAATTTAATAGCTTCTATCTCCTGGTTTTCTTTTTGTTTTGTTTGAGACAGGGTTTCTCTGTGTAGCCCTGGCTATTCTGAAACTTGCTCTGTAGAACAGGCCAGCCTTGAACTCACAGAGATCTTACTGCCTCTACCTCCCAATTACTGAGATTAAAGGCACGTGCTACCACAGCCCAGCCCAACCTCTGTGTGTGTGTGTGTGTGTGTTTAAGTATAGTTCTATTTTTATTTTATTTTTTGCAACACTGGAATTGAACCCTAGGAGCTTGCCCATGCTAGGCAAGAACCCGCCCTCTTTTTGCTTTAAGAACATTTATTTTTTGTGTGTGGGTGACTGTATGTCTGTGAGCAGATGTGTGTACAGTGCCAGAAGACACCAGGTCCCCTGCATCAGAGTTAGAAGTCGCTGGGCACTCCCAAGTGGGTGCTGGGAATAGAACCTGAATCCTCTGTGAGACCTGTGAGCGCTCTTAACCACTGAACCTTCTCAGCTGTTGCTTTTCTTTGTTACAATTCTTTTTTTTTTTTTTCCTATTCACTCCCATTCCCCTACCAACCAGGCCCCCCCTGCTTAGCTTTGAGATCAGAGAAGAGAGGATACATTGAAGGAGATGTGGCTAGAGTCTTGTGCTAGCCTCTGAATTGATACTTTATTTTTGTTTTATCTCTTTTATCCCAGAGCTACCTTGGAGAATCCTCAGTAACTGGTTCATAACAATAATTTCCAGTTGTAGCATTTTGGGAACAGGGAATGTGGTTCAGACTACATCTTCATTTTCAAATTTATTGGGATCTTTCCCTGCGGTGGAAAAGAAGATCTTTGTTTAAAACTCTTTTTCAGCACCGGGAAAATTGTCTGGGTAACTTAAGGGTGGGAGCCAACAGCCCAGCTATCTAGAGGAAGTGGAAAGAAGCGAGAAACAGGAACGGGAAGTTTCCAAGAGGAACTAGTCCTGATAGCCAAGGGCCAGAAGCCAGAAGCCGCCACTCTCCATTTGATGCCCCCTGGGAGGTGGGATTCTAGCTTGTGGAGGTCAAGGAGGTCAAATTAGCTGCTTCCCAAGTTCTCCCCCCCCCCTCCTGCCCCGTGAGCTCTTTTCATAAGTAAAGCAAGGGTTTTTTTTTTGTTGTTGTTTTGTTTTTTGTTTTATTGGTTTGTTAATTTTGTGTGGACAGTCTAAGGAGATTCTGTGTCAAAGGAACAAACAAACCCTAGAACAACAAAAACAGATTCCAGTTCTCTTTAGCTTCAGCTGGCCTTGACTTGCTCCGTGTGTGTGTGTGTGTGTGTGTGTGTGTGTGTGTGTGTTTGTGTGTGTACCCAGGCCAGGACTTAAACTCAAAGCAATCCTCCTGCCTACCACCTAGCTTGTTTTATTCATGAGAATAGGTGTGAAACCTCGCCTCTCAGGCTGGGGGTGTGTGTGGCTCAAGGACTGGTGGGGTGAGGTATTAGACTCAATCTCCTGTATCATAAATAAAATAAATAAATAATAGATTACAAAGACATGGGTTATGGTGTCCCATACTTGAGACCTGATCTACAGAGCTAATGCCAGGGTAGGCTCCAAAGCTAGAGAAACCCTGTTTCGAAAAACCAAAAAGAAAAAAAAAAATAGCTTAGTAGTAGAAAATGTGATTACAAAAAAGAGAGTTTAGGCGGATCCCTGGGAGTTCGAGGCCTGCCTGGTCTACAAGAGCTAGTTCCAGGACAGGCACCAAAGCTACAGAGAAACCCTGTCTCGGAAAAAATAAATAAATAAATAAATAAATAAATCTGCAGGTCAGGCCTGGTGACATTTGCCTTTAATTCCAGCATGCTCTGGAGGGAGAGAGGCTGGTGGATTTCTGTGGATTTGAGGTTAGCTGGGCCTACAAAGGAAGGTCCAGGGAGGGCTACATAGTGAGACCTGGTCTCAAAACAAACAGAACCAACACAGCATATGCAGAACCACTGGGGGCAGAGGCAGAAGCAGGAGGATCTTGGCAACTTCAAGGGCAGCCAGCGCTGCTTAGTGAAACTGTCTTAAAGAATTAAAAACTCCAAATAAGCCAGGTGGTGGTGGCACACACCTTTAATCCCAGCACTCAGGAGGCAAAGGCAGGCGGATCTCTGTGAGTTTGAGGCCAGCCAGATCTACAGAGCAAGTTTCAGGACTGAGAAACCCTGTCTCGAAAAAATAAAACAAAACCCTGCAAACAAAACACTAAAGATTCACACCAATAAATCCTCGCCTTTGTAAACGCATTCTAGAGATCTGAAATCAGGTTCTCATTCTTACTCCATCTTCTCTTGGGTTCTCTCTCTCTCAGGTAGAATTTCACCCTGTGGCCCAGCTGGCCTATAACTCACAGCAAAGCCTGCCTCAGCCTCCTAATTGCTGGGATTATAGGTGCGAGCTACCACACCTGTGTTCTTCAGACTGTTTACTGAACGGCTTACGGGAAATTCAGGAGAATAATCCTACAACTGTTTCTCAGGTTTCCGGTGACGCTCAAGGACAAGGACTGTTTCCTGAGCCTGTGTGAAGGTGGCACTGCACGTAGGACAGGTCGTGGACTCAGACCCAGGGACAAACTGGACAGGCTAAGGCTTGCTGGGATCTTCCTGTGGCCCTGCTTTAAGTCTGCCCACGGGATGGTTACTTCCCAGGCCCCTCTCCAGGAACTCTCTACCAGCCGGCCTTCCCCCCACCCCATCCTCCCCTTTCCCACCCCACAACCTCTTTATCTCTCTTCACAAAAAGCTCCATTCTCTTTTTGCACAATACACTTCCACAATAGATACTCTATTCTACCCAGAGTTTAAATCAGCAACCGAAAGGCTGGTTCCTCTTCCCACCCAGTTCTCCAGACATTTCTAAAGGAAGAGAAGCAATTGCCTTGCGCAACACAACCTCCAGTTACCTGGTTTCTCCAACAAACTGGAAGCTCCCTGAAGGCTCCCTGTGGGGCCTTTGCCTCTGACTAGAGAATGCAAAATAAACTTATCCCTTGTTTTCTAAAAGTCTAAGCAATTGTTTCAGAATATTGTGATTATTCTGGCCATGAAAACAAAACCAGGATAACCAGGAAAGTGCAGGAGGGGACAGAAGACATGCTTGTGAATCACCTTGGCTGAACATGTAGCATATGCATGTGCAAACTCACCAAGCTTTACACATGGATTATGGGAAGCCTCCATGCCAGTTTGATATGTTTTAGCATGGGGCGGTGGTGGCGCATGCATTTAATCCCAGCACTCAGGAAGCAGAGACAGGCAGATCTCTGATTTTGAGGCCCGCCTGGTCTACAAGAGCTAGTTCCAGGACAGGCTCCAAAGCTACAGAGAAACCCTGTCTCGAAAAAAAAAAAAAAAAAAGATATGTTTTGGCAAAGCTAGGGGGGGTAGGAAAGGAGAAATATGGCTTGTTCACAGGAGAGAAAAATGTATACTCATTAAAAAAATTGACAAATTCTCTATAACACATAGAAAATAGAAAAGGACTTGAGAAATGGTTCCACAGTTAAGACCACTACCTGTTCTTGCAGAGGACCCTGGTTCAGTACTCCAGGGATCTGGAAGATCTAAATTCAGAGGACACCTACATTCATGTACAAACACACACACACAATTACAATAAAATAAAATTTTTTTAAAAATAAATAACACCTATAAGCCACACAAACAGAAATAACTGACACCATTTTAAAGCATATATTTATTTATTTACCTTGGGTATATGTGTGTGGTTACGGGTGTGGTGGGGGTGTGAGGACACAGCCATTCTCTCCTTCCACAGTGTGGATTCTGGGGGGCAACAAGAGTTCTTAGGAACTGAGCCACGGGGCCACGGAGATGGGGAAAACATGTGTGGTGGTTTGGATGAGAATGGCCCCCATAGGCTCAGATATTTGAATATTTGGTTCTCAGCTGGTGAGCTGTTAGGTTAGAATTAAGATCAGGCTGGCCTTGAACTCACAGAGAGCGGACTGCCTGTCTCCAGAGTACTGGGATTAAAGGCCTGCACTGCCACACCTGGTGGCAATAACTTTTTAATGTACATTTGCTTCCCGGTATCTACTATGTCTTTTTCTGGATAAGATACATGTGTACGCAACATGTTAGAAAAATTCAATTCTGATTCATGTGCAATTTGCTCTTTTACTCAGAGTGTTACTAACATTCCCCACTCTTAAATATTTTCCGACGAGTTGCCTGTTAGGAGGTGTGACTCAATGATAGAGGACTTGCCTCGCATGCCAAATGGTGGGATATTAGTTTCTTTCCTTCCTTTAGTTTCATTTTTTGATTTTTCCATTTTTGCCAATGTACATACCACTTTGATAAACATTCTCTCAGATTTCTAGAACTTGCAGGACCTGGGGTTGCAGGCCTATAATCCTAACTATTAGGGAGACTGAGCAGGAACGAAGACAGGCTGGGTTATAGAGGGAGTTCAAGGACCTCTTGGGTCACTTGGCGTGACACTCTCTCAGGATTTAAAGGCAAGGGGCTGGAGGACTAACTATAGTTAAGAGTGTCTGTTCTAGCTGGGTGGTGGTGGCACATGCCTTTAATCCCAGAGAGGCAGAGGCAGGAGGATCTCTGTGAGTTTGAGACCAGCCTGGTCTATAATAGCTAGTTCCAGGACTGGCTTCAAAATTACTGAGAAATTCTGTCTCGAAAAGACAAAAAAAAAAAACAAAACAAAACAAAGACCTGAAAAAAAAAATACATACCTAAAATTATATATGTCTGTGTATTTATGTTTGCGGGGGTCTGGAGAGATGACTCAGCACTTAATAACAGTTTTTCCTTTTCTTTCTTTTCTGAGACTGTTTTGCTGTGTGGCCCTCGCTGTCCTGGAATTTGTTCTGTAGATCAGGCTGACCTCAAATTCAGAGATCCACCTGCCTCTGCCTCCCGAGTGCTGGGATTGAAGGTGTGCGCCACCACCACCACCTGACTCTAATAACAGTTTTTAACAGTTAATAACAGAGCCTCTTGCAGGAGGGCTGGGATCAGTTCTCAGTGTCCACAGGGTAGCTAAGAACACATGGCTTCAATTCTTGGGACTCTAATGCCCTCTGCTGGTGTTTCTCGGGAACTACACATGTGCAGTGAACAGACATATATGCATGCTGAACATCCATAATATAAATAAACACATCTTTAAAAACTACTTTTGTGGACAGTGAGAAGACTCAGTGGATAAAGGCCCTTGCCACGAAAACCTAGAACCTGAACTTGATCCTAAAGACTTATATAAAAGCAGAAGGAGAAAACTCATCCCACCAAGTTGTCCTTTGGCCCACCACACTGGTTACACACACACACACACACACACACACACACACACACACACACACACACACTTTATTATTATTTGTTTCAAATAAAAATGACTTGCGGGGGCTGGAGAGATGGCTCAGTGGTTAAGAGCATTGCCTGCTCTTCCAAAGGTCCTGAGTTCAAATCCCGGCAACCACATGGTGGCTCACAACCATCTAGAATGGGGTCTGATGCTCTCTTCTGACCTGCAGACATACACACAGACAGAATATTGTATACATAACAAATAAATAAATATTAAAAAAAAATAAAAATGACTTGCTTGGCGGTGGCGCACGCCTTTAATCCCAGCACCTGGGCGGTAGAGGCACAGGGATCTCTAGTTTTAGGCCAACCTGGTCTACAGAGTGACTTCCAGGACAGCTAGGGCTGCACAGAGAAACCCTGTGTCAAAAAATAAAAATAAAATGACTCGGCAGTTAAGTGCTGTCGCTCTTCCACACGGTGGCTAGCAACCGTCTTTAAGTACATTTCCAAAGGCTCCAGCGCCCTCTTCTGGCCTTCATGGTACTGCATGCATATGGTGCATAGACATATACGCATGCAAAACACCCATACATACATAAAATAATACTTTTTTAAAAAGAGTAAAGACTAGGGGCTGGAGAAATGGCTAGGATGTTAAGAGCACTGGATGCTCTTCCAGAGGTCCGGTACATATACCATGTACACATATGTAACGCACACACAAAGTTGGGCATGCTGAAACACCTGCAATCCCAGCACTGGGGAGATTAAGGTAGGCAGAGTTTCAGAAGACCAAGGTTATTTTAGGGTGTATAGAGAGTTCAAGGCCAACCTGAGCTAGCTGGGAGCCTGCTAAAAATTAAATGGATTAGCCTGATGGTGGTGGTGGCGCACGCCTTTAATCCCAGGAGGTAGAGACAGGTGGATCTCTGTGAGTTCGAAGCCAGCCTGGTCTACAGAATAAATTCGAGGACAGTCTCCAAAGCCACAGAGAAACTCTGTCTTGAAAAACAAACAAAAAAAAATTAAATGAGTTAATGAACAGTAGTTTCTCACATTACCCAGGTTTGATCTCTAAAACCTACCCCTCCACAAAAAAGTTAGCTCCAGACTTGACAGTGACATGAATATTAACTTAATAGGTAATGGAGGCACCAGGACAGGGGACAGAAGTGTTGTATTTGAATCATTTGGGGATGCCGAGCACACTGACATATACCTGTCTACTACTCAGGAGGCTGAGAGAAACAGGTCCTTCAAGCTCACAGGTTCATGCCAGCCTGGGCACTAGAGAACCCCATTTCCAAAGGAAACGAAGTAGCCCAGCCTGGCCTTGAAGATGCTATGTAGTTGGGAACGACTTTGAACTTCCGATCCTCCTGCCTCTACCTCCCCGGTGCTGGGATAACAATACCACCACATCTGATTTACTCAGCACGCAGGAATCCTGAGGCTTTGTTTATTCTTGTTAGATGATCCACCATCTGATTTCCTTACATAGAAACCTTGCAGACAGAGTCTCAACGTGTGGCCCTGGCTCCTCACAGTCAATCCCTCTGCCTTGACCTCCTGAGTGCTGGGTAATCCCAAGTATACTCCCATCCATGCCTCGCTTCCATCACCTTACCAACTAAAACAAAACAAAATAAAACATGTGCACACAACAACAAGAAGACTGAGTAACTGGCTGGTAAGTTATGGGAACATTTAGCCTCTCGCATGGTACAGTAAGTAAATTCCATCCACACTACCTAATCATAAGGAAGATCAGACTGTGGACAATGTTGTAAATCGAAGACAATAGGCACGTGCAGGCACCAGGTGAAGCAATGGAGTTTTGAATCAAAGGGAAAGAGGATATCATTGGTAAATTGTAGTGCACCACGCCCTTTTGTGCTCTATGCGCCACCGTACAGTTCGTGAACCGGGCAAGGGGCTGGAGATTGAAACACACAAAGACTCACAGACAGAGACACGGATCATCCTTGATGCCAGAATGCCCCAGGAATGCCCCCTTTGTTGTGTTCAGGGGCAGCTTATATAGAGATCCTTAACTGATAGCCACGCTCCAGCCAAACCCACCAGAAACCACTCTCCTGCCATCAGGAACTCCTGAGGGTCTCGTGCTCAGAGCAGCTGCAGGCTGTATCAGAGCAGAGGAAAACAAGTTGTTTACAAGAAATTCAGGATCTGGGGGTTCACAGCTCCCAACAGTAAATCAGTCAAGTTCAAAAGTATGAAGAAAATAAATTGCCTTCAATACATATTTTTTTGTGTGTGTGTTGCACTCATGGTTGTGTGTGTGTGTGTGTGCCTGTGTTTGATGTCCAAAGATGTCAGAAGAGAGGACTGGATCCTCTGGAATCGGAGTTGTGGTTATGAGCTCCCTGATGTGGGTGCTAGGCATCAAACTTGGTTCTTCTACAGGAGCAGCAAGCATTCTCAACTGCTGAGCCATCTCTCTGGCCCCATCCAACATATATTATTAAATCAAGAAAGCATGAGCTGGCTGGAGAGATGGCTCAGAGGTTAAGAGCACTGACTGCTCTTCCAGAGGTCATGAGTTCAATTCCCAGCAACCATATGGTGGCTCACAACCATCTGAAATGAGATCTGGCGCCTTCTTCTGGCGTGTGGACATACATGCAGGCAGAATGTTGTATACATAATAAATAAATAAATCTTAAAAAAAAAAGAAAGCATGAGCTGGGTCTGGTGTACTCTGGAGGCTGCAGCAGGAGAGTTCAAGGTTGCCTTGGGGCTTCTTGAGGTCTGTCTAAAAGGAAAAGAAAGGAACACAGAAAGGAAGATAGGATTCTCATAAAAATTACAAATAATTTGGGCATGATGGCATATACCTATAATCCTAGCACTAAGATGATGGAGACAGAAGGGTCAGGAGTTTAAGACCAGTCTTGACTACGTGATAGCCTATCTCAAAATTCTAAAAAGAGGGAGGAGGAGGAAGAAAGAGGAGGAAGTAGAAGAATAAAAGGAGGAGGTGGGGGAGGTTATCTGGGTGTGGTAATGCGTGACTCTAACCTCAGCCCTTGGCAGGTAGAGACAGGAAGACCAGGACTTGCAAGTCAGCCTCAACTACATATGAATTTGAGGCTACCCTGAGCTGCATGAACCCATCTCTTAAAAGCCCAAAAAGAAGCTGGGTAGTGGTGGCACAGGCTTTTAATCCCAGCATTGGGGAGGCAGAGGCAGGTGGGTCTCTGAGTTCAAGGCCAGCTTGGTCTACAGGTTCTAAAGCTACACAGAGAAACCCTGTCTGGGGGAGAGGGAGCCCCAAAGGAAAAAAAAATGACAAGTCAAGCAGAAAGGCAGGCTACTTTAAATATTTCTACATCTATTTTTTATTAGATTATTAGATGCAGGGTACAGATATAGATATGGATTTTTTTTTTTACTGTACAATCTCAACGATAATCAAAAGATACCACAAGACAGGTTACTCAAGAGAAAATTGCAGAAAACAAAAATCCTGAAAATGTCTGCACTCACTCTGGGCCATTTAGGTCAATCCAAAAGTGTGAGTGGCCACAAGGGCAAGAGAACTCTCTCCTCTCCTTCCACCTCCTGTCTGGACCCTAAAACCCACCTGACCTGGGAGATAATCCCACAGCAGTGGGGAGGGAGTCCCTTGCCCAAATCCTCCTAAGTAGAGAGATCACCCTCCCCCAGCACTGCCCCACTGTGGTTAATTGTCATCTCCCCTTCACGTCCCTGGCCTTTCTGTAACAGGGGTACACTGGGGAGCTGCAGGTAAAACTGAGGCTTCATCACCCAGCATCCCCACACAGGTGTCCCTTCCAGGAAGAGACTGACTTGAGCACAGAAGAAATGAAGGGACTAGTGGAATTCATTCATTCATTCATTCATCTCATGCATTTCAGACTGGGCTCATAGTCATTACTTAGCCTTCTTGATTGGCCTTAAACTGCGGATCACCAACCTCCAGAGTGCTGGGTATATAGGTGTGTGCCGCAGAGCCTGGCTGACAGATGGGGCTTTTAAAAATAACATTTTGTGTGTGCGTGCATGTGTGTGTGTGTGCATGTATGTGTGTGTGCAGACACCAGGGCACACAGGCAGCACAGGCTGTGAGACAACCCTTTAGGAGTCCATCCTCTCTTTCCACCTTGTGGGTCCCAGGGATCTAAGTGAGGTTGTCAGGCTTGGCAGCAAACCCTCTCCCTGCTGAGCCGCCTTGCCGGCCTGACAGGGTAAAGTGCTGGCAGTGCCCTGGAACCCCTGGACACTGGTGCCTTTTCTTAGGCTGCACAGATGCCCACTGTTTGCTCACACTGAACGAGCCGACTACAGAAGGCTTGGCTCTCAGTTTCCAGACCCCAGATCCACCTACTATCTACTCGGTGGTAATCATGGAATCTCTCTGAATTACATTGCTCTTTCTAAAGGTCTGTGCTGGGGACTGCGCACACTGGGCAAACATTTTACCAACTGAGCCCTAGTCCTGTGCTCTTGAGAACCTTTTCTCAGGGCTCAGCGGGGACAGTGCCTGTTGTGCAAGCAAGATGCAGAGCCCATGTCCATGTAATCGCTGGGCAAGGTGGTGCTGGTCCATAACTCCAGGACTGGGGGTTAGGGTCAGGGTAGATTTCCAGGGCTACCCAACACCGACAGCTCCAGCAAGAGACTCAGTTTAAAAAAAAAAAAAAAGACCGAGAAGGAGAGAAGAAGATAGGATACCCAAAGTCAACCTACAGACTCCACAAACACACACCCCCCACCCTCCCCACACACATACAGACACTCATGGACACACACATATACACATGCACATGAATAAACATATTCTTTCACATCATTTCTTGGTCTCTTGGCTAAGAGCAAGTGTAAAATAACCTCTTTCTAGATTAAAGTCACCCTCCTCCCACTTTTTTTTAAAGCTCTGGACAATCATCCAGCGTCTTTTTATCTTTCTTTTTTGGTTTTTCGAGACAAGGTTTCTCCGTAGCTTTGGTGCCTGTCCTGGAACTAGCTCTTGTAGACCAGACTGGCCTCGAACTCACAGAGATCCGCCTGCCTCTGCCTCCTGAGTGCTGGGATTAAAGGCGTGGGCCACCACCACTGCCTGGACAGAACATTCAGTATTGAAAGTGTTCTTGGGAGGCTGAAGCAGAAGGATCAAGATTTGGGGCCAGACTGAGCTACCCATAAACTCACAAATCCAAACCTTAGCAGCCCCATCTTTCTAAAAGGACCGAGGGAGGAGGTACTGAGAAGCAGAGGTGCAAGAGTTTGGGTGTCTTTTCTAGCACGAGAGCAGTACAGCTCTATTTCCTCAGGCAGACACAGTCTATTCCCCGGAAGACCAAGCCCTACACATCTTCCCAATTTATGATTTACGAAGTTCTCCTTGACCTCTGCCCCCTCCTGCTGCCTCTTAAACCACTCTTGGCTCAGGAGCTGTGGGACAGCCTCCTGCTCTCTTCGCCCTTCCTCGGAGCCCATTTGCGAGTCACGTCACAGGAGTCAGGGTAGGGCTGCAAGGTCACATCTTCTCTGTGCACCCGTAAAGGGAAGCTCTGAGGTGTGTTCTGGATTCATCTCTATCTAGAGGAAGCAAAACCACAACGTAGGACGGGGAATTCTGCATCACAGAGAGCCCCGTCGTCAAACTCTGAGACCTTGGAAACGCTCCGAAGGAAGCCCCCTCCAGGTCCCCACCGGAGCCTCCATCTGCCAGCCCAGGCTCATTAATTAAGCCTTCTTTCTCTCCAGCGCCGGCACTCCAAACAAACACAGACAGGCTTTCCCAACGTGTCATCCGGCCTTGGACGTTTTGATTTCTATTTTTCACTGCAAATATCCAGTATCTTCATTACATTAATAATAAATAGTTCCTCAGGCTAGCCTGGGATATTTACAATGAACCCCCCCCCTCCTCCCACACACACCCAACACACACACACACACACACACACACACACACACACACACACACACAAATGTACTGACTTCCAAACAGATTAAAAAATGAACTTTTGAGCATACCCCTACTGGAAGCCCTTTGCCACTTTGCTTTTAAATGGAATTCTGTTTATCTAACTTCTTTACCCTTTCTTTGTTTCTTCCTCCCTTCCTTCTTCCCCTTATTTTTACCGTTATTCTTTCACACCCCGTGTCCCATCTATCCTGCTGCTTTGGGCATGTGTGTGGTGCAGGGAGGAGGGTGAGAGAGAATTGGATCCAAGGCCTCACATCTGCTAGGCGAGCGATCTGCACTGACCTACACCCCTAACCTTCTTTTCACTCTTTGTTTTGAGATAAGAGCTTGATAAATTGATCAGACTAGACTGGAGCTCACTCTGTTCAGGAAGGCCTTTAACTTGTGATCCTCCTGCCTGAGTTACAGCTTGCATCACCAAGGCTGGCTGATCCTGCTTCTTTTTTTAAATTAAAAAAAATTTTTTTTTTTGTTTTTGTTTTTTGTTTTTTGAGACAAGGTTTGTCTATGCAGCTTTGGTGCCTGTCCTGGAACTAGCACTGGTAGACCAGGCTGGCCTTGAACTCAGAGATCCAACTGCCTCTGCCTCTCTTTTTCTTTTTTCTCTTTTCCTTCTTCTTTTTTCTCTTTCTCTCTCTCTTACTTTTTTGAGACAGGATCTCAGGTAGCCCAGACTGGATCTCAGGTAGCCCAGACTGGTCCCAAACCTCGTAGATGACCTTGATTCTCCACCTTCCCAGAGCTGGGATCACGCGTGCCTGCCAACACAACTGGCTGACATCACATTTTCCTGGTCCACACCGAGCCACCTTGAGCCACTGAAACTCAGTTAACTTTTTGGAAACACAAGCTCCTGAAGGGCTATATTAGACTCGAGCTTGGCTCCCCCATTTCCTCTGCCTAGCTGAAGCTGTGAGATTGATTACCTTTCTAAAGCTGACCACCAAGGTCTATTCCCTTATTTGGCCACTTCCTCCTTCTGAGGCTGACCACCAAGGTCTAGCTATCCAAGTACTGAAGACCAGCCAATCCAAAGCCTCCTTTTGGCTACCCTAACTAACATACCAATCAAACTAAACAACTCCTTCTAGTACAGGGCTTCCCCTTTCCCTTTGTAAACTGCCTTTTGCCTCTGAGCCACCTCTGGCCCCTCTATATCCAAAGTCAGTCTTTGTCCCCCAAGACAAATATCCCTTCTCCCATCCCCTGTTCCCTTTCCCTTCTTCCTTTTCTTCTATCTCCTGTCTAGAGTTTCTTATTCCCTGCCTTTGTCCCTCTGGTGCAACTAAATCTCCTTTGTGCTGAGAACTTGATCTTGGCGTGTCCTGGGCCGACCTTCTTTCGGTTCTCTTTTCCTGAGAGCAGATGACACTTGAGTAGTATAAGATGCCCCTCCAGTCGCACAGGTTGACTACTTGGTCCCTAACTTGTGACACTATTTTAGGAGGTGCCAGAAACCCGAAGAGGAGGACCCAAGCTGGAGGAAATGAGTTGTTCCTTTGGAGGGTGTGTCCTGACCCCTTCCCTGTCCCTGCTTCCTGCCAATCACTAGGTAAGTGAGCAGCTCTCCTACTACACACTCATGCCATAATGGTTCTCTGCCCAAGCCTTCACGGATGGAACCCTCTGAATCTGTGAGCCCAAACAAGCCACACCTCCTCGGAGTTGCCACGTCCTGTGCTTTGTTCCCAGGGATGAAATAGTACCTAACACAGCAGCCATCTTGCTTTGAGAGAGAAGATGAAGCCCAGGAGCAGGATGGCAGAATTGGGAAGAGGGAACCTGGAGCTTCCTTGACCTCTTGATCACGCTGCACCTGATGATGGGCCGGCTACTGGGATTTCTCTTCTGTCAATCAATGCATGTTTCTGCTTTAACTAATTTGGGTTGGATATTCTGTTGCTTGCAATCCAAAGACCCCTCCCTGGTGTTCTGTCTCTAACGTCTGCATACGTTTACACGAGGGAGTCCCCCAGCCAACTCAAGGGTCCCCAATATTGATTTTATGTTGTTTCCTCTTCTTCTTTGGAAGGTGGATGCTGCACACACATCTTGCTCAAGAGAAAAGAACTGTTTTGAAAGAGTCTGAGCTCCAGTCTCCTCTGTGCCTCCAAATAGGCTTGTCACATATGTTCCTAGGGTTCTAGCAGATACTCTGGCTGCCAAATGGTTTCCCTGAATCCCAAGCAGCTTTTCAGCAGGGAAGCAAAACCATCCTCAGGCAGAACCATGGAGTCTGAGAAGCCAGGTTAAGCACATCAGGTCTGTGGATTCCACTCTGCCTCCAGAAGCAGAGAACTCAAGGAACAGTGAGCCTGGCTGGCAAGGTGGGGTCAAGGGGCTGGACCCAGGAATCAGCCAGATGTGGGCCCCATCTTCCTGATCCTCACCGGCTGTGTGATGACAAACCCCTAGATCTCCTGAACCTCAGTTTTCTCCTCTGTCAAATGGGGGAGGGAAGAAGGACCTGTCTCATGAAGTACTTTGTGGGGACTGAATGACTTAGGGTTCCCATTGTTGTGATAAAACAGCTTGGCCAAAAGCAAGGTGGGAAGGAAAAGATTTATCTCAGCTTACAACTTGTAGACCATTGTCCAAGGAAGTCGGGATAGCAACCTGGAGGCAGGAGTGGAAACAGAGGCTATGGAGGAATGTTGCTTACTGGTTTGCTCTTTGTGGTTTGCTCAGTCTTCTTTTTTACAGCACCCAGGGCCACCAGTCCAGGTTTGGTTCCCAGCACTCACAAAGTGACTCACAACTACCTATAACTCTAGTTTCTGACACCTTTTTCTGGTGTCCTTGGGCACTGTACACACATGGTACACTTACATACTTGTAGGCAAAATATATACACATTTTTAAAAAAGTTATATGTGGCTACATCAGAGCTGTCAGGTTGAGGGGGGAAGGGTTGTTGGGGGGCTTTCTGGTCTTGCTTCCTGCCAGACTAGCTCCAGGTTCACTGAGAGACTCTGTCATAAGGGAAATAGTGCAGACTACCTGATGGCCTCTTCTGGCTTCTGTACATATTCACAGTGAAAGCAAACTACCACACATGTACAAACACCACACAGAGACGCACATTGACACAGACACATGCAGACACACACAGACAGACACATAGATAGGCACACACACACAGATATACAGGCACAGACAGACAGACAGACAGACACAAACAGACATACACAGACAGACACACAGATAGGCACATAGGCACACACACACACTGTGGTGGTGGTTTGAGTGACAATGGCCCCTATGCTCATATGTTTGAATGCTTGGTCCCCAGTTGGTGAGACTGTGTGGGAAGGATTAGGAGGTGTGGTCTTGGAGGAGGCATGTCTATATGGGAGTGGGCTTTGGTGTTCAAAGCTTCATGCTGTCTGGAGCCAGCACTCTCTGCCTGCTGCTCATGACTTAAGATGTGAGCTCTCCAGCTGTTCCTGCTTCATTCCTTTGCTCTGCCACCATGGACTCTGGTCCTTGGGAACGCTAAGCCTGATGTGGGAGTCCCCTCTTTGTGCTGTCATTACCATTAATGAATAAAGAAACTGCCTTGGCCTGTTTTGAAAGGGCCGAACTTAGGTAGGGGGAGAAGACAGAACTGAATTCTGGGAGGAAGAAGGCGGAGTCAGAGAGACACCATGGAGCTGCCAGAGTCAGACATGCTGAATCTTTGCCAGTAAGCTATTGCCATGTGGTGATACACAGATTAATAGAAATGAGTTAAATTAATATAAGTGTTAGCCAATAAGAAGCTAGAGCTAATGGGCCAAGTTGTGCTTTAAATAATACAGTTTCTGCGTGATTATTTTGGATCTAAGCTAGCTGGGCTGCCGGGAACCAAACAAATGGCTGCCCCCCCTCCAACATAAGCCCAACTAAAGACTTTCTGTTATAAGTTGCCTTCATCATGGTTCCTTATTATAGCTATAGAAAATTAACTAATACAATGGGTGTGATGGTACATGCCTTTAATTCCAGCACTCAGGAGGCAGAGGCAGGCAGATCTAAGTACAAGGCCAGCCTGGTCTACAAAGTGAGTTCCAGGACAGCCAGAATTACACAGAGAAACTCTGTCTTAAAGCAAAACAAACAAAAATCAAAAAAAATATCTAATACATCCACATAAACAAACATTCACACAGATGAAAAAGAATAGCCTTCCCTTTCCCAGTTTAAATGACTGGAAAATTTAGCCAGGAAGCAATCACTCATTTAGTGCAAGAAGCCACGAGCATCTTTGGAACCTTTGATGTATCAAATGGGCAGGTGGAAACCCACCTCTGAGACTTGTGTGTAGTGCAATGAACTCATAGAAGTATCTGCCTGCTGCCTTGCTGGGAGCACAGTGACTGTGGAGATCACCTCCCATATCACCCTGGGCTGGCTATGCAAGGGGCAGTCCACAGTTAGGTTAGCAGGAGGGAGGATGCTCTTATCTTTATGTGGACAAAGTTAGCGTGCTACTTAGATGGGGATTTTCCTCGTGGGCAGGGAAGAGGAAGAAGAAACAGAAAAGAGGAAGACAGGATCATGGGAGAACAGCGGTGCTTTGGAGGAAGAACCACATAGAGCCACCTCATCTTGAGGACTGCGAGCACAGACTGCTGTTCTTCTGGGGCATGGGATCCAATCAAAAATCTCCAGCATTGGTTTGAGAAGAGCTAGGTTCAAGTCAGCGCCTCTTAGGGCCCCAGAAACTCCCTTTAATTCCAGCCAAGACATTTTCCTAATTATTTTGCATTACCACAACAAAACACTGAAGGCTGGGTGCTTTCTGGGGAAAGGATTGCCGTGTATGGTGGTGCATCCCTGCAGTCCCAGCAACTCGGGAGGACAGTGAGCAGGGTTGCTGTAAGTTTCTGGCCAGTCTGGTTTATGAAGAGCATTCCAGGCATGTAGTGAGACTGTCAGGACATGATGTATGGTACCAGAGATAAACATCATCATGGCAGGAGCACTGATGGGAGGGAGAGATTGCTTGTCGTAACTAGAAGCCAGAGCAGGCAGTGAGGGCTTGGGCTAGCTCCTCTTCCTTCTAACAGGGTCTAACAGTAGCCCCTGGAACTTGCTATGTAGACCAAGCTGGCCTTGTACTCACAGAGATGTGCCTCCTCTGCCACTTGAGTGCTGGAATTAAAGGTATGTGCCACCATCTTTGGCTAGTTCTTTATAAACAAAATGAAAACATATTCTTTTTTTTTTTCTTTTGGTTTTTCGAGACAGGGTTTCTCTGTGTAGCTTTGGGGCCTGTCCTGGCACTAGCTCTTGTAGACCAGGCTGACTTCGAACTCACAGAGTCAGGTCGATCTGCCACCTGACTCTGCCTCCCAAGTGCTGGGATTAAAGGCGTGTGCCACCACCACCGGCCCAACCTGTTTTATTCTTAATTAACTAATTAAGGGCTGGAGAGATGGCTCAGTGGTTAAGAGCATTGCCTGCTCTTCCAAAGGTCCTGAGTTCAATTCCCAGCAACCACATGGTGGCTCACAACCATCTGTAAAGAGGTCTGGTGCCCCTTCTGGCCTGCAGACATGCACACAGACAGAATATTGTATACATAATAAATAAATAAATATTTAAAAAATTATCTAATTAATTAATTTGTGTGTGTGTGTGTGAACACAGGTGTGCTCTGCAGTCACAGGCACCCCCCAGAAGCAGAACCAGACCCCACTCAGCCTCTCAGTGGAGCTCCTGCCCCTGCATGCGCTCATGGGTATGTACATGTCATAACATACATGGAAGTCAGAGGCCAACTTTTGGAAATGGGTTCTCTTCAGTTGGTTCCTCCATCTTGTTTCTGAGGCATGGTCCCCTTTGTTTCAGTATGAGTTCTTGTCTCCCCATCTACCTTTGGAGTGCTGTGATTACAGATGTATGCCAACACACCCAGCTTAAAAACAAGATAAAAAAGCCCATAGGTTCCCGGGACTGAACTCAAGGGGTCAGGCTTGTGCTTTAATCACTGAGCCGTCTCTCTGGCCAATTCCAATCTTGAAGGAGCTAATTCACTCTCAAGAGAGACCCGACCCCATCCTGGAGCCCCGCATTCCTCTATGCACGTGGGTGGAGCCCCTGTGACCATCTATTCGGCCTCACCCCACCTGAACTCTGGCTACACTGAGACTAAGCTTCCAGCATAGAAACCACTGGAGGACAATCCCGTGAAACTATGGCAGGGGCCTTCTTACTTGTGTGAACTGGGACAAGTGCCAGCTCCTCTGAGCTCCAAGCACTTTTGTAAAATGCAGCCATATTAGCACATCTCTTTTGAAAAATTATTTCTTTAACTTTCTGAGATTGATATATCTTCTGTTCAAACTCTCCCATATTTCTCATCTGAACACTCATCTCTTTTTATGAACCGGACTTGGAGTCTGAATGAAATGGGCACTTCAAATGCTGCGTAGACGTTCTTAGGAACCTATAGATAGATCCTTCATATTCAAAGCTTTGGGTGCTGCCATTTCATAAGAGACATTAAGTACACTGAGTGTGTGTGCATGTGTGTGTGTGTTCACATGCACATGTGTGGAGGCCAGAGGTCCACTTTGGTGTTTTTCTGAATCACTGTCTACATCATCATCATCATCGACAAGGGCTCGCTAGGAATTCCTATCTGGTCTTGAACTCATTACGCAGGACAGAATGACTGAACTCACGGGGTCTTCTTTTGCCTCCCGAATGCTGAGATTCAAGGCCTAAGACACTCATAGCTAATCAATCCATCCATCTTGTGTTTTGAGACAGTATGTCTTACTGGACATGTATCTCCCTATGTGGATAGACTAGCTAGTCAGCAAGGTCCTGTCTCTGCCTTCTTAGCCTGCTGTGCATGCATGCAAACACACACACACACACGCACACACACACACTAATAGTAATAATAATAATAGTAAAATTGAAAGTACCGATTCTTTCTCTTTACTTAGCTCTCTTCCTCCCTCTACCACTGAGCTATGTCCCCAGCCTTAATATCTCTCTGGCTTAGGATGGCAATGCATGGGTTTTCACGGGTAGTTGGAAGGGAGATAGACAGGGTTTACAGCTAGGACCCCAGGAGTCCTCCATTCAGCAGTGTTGCCTCAGTGCCAAAGTTCTAGGGATTTGCTATTAAAAAGAGTTTGGGGCTGGAGAGATGGCTCAGAGGTTAAGAGCACTGGCTGTTCTTCCAGAGGTCCTGAGTTCAATTCCCAGCAATCACATGGTGGCTCACAAACATCTACAATGAAATATGGCACCCTCTTCTGTCGGGCAGGCATACATGCAGGCAGAACACTGTGTACCTAATAAATAAATAAGCATTACTCGTCTAGGAAAAAAAAGAGTTTGAAAACTGCCCTGCCCCCATCTAAAGATGTTGTTTCTGTGGGTAGCTCTGTCCTGACAAATTGATGTGCAACTTCTAGATCTGATTTCTAGAATTCTCCGTTCTGCGTTCTGTAGAAGGCTCCCAGCATGGAGTTCCCGCAGCTCTAGGGCCCTGCTGCTGATGCCTGCTCAGGAGAAGGCTTTCTCAGACCACCAGAATCCTTGAGAAATTAATCCATGGGGGTGGAGGGTCTCAGGTCTCAGAGGCCTTTAGGAACACGAGTCCTGTCTTTTGTGAAGCCATAGGTCGGTACACAACAGGCTGTAATTAATATCATGGCACTCTTGAAAGACATCCCACTGCTCTAATAAAAAATGAAAACCACTGGGCCCAGTGCCCAGAGCCTGCGGACTCAGTCAGGCCAGAAGCCTCCAGCAGAGGGTGCTCACGGGAACCGGAGGTCTTGCTCCCCCATCGCCAAGCAAGGCCGCCACTGCCAATCACCCATGGGGAGAATGAAGCCCTAGCCCAGCTGGTCTCACTCTGCCTGAGCTGAGCAGCGCAGATGGCAGAGACATGCCAGGGTATGAGTCAGTCAGAGGAGAGGCCTGGGGCTGTGGGGATGCCGGGAGGAGAAGGGGCATGGCCTAATTTCCATTGACCACTGGCCAGCTCTTGTATTTGCTACCCATCTCGGGCTGCGGGCGTGGGTCCAGCTGGTCTATCCTCACACACTGCGGGAAATGCCCCTGGGGGCACCGACTCTGCTCGAGGTGCTGCCTTGACTCCCTGTGGCCGGCTCTGCCTGGTGTCAAGGCCTGCACTCTGTGCCAGTGCTTGCTACAAAGTGTGCGGGGTGTCTCCATTCTGGCTGCTGCAAAGAGCCTGCCCGTCCTCTTCCCTGGAAAATGTGCAGAGCTGCTGCTGCAAGGGCCGAAGGGGAGAACGCAGGCGACCACACACTGGTCACACATCAGGCACGCGACAAGGTTTTCTTTCTGCGGGTCCTGAATTTGATAATTAGCAAAGCTTTAACTCCCGGTCCTTCTCTCTCTGCCTCTAAGTCGCAAGTACTTGTGGGTTTATAGACATGGGTCACCACATCCATTTCTTGTTTTGTTTTATAAAGTTAAATTACATTGAAATGTACAGGTCTGGAGGTTTCACCTGTTTGCCTGTGTACCACGTGAATGCTTGGTACCGATGGAGGCCTGAAGAGGGCGTCAGAGTCCCTGGAACTGGAGACTGAATCCGATCGAATCAGGCGCCCCACTTCTTTCATTTTTTATGTTTTGTTGTATTTTGTTTCTATCTGCCACAAAATAGAAAATAGTTTTAAATTTCCCTTATTTCTCTTTTCTTTCTTGTGTGTGGGTTTTTGTTTGTTTGTTTGTTTGTTTTGTTTTTTGAGACAGGGTTTCTCTGTAGCTTTGAAGCCTGTCCTGGAACTAGCTCTTGTAGACCAGGCTGGCCTCGAACTCACAGAGATCCGCCTGCTTCTGCCGCCCGAGTGTGCACAGTCACTACCCATCTTCCCTTGTGATTTCTCCTTTGGCCCCTTGGTTGGGAGTCTGTCAGCTAGGGGCTGGAGAGATGGTTCAGAGGGTGAGGGCACATAGTGTCTTGCAGAGGGCCTCAGTTTAGTCCCTAGCGCCTGCATCAGATGGGTTCCCGTGCTGGGCACACAGCATCTGAGTGCACGAACCTGAAAGTCTTTCAACATTTTTCTTTAAAATTGGGTGTTTACTTCCCCCAGTTGGTGGGTTTTTGTCTTCCTTCTGATGTTGGTCTCTTGTATTCCATGCTGTTACTGAAACAGGCACTTTCTATGATTTCAATGTGGGGGGTCTAGCCTGGAAAATGTTCTAGATGTTCTTGGGAAGAATGCATATTCTACTGTTCTGGTCCACAGTGTTGATAAAATCCCATATTTCCTCATTGATCTTCTGTCTGGTTGTTCTATTTCTTTCCTCTAAAAAATTTATACTATATATTAAAAGGTAATGCATTCACATGGTTCAGAATTTTAAAAGTCCATTTCTGTCTCCCAGCCCCCATTTTTCTTCTGTAGAGACTCCTAGTGTTAATAGCTTCATGAGTGTTCTTGAAACACTTTATACAGAATATAAATAAAATATACAATTTTTATGCACTTTAAATTTTTTATGTATTTAGTTTTATGTGTACAGGTGTTTTGTCTGCGTCTATGTCTGTGCACTACATGCATGCAATGACCATGAAGGCCAGAAAAGGATGCTAGATCCCCTGGGACTGGAATTACAGATTGTGGTTAGCTGCCATGTGGGGGCTGGGAATTGAACCCGGATCCTCTAAATCAGCCACCCATGCTCTTAACATCCGAGTCATCTCTTCAGTCCTTCATTAATTAAAATGTGTGTGTGTGTGTGTGTGTGTGTGTGTGTAAAATAGGCTTTTCTAGTTTAGCCCAGGGTGACTTGAATTTGAGATAAACGTCAGTGAGCCTACTGAGTAGCTTGGATTAAAAGTATGCCCAAGCACACGCACATCTGAAAATCAATCTTCTCTCTCTCTCTCTCTCTCTCTCTCTCTCTCTCTCTCTCTCTCTCTCCTTCCCCCTTCTTCCTTCCTCCTCCCCCTCCATGTCCCCCTCCTCCCCTCCGTGGCTCTCTTGCCCTCTCCTTGCTGTATATTGTGGTCTCAGACTCGGTAGGTAGATCAGGCTGCTTTAGGCCCCAGCATGCTGGGGTTTATAGGTATGTTTCACGGTTCCTGGCCTCACAATATGCATTTGTAAGCCCCTTTTTGGAGGGGTATGTGTGTTTGTGTGTTGTACATGTTTGAATGTGTGTGTGTGGTATGTGTACCTGCTCATGTGGGTGAGTGTGAAGGTGAGGGCCTATGTGCCCTTCCTCATTCTTCCCATTATTTTCGGAGACAGGGTCTCTCATTGCACTTGGAGACCACTAATTGGCTAGGTTGGTTGGACAGCCAGTCCTAGGCGTCCTCCTGTCTGCCTTCCCAGAGCTGACATTGCAGGGGAAGGCTGCTGGGGCCCAAATTTTTCCATGGTGTTGGGGGATCCCGCCCAAGAAGTCTGTCCCCATGCTCCTAAGGCCAACACTCCCTACCTGAGCCTTTCCTCAGCTCTCCCAGAGGGTTTACACTGGGACCTGGAGAATTCTCCCCGATGACCCAGATACTCCAGCATCTGAGAATGTGTGTGTGCTGTATAGTCCCAGCTACACAGGCGGCTGAGGCAGGAGTATCACAAGTTCAAAATTTTTGGCGTGAGTTCAAGGCCAACCTGGGTGATGTAGAGCTACTGTCTCAAAAATTATTGCTGTGTGGTGGCTCACAATATAATCCTAGAATTTGGGAGGCAGAGGCGGGAGACCCACTACAAATTCAGGGGCAGCTAGGGAGTCACATCTAGACCCCATCTCGATAAGAAACAAGCAAACAAACAAATATCATGAAAAGAGAGTTGAGGAGCTGGAGAGGAGAGATGGCTCAGTGGTTAAGAGCTCTTACTTCTGCAGAATACCCAAGTTTAACTCCTAGTACCCACCAGGTAGCTCACAGCCGAGTGTATCTCCAGTTTCAGGGGACCAAGTGCCCTCTTTCAGTTTCCTCAGGCACCAGCACGTGGTGTCACACACCTATCCACACACACACTGACACATCCCTGCAAATAACAAAATAAGGGCCTATTACTCCAACCCCAAGGTGGTGGTTTCAAAGAAAATGGTCCCCAAAGGAGTGGCACTATTAGGAGGGTGGCCTTGTTGGGGGAAGTGTGTCACTGTTGGGGTGGGCTTTGAGGTCTCTTTTCTCAAACTTCACTCAGTGTGACAGTCAGGTGACTTCCTGTTGCCTCTGAGTCAAGATGTAGGACTCTCAGCTCCAGCACCACGACTGCCTGCAGGCCACTGTGCTCCCCGCTGTAGGAGCCAGCCATGGCAAGCTAAATACGAACAGATCACCCAAAGGAAGGTCTTTACTTCCAACCATTATCACCTGCCAGAGTAGGGCTCAGCCATTTAATAGAGGCCTGAGTCTCAGTAGTTTACCCTGAAGCAATACCTGGTTGCAGGAAGAACCACAAACTGAGATTACCTGAGCACCACCCAAGAACAGACCATCCAAAGGAAATGCCTAACGTTCCAACCACTGGTGATAGGATCACCTGCCAGCACACACACACGCACCAGGACACCCCTAGACAAATGTCAGCCAATCAGGGGTCCTGAACCTCAAAAACCCCTCATCCCTCACCTTTACTACTAAAAAACCCCTACTCCAACTGAGCTTGGGACTCTCCGTTTATTCCAATACATTGGACATGCGGAGAGACCAAGTTTGCAAACTTGCATAAAATAAAGGCTCTTTGCTTTTACATATGGGACTCGGTCTCCTTGTTGACTTTTAGGGGACTTTGCGGATTTGAGCATAACACCCACCACAATGATAATGAACTGAACCTCTGAAATTGTAACTGAGTCTCCCCCACCCCCCATTGAGTTGCTGTGGTCATGGTGTCTCTTCTCACAGCAATAAAAATACCCTAACTTAGACACAGCTCTATCCCACTAGGCCCCTGCACATACTTTGGAGGGCCACAGGTATGAGCTCTGTTCCAGGTCTCAAGAAACATCAAAAATGGCTCTGGATCCACGTTGAAGCAGCTCCTAACACCCAACCACGAAAGGGTCCTGGTGCCACTGGCTGCTGGGCACAACACTTCCATTTGTTTTTTAGACGGGGTCTCTTGTAGCCTAGGCTGACCTCAAACTCGCTTTTTAGCAAAGGATGACTTTGAATCTCTAATCTTCTTGCCTCCACCTCCCTAGTGCTGGGATTACTAAACATGGGCCACATGCCCCGTTTAGGAGATTCTCAGAACAGAACCCAGGACTTCCTGCATGCTGGGCAGGCACTCTGCCAATTTAAACACACCCCAGTCCCATTTGCTGTTGCTGTTTGGAGACAAGATCTCATTTTGCCTTAGGCTAGCCTGGAATCCACTGTGTAGACCAGGCTAGCCTGGAACAACACACATTACACGACACAAACAGTTGACCACATAGTAGCTGTAATTAAATCATTTTAATTAAGACTATTTTTGGGGTCAATCTTCTGTTTTTTGGCTTTATTTTTAAAGATGGTTTCAGTATCTAGCCCAGGCTGGCTTCAGACTTGTGACTTTCCTGCCTCCTGCACCTCCCAAGTTCTTGGTCTGGAGGAACGCAGACTATGTACTACTGTGCCCTTCTTGGAATCAATCCTTTTGTTGCTGGGGCTTGAACTCAGGGCCTGTGTATGCTAGGTGAATGATCTACTGCTAAACTACACCTTCAACCCTCCTTTTCCTGGTTATTTTGAGACAGAGTCTCACTAAGTTGCCCAGGCTAGTCTTGAGCTCACCCAGTAGCCCAGACAGACCTTGAACTTGTGATCCTTTGGCCTCCACTTCCATGGAGTCAATCTATTTCTGTCCCTGTTGTCTGTTTCTTAGGTTGCCAACATTTTGCTTGGCTTGGCACAATGGCACAGGGCCAGGTGGGTGAAGCAGCTTGAGGCCTGCCAGGGCATTGGGTGACAGTTCTCCGGAGCCTCTGACTCAGCAGGCAGTTGGCTGAGGTCATGGTTGTCTCCACCTAAGAGCTTCCTGCGTCTGGGAGCATCGTATTTCAGGGCAGCTACCATCTATGGAGCACCTCATCCCTGCCGGGCATCATACATCATCAGAAACACTGAAAGAGCAGCTGGAAGATGGCTCAGTGCTTGAGAGCATTGCTATTCTCCCAGATGATCAAGTTTGACTCCCAGCGCCCACACCAGGTGGCTCACACGCAACTGAAGGGCATAGAAGTATGTGGCCCTGTACTCCTCCAGTCCCAGTACCTGGGTGGTGAAGGAAGCAGGAGGATCATAAGTTTGGGAACACACACACACACATAAACATATTTTTTTTTAAATGTGCTAGAAGAGGATGTACCATCCTTAACGGAAAGTAGGAGGACACGCATGCATGCAATTTGATGATTTTACTGACAGTGAAATTGTCTAGCATCGTCTAGCAGCTGCCACTCAAAGTGTGATTCCTGGACCAACAGCAGCTGGGAGGGGAAGCTAGTTAGAAAGTCCAGTCTTGGGTTTCACTAGGGCGACTGGATCGGAATATGCATTTTAGATTGTCAACAGTCATGTGCACATGACCTTTTGAGAAACACAGCCCTTGTCCCCAAATACCACAATGATCTAACTGGTACAGCTAGCTAGACCTGGGCTGAAAGAGGCATACGCTTAAGGGCTTTTTCTTTATTTTCTTTCTTCCTTTCTTTCTTTCTTCCTTCCTTCCTTTCTTTCTTTCTTTCTTTCTTTCTTTCTTTCTTTCTTTCTTTCTTTCTCTCTTTCTCTCTTTCTCTCTTTCTTTTTGTGACAGGGTTTCTCTGTGTAACATTCCTGGCTGTCCTGGAACTCACTCTGTAGACCAGGCTGGCCTTGAATTCACAGAGATTCACCTGACTCTGCCTCCTGAGTGCTGGGATGACCTTGAACTCCTGACCCTCCAATCCACCTCCCAGGTACTGAAATTACAGGAGTACCACCACACTCACCTCTGCTCTGTGCATTTGGATGGGTGGGACCTTGCCTGGTCTAGGACTCACTATTAGACCAGGCTGGCCTGGAACTTGCACCAGCCCTCCTGGTATTACGGATTTGCTGCACTATGCCCAAGTTTAAATCTAAACAAAGCCATGGAAAGCACATTCCACCGCCATAGCTAGCACATCCCACCGCCCTAGCGAGCGCGTCCCCTTGCCCCACCTAACTCATCATTGCCTACCCCCTTCTGTTCCCCAGAGATGCTTTAGGTTTTCCTCTAGCAGTTCCTAGTTAACCTGTCCCTACATGGTATTGTGAACCTTGCTCCTTACATGTGGACACGCGACCAGGTGCACAGCACATTTATACTGTTCTATCGCCAAGGCTGCAAACCTGCCCCTTTGTCCGTACCATTTTGAATAGGCTTAGCAAGGACTCTTGTCCAAGATTATGGGACTATTTACTCCCATTTTCTCCCAAAACCTTCATGCCTGTTTTTTAAAAAGTAAGCTGTAAATTTTTGTGTTTATTTAGCATCTGGTATGAGGTAGGCCTCAACTCCGTCTTCTAGCTTGTTGGGGCGACAGAGCCAAGGAAATGCATCGAACTGCCCGTCCTTTCCCCATTGATTCAAAATCCCACCTTTATCACGCATCAAATTCTTATACCTATTGAATCTCTTTCTCAGTTTTCTATTCTGTTTTATCGATCTGTTGGTTTATTCCCCGGTCAATACCACAAAATGACTTTATTTCTTATTAGAAAAGCAATAAAGACTTATTACAGAAAGATCAGAAAATGCACAGACACACACAAAACCAAGCACAAACCACTTGTGATTGCATCCCAGAGATAACTGCCATTCCATTGTGGCGCGCCTCACTCCAGACCCTCTCCTTTATATCAAGTCGCATAGATAAATATGTATTCATAAAAGCAAAGTCCAAACTGCACCACATGGATGCTTTGGCAAACTTTTTCCATTTTATGATACTTCGGGCGCATGTCTCCTTGTCAATCAATAGTTTTCTTTTCTTTTTTTAAAATATATTGTCTTTATTGTTACTGTTTTTTTTTTTTTTTTCAGGTCTGGAAGTGGAGCTTGGGGCATTATGTATGGTAAACAAGTGCTCTTCCATTGAGCTATAGGTCCACCAGATGTGGTGGCACAGGCCTCTAAACCCAGCACTGGGGTGGGGGGAGGAGGCAAGCAGCTCTCTGAGTTGTGGGCTAGCCTGTTCTATGGAGTGAGTTTTGTAGGACAGCCAGGGCTACACAGAGAAACCCTGTCTTAAACAATAACAACAACAAAACCAAAACTATAACAACCAAACCAAACCAAACCAAACCAAAAACCATTGTTGCCAGTGACCCAGGTTGGCCTCAAACTTTCCACCCTCCCCTTGCCTCAGTCTTTCTGAGTGCTAAGATCACAAGCATCTGTCACTGAACTGATGTCACCTAACTTTTTAATACTGTACAGGTGGAATCTTTGATCTGTGAATTTTTTGTGGCAGGCTTCTTTCTCGCAGACTTTTATTTATGAGAGTCCTCCTTGCTCAGGGCCCATATCAAGGATGATACTGCAACTAGTAAATTGTTCTTTATTTTTGGCTCTTTTGAGACAGTGTCTCACATAGCCTAAGCTTGCCTCAAAATTCACTGTGATGTTGGGAATGCCTATGAACTCCTGTCCTTGTCCCCCTCCTTCCAAGTGGATTTCAGTTTGAATTGGAAACATCTCCCACAGGTCTGAAGGTCTTGTTCCCCCTGGGGTGCTGTTTTGTGGGGCAGTAGAGCCTGTAAGTGGTGCCTTCAAGGAGTGAGGTCTGACTGTTGGAAGTGGTTCATCAGGGGTTGGCCCTTCAAGATTATAGGCCAACCTAGGTTGCAGTCCCACCCTCTGGCTGCCTGGTCCCCCATGAGGTGAACTCTCCCAATGCCACAGACAGAGCTGTTTATATAACCTTGTGTGTCCTACCATGATGGACAGAAATCTCTCCAAGTCTCTGTGTCAAGATAAAACTAGGGCTGGAGAGATGGCTCAGCAGTTAAGAGCATTTGCTGCTCTTCCAGAGGACCCAAATTCAATTCCTAGCACCCACATGGCAGCTCACAACTGTCTGTAACTCCAGTTCCAGGGGATCTGACACCCTCACACAGACACACATGCAGGTGAAATAAAAAGAAATATATTTTAAAAGAATGTAAAATGAGATAGAATTTTAATAAAACACAATCTCCTTTAAGTTGTTTCCAAACAGCAAACATATATATACACTTACAGGAGAAGAGGCCATGCGGCATTGCCTGTGACAGGTCTAAGCTGAATGCAATCCACGTGTCAATATGGGTTAGGGTTGAAATGGAGTCAAAATGGTGGACTGTTTGCTAATCACACATGAAACCCTGGGTTCCCTCCCGAGCACCGCATAAAACCAGGCAGGGGGATATGTAAGAGAAAGGGCGGTTTACACAGCTCACTGTGATGGCCCATGCCCACAAAAAGAGGTGCAGGCAGGAGCACCAGAGGTCAAGACCATTTTCAGCAAACGGGAAGTCTGGTGCTGGCCCACCAGTGATGTATGAGTTTTAGGTGTGTCAGAACTTTATAAAAATTCTGGATATGGGGCCTGGAGAAATGATTCAGTGGTCAAGAGCATCGACTGCTCCTACAGGGAAGCTACACAGTGGCTCACAACTGTCTATAACTGTTCCCCCCTTCTCATTTATGTATGTATGTATGTATGTATGTATGTATGTATGTATGCATGTATTTATTTATTTATTATTTAATTTTTCAAGACAGGGTTTCTCTGTGTAGGTTTGGAGCCTGTCCTCGAACTAGCTCTTTTTTTAAAAAAAAAATTTATTTATTATGTATACAGTATTCTATCTGTGTGTATGCCTGCAGGCCGGAAGATGGCACCAGACCTCATTACAGATGGTTGTGAGCCACCATGTGGTTGCTGGGAATTGAACTCAGGACCTTTGGAAGAGCAGGCAATGCTCTTAACCACTGAGCCATCTCTCCAGCCCCCTCGAACTAGCTCTTGTAGACCAGGCTGGCCTCAAACTCACAGAGATCCACCTGCCTCTGCCTCCCGAGTGCTGAGATTAAAGGTGTGCGCCACTACTGCCTGGTCTATAACTCTGGTTCTTCTGGCCTCTATGGACACCAGGCACACAGGTGGCACACAAACACACATGGATTTTTTTCACCATTTCTGTTAATGTGTGGTTCTCTCACCTGCATGTACATTTGTCCAACACCTGCATGTTTGCTGTCTTTGGAGGCCAGAATAACACAGCAGAGCCCCTGGAACTCACTGTATAGACCTTGGAGCTCACTGTAAACCCTGGAATTCACTGTACAAACCCTGGAACTCACTGCACAGACCCTGGAACTTACTGCGCAGACCCTGGAACTCACTGCACAGACCCTGGAACTCACTGCACAGACCCTGGAACTCACTGTATAGACCCTGGAACTCACTGTATAGACCCTGGAATTCACTGTATAGACCCTGGAACTCACTGTAAGACCCTGGGGAACTCACCATACAGAACAGGCTGGCCTTGAACTCGTAGTGACCTGCCTGTTTCTGCCTCCCAGTTGCTGGGTTTAAAGGCATGTGTCTCGGAGTCTTATTTTTACAGAGTTCCTGATCTGTAGCGTTCAGTTAGAGAAACAGCAGTGGCATCTGGGTGTAGTTCTAGGGCACAGTTCCTCTGTGGCATCTGAGTATAGTTCTAGGTCTCCATGCCTACAGATGTTCAGTATTTTCCATATTTATGGGCCACTTAGGTGTTTTTCTGTTTTCAAGTTCTTTGCTTTTTCTCTCCTAGTGTGTTGTCTTTATTTCTTATTGGCTTCTGAAACTCTTTGTGTTTTCTGAATATGAGTTCTATTTTGATTATACGTGTCATAAATATCTTCTATTGCATGGTTTGCCTTTGTGCATTTAAGAACAAATGGTTTATACAGTTCCATGCCGAATATCTTACCTACTTAAAAGTGTGCAATTCAGCGACGTTAGTATATCCACAGTCCTGTACTCACCACTGCCTCAATTTTAGAACATTTTTATCACTCCAAAAAATGACCTCCAGGGGCTGGAGAGGTGGCTCAGTGGTTAAGAGCGCCGTCTGCTCTTCCAAAGGTCCTGAGTTCAATTCCCAGCAACCACATGGTGGCTCCAAACCATCTATAATGAGATCTGGCGCCCTCCTCTGGCGTTTGGGTATACATGGAGGCAGAAAGTTGTATACATAATAAATAAATATATCTTTAAAAAAAATGACCTCCATATCCATTAACTGTCATTCCCCAATTCACTCATTACTCCTGGTCCTAGGCAACTACTGACTGACTTCCTGTCTCTATAGATTTGCCTGTTCTAGACACTGTATATAGAGAATATCTTAGTTTGGGTTTTTGTTGCTGTGAAAAGACACCATGACCACAGCAACGTCTATAAATGAGAACATTTAATTTTTTTATTAAATTGACTCCCATACAGATTCAGAGGTTCAGTCCACTGTCATCACGGCGGGGAGCATGGGGCCATGCAGGCAGACATGGTGCTGGAGCTGAGAGTGCTACATCTTGACTCAGAAGCAACAGGAAGCCAACACGAAGTGACTGTCACACTGAGGGAAGCTTGAGCAAAAGAGACCATGAAGCCCAGACCCACAGTGGCACACCCACTCTAACGAGGTCACACCTCCGAATAGTGCCATTCCCTTGCTGGGCATTTTATTTCAAGCCACCACAAAAAAGGGATCAGCTAACATAGTCCTGCATGACTGACTTCTTTCATTTAGCAAGATCTCAAAGTTAATCCATGTCCTACTGCAAATTTTATTTCTTTATATTGCTAAATACCCTTGAGTCTTGTGTATATACCACATTTGTTTATCCGCTTGTCATAAGATGGACAGGGAATTGGTCTAATTTTGTCTATTAAGAAAAATGCTGCCAATATATTACCTAAGCAAAGAAAAATGCTGCCGGGCGATGGTGGCGCACGCCTTTAATCCCAGCACTCGGGAGGCAGAGCCAGGCGGATCTCTGTGAGTTCGAGACCAGCCTGGTCTACAGAGCTAGTTCCAGGACAGGCTCCAAAGCCACAGAGAAACCCTGTCTCGAAAAACCAAAAAAAAAAAAAAAAGAAAGAAAGAAAGAAAAATGCTGCTAGGGGCTGGAGAGATAGCTCCACAGTTTAGTGCACTGACTGCTCTTCTAGAGGTCCAGGGTTCAATCCCCAGCACCCACTTGATGGCTCACAACTGTTTGTAACTCCAGTCTCAGGGGATTCAATGCTCTTTTCTGGCCTCTGAAGGCACAGAGCACACATGGTGTACAGATATATATATGCAGACAAAACACTCACACACATAAAGTAAAACAATAATGCTGCTATGAACACATGTATACAACTCTACAGGTAGGGATACCTAGCTCTCTCAGGTATATACCTAGGAGTGGGATATCTAAGTAATATTGTAACCAAATGTGAGTGGGATTTCTAAGTAATATTGTAACCAAATGTTTAAGCCTTAGAGGAGCTGACAGATTTCCAATGTGGCTGCACTATTTTATATTTTGGGTAGCAGGGTATGAGCGTCCCACTTTCTCCAGATTATGAAAAAAATTTAATACTTTACTTATTTATTTGGTCAAGGAAAGTGCATGTGGTATGTTTGTTTGTGTGTGGTATGTGTGCAAGCCAAATGGTATGTGTGTGTGGCGTGTGCATATATGGTGTGTGTGTGTATATTATGTGTGTGAGTGTGTGTGTGGTATGTGTGCAAGTGGTTTGTGGCTTGTGTGTATGTGGTGTGTGTGTGTGTGTAGGTCAAGGGACAATTTGTAGGAGTCAGTGCTTTCTTATAATCGTGGGTTCTGGGGTTTGAATCAGATCCTCAGGCTTGGTGCCTTTATGTGCTGAGTGCTCTCTCTCTCTCTCTTTCCTTTCAAGAAAGGGTTTCACTATTTAGCTCTGGCCATCCTGGAACTCACCATACAGACCAGGCTCTCCTTGAACTGCCTGCCTCTGCTTCGCAAGTACTGGGACCAAAGGTGTGTGCCCCTATGCACAGCTAAATGCAATTTAAATTTTATTTTTAGCTTTTTCTTGTTTCATTTTTTTTTTTTTTTTTGAGACAGGATTTCTCTATGTAGCCCTAGTTCTCCTAGAACTCACTCTCTAGGCCAGATTGGCCTGGAACACAGAGATCAGCCTTCCTCTGTCCCAGTGTCCTGGGATTAAAGGTTAAATGCCACCACTGGCCTCCATCTCTAGATGCTTGCTAGTATTTTTACTGTTTGTCTTTTGACTTAGCCATCCACTTTGGTTTTGATCTGCATCTTTGTGCTGGCTAATGGCATGGAGCATCTCTTTGTGTGCTTGCTGGCTGTGCGGTTTGAATGAGAACGGCTCCTAGAGGCTCACATATTTGAATGCTTGGTCCCAGATGGTGGACCATTTAGGAAGAATTAGGAGGTATGGCCTTGTTGGAGGAAGTGTGTGGGATTTGAGGTTTCAAAAGCCCACATCATTTCCAGTTAGTTCTTTCTCTGTTTTGTGCCTGTGGGATCGAGATGTGCCTCTTAGCTAGCACTCTAGTGCCCTGCCTGCCTGCCCCTGTTGTGCTCCCCAGTCCTGATGGTCATGGACTCTAACCCTCTGAAACTGTGAGCCTCATAAACGCTTTCTTCTGTAAAAGTAACAAGAGCTCTCGACTGCTGAGCCATCTCTCCAGCCCCAGCACTCAGCTTTGTTTACTTGTTTGAGACAAGTTGTGGTTCTGCAGCCCTGGGTGGCCGGGTTGTTGATTTTTCGTTTTGTTTTGTTGTTTATTTTTACTTTATTATTATTGTTGTTGCTGTTATTATTGTTATCAGTATTATTATTTGAGTCAGGGCTTCATATAGTCCAGGTTGACTAGAGTCTGGTGTGGGTGTGGTGGCGCACACCCTTTGACAGCCCTACACAGGAAAAGAGGAAGTGAGGGGGAGCTAACATTCAAGGTCAGCCTTTACTAGAGCAAGTTTAAGGACTGGGTGGGTTACAGGCGCTCAGGACGAGAGGGTCTGGTTTTCTTTGGCTGAGGCAGATGTTCTCCAGTGTTCTAGCTGTGTCTATTTTTGGCTTTGCACACATGTTCCCAGATGTCACTTCTCTGCTTACTTTGTCAAAGGGGCAAGCTATTGAACTGAATCCACCCCCCACCCCCTTCATTATTCAAGGCAGGTTTCTCTGTGTAACAGCTCTGGCTGGTACTCACTTTGTAGACCAAGCTGGACTTGAACTCACAGACATCTGCCTGTTTCTGCTTCCCGAGTGGTGGGATTAAAGGTGTGCACCATCACCGCTCGGCTGAACTGAAATCTTTAAATGGTCAACTCTACTGGGATTTTGGTTTTGGTTTTATACAGTTGAAAAATTGTCTCAGAGATCTTGCTCACTCTAGTCTACATTTTCTGCAACTATTCCTGAGCCTTCTTCTCCTGTGTATCCCAGAATCAGGGGCAGCAGCGACAGCGTTCTCTTCGCCTGTCTGGGGTAGTTCTGAAGCTCACACTGGTACCTTGTATCTGCGAGGCAAGTGTACTCCTTCGAGCTAGACTTTGGTCTCAGGTTTTGGAGACAAGGTCTCATTCCATATCTCAGACTGGCCTCCAATTTGTGACCCTCATACCTGCCTCTCCTAAGTGCTGGGTGACAAGCAAGTGCCACCAGACCTGGCCTTCCTCATGTTTGCTCTGAGAGATGTTACAGTGGCCGTGTTAGACTGCTTTCTGTCACAGTGACATGCTGGCTTAATTGAGAAAAGGCAGCTGGGCATGGTAGTTGAGGCAGGGTGGTTGGTGTAAATTTCAGACTGGTTTAGGCAACAGAATAATGTCCTACCTTAAAAAAATCTGGCCACAGCCAGGCGGTGGTGGCTCCTTTAATCCCAGCACTCAGGATGCAGAGGCAGGTGGATCTCTCTGAGTTCTAGACCAGCCTGGTCTATGAGAGCTAGTTCCAGGACAGGCTCCAAAGCTACAGAGAAACTCTGTCTTGAAAAACCACACCACACCACACCAAACCAAACCAAACCAAACTAAACAACAATAACAAATCTGGCTTCTCCCCACAAATAGGAAATATTGTTTTAGCTTACCAGTTACAGAGGGTTCAACCCACAGCCACGTGACCCCATATTCTGAGGGCCACAAGGAGGTATTCCCTCACGGAGAAGGATGTGTGTCGTGGCAGAAGGAAGTGCTTACCTCATGCTCACCAAGCAATGACCGGGCCTCAATATCCCCTCCAGGACCTGCCCCCAGATCTTCCTTCTTCCCATAAAGGCATATCTCCTAAAGGTCCCTTTCCCAACAATTCTGTGTGACAGACAAATCAGCCCTTAAAACAGCAGTGCAAACACACTCTCCGCTGTGTGATATTTTGTTTGTGCTATAACAAAATAAGCTTGCCTGAGGATCGGAGCATGGAGGAGCCACTAGTTAGCCATAGAAGCCAGGCAGTGGTGACACACACCTTTGATCCGGATCTCTGTGAGTTCAAGGCTACCCTGGGCTACTAGAGATTGATCCAGTCTAAAAGAGAAACAGAGCCAGGCAGTGAGGACTCACACACACCTTTAATCCCAGTATTTTTGAGTCTCACATCTTTAATCCCAAAACTAGGGAGGTGGATACAGGAAGGGATATGGCTGGGTGGAGAGAGGGATATAAAGTGGGAGGAGACAGGCGCTCAGGACAGAGCTACAGTCTGAAGACTTGTAGAGACAGGACACCCCATTTGGTCTAAGTGAGGATTTCATAGAGGTAAGAGCTGGTGGCTGACTGCTCTGCTTCTCTGATTTCAGCTGTCAACCCCTAATATCTGACTCCAGGTTTTTATTATTAATATCAATTAGAATTCATGCTATACTCACTCATTTGTTTAAAAATAACTTATTATTATTAAATGCATATGTGTGTGCACATGTGTGTGCACACGCAAAAGTGTGCAATTCAGGGTCATGCATGTGGAGGCCAGAGGACAAGTCTGTAGTGTCAGCTCTCTCCTTCCACCTTTATGTGGGCTTCCAGGATCAAACTCAGGTCACCAGAATGTGTGGCAAGAGCTTTTACCCCCGAGCCATCTCATCAGCCGTATTTATGCACATTTCAGTGCTAATATTGGAAGGGGAATGCACAAATAACCGAATAACAGGTAGGAACACAGGAGACTGGGTGGAAGGGCTGGGGTAGACACTAGGCTTTTGTGAAAGCCTGGTCTTTGTAGCTCTAACTCTGGCATTCTGTGAGCGTTTAGCCTATGAGGAAAGCTAACTCCAATCAACATGTATTGATAATTTGCATCTTCCTTTCGTTTTTCTTGATCAGTCTCTCTAGAGGTTTATCAATGCCATCGATCTTGCCGGAGAAGCAGCTTTCAGAGGCATTGATTTTCCTCTAATGCGTGTCTGTTTCCTATCCCATCGATTTCTTCTCTTAGTTCCTTTACTTACTTTGAGTTTAATTTGCTCTTTTTCCTCTAATGACTTAGAAAGTTGATTTTCAAACTTTCTTCGTTTTTAACACACTATTCCTTCATATGTGTATATGAAGGCTTTATTCTTTGCTTTTGCTGGTCTTTTTTTTCTCTCTCTTTTTTTTTTCTTTCTCTCTGGGTAACAGTCCTGGCTGTCCTGGAAATCTCTTTGTAGACCAGGCTGGTCTCGAACTCACAGAGATCCGTCTGCCTCTGCCTCCTGAGTGCTGAGATTAAAGTCACATGATCCCCTAAATCCCAACCCAGCCCCATGACCTTTCCCTGTTTCATATTTGAGACTCCGTCCTCAGATAGCGATACACTTAGCATCGTTCCTTATCTTAGTTGATGCATGCCCTCGGATGTGCCAAAGCTCTGCCACTTCTGCCATCTCCCCCTAGGTGTCTCTCGTCCTTTTTGACCTGGATTCTTTTTTTTTTTTTTTTTTTTGGTTTTTCGAGACAGGGTTTCTCTGTGGCTTTGGAGCCTGTCCTGGAACTAGCTCTGTAGACCAGGCTGGTCTCGAACTCACAGAGATCCGCCTGGCTCTGCCTCCCGAGTGCTGGGATTAAAGGCGTGCGCCACCACCGCCAGTCTCTCGGACTTCCTGGAAAAACCCTCGTGTGGTTCTCCTGTGCTAAGCTGTGCAGTGCCTCCCTCAGCATCCTTTAACCCTGGTTGTATCGGGACACTCCATACAGGCTGCCCTACCACTGGGGACATCTCCCTCACTCTGCCCGCGCTCTGATTTCTCATGCTAGACTGGGTCCCTCCTGTGTACTTGCTTCTCACGCCAGCAGCTGCCCAAGCTCAGTGGCCCCTCCACTCTCATTGTGTTTCCCCATCCATGTTTCCACATTGAATATATCTGGAAAATATTATTAAAATTCAGTTTATTATTTTTGATCAACAATTTCTATCTCTTGATCTTCTGTCCGTAGACATCGCCAAGCACACATCACTACTACTAGTTCTTTCTACTTTGTTCCTTTCCTCAGTTTTTTTTGAGATAGAAGCTCATATATATTATGATATTAGCCCAGGCTGGCCCAAAATTGCTATTCTTCTCCCTTAGCCTCACAGAGATCCGCCTAGCTCTGCCTCCCAAGCGTTGTGATTACAGGAATGAGCCGTGGCAGGCACCCAGCCCCATAAGGATGGTTTTTTGTTGTTGGAGACAAGGTCTCACTCTGTAGTACTAGTTGGCCTGGAGTTTACTATGGAGACTAGGCTAGCGTCAAACTCACATAGTTCCTCCTGTCCCTGTCTTTCAAATGCTGGGATTAAAGGCATGCACCACCATATCCAGCTCCATTGAGGATTTCTTTAATCCATGTGTTGATGAGGTTTTTGTCAACCTGACACAAGCTAACGTTATCTGAGAAGACAAAGCCTCAGTTGAGAAAATGTCCCTTTCAGACTGGTTTGAAGACAAGCCCGTGGGGTATTTTCTTGATTGGTGATGAAGGGCCCAGCCCAGTGTAGGCAGTTCTGGATTTACACGACAGTAAACAGAGGAAGCCGGAAGTGAATCAGTAAGCCCCACTCCTCCATGATCTCTGCTTCAGTTCCTGCCTTGGCTGCTCTTCCTGACAGACTGGAAGCTGTAGGAGAAACAGACCCTTGCTCCCCACGTTGCTTTTGGTCGTGGTGCTCATCCCAGCACGAGAAAGCAAACTAAGATCACCCATGAGCTGGTGTGAAGTCTGTTTTAGTTTCCTCAGAGGTAGATGTTTAAACCCCTGGGTTTGCTTACCATATATTAATCGCACATATTACTGAGGTTTGTTGTGATATTTCAGTACATGTTAGCACGAACTAGCCAAGCCCAGTTTTCCTTATACCCTCTCCTCCACCCCTTCCCTACCTCTAGAAATCACTATTTGGGATGCATTTTAAATTTTTACTTTTTCTAATTAACTTCTGGCTTTACTACATTTTGTTCAGACAAAACGGCCTATTTACTCCGTAGGCATTGAAAATGGGTTGTGGTTTCCTTAATTTTTGTTCATGTTTCATGTGTGAGAAAAAAACAATCATTCCTCCCACTGTCGGCTGCAGAACTCTCTGTATTCATTAGGCCAAGCTTGCTAATGCTGTCGTCCAGATCTGTTCCGCAGCTTTTCCACCGTCCGACCCAGTTAAGAGCAATTCGACGAAATCTCCCACTCTGCCGATACATTAGGCATTGCTCCTTGTGGCTCTATCAATTTTTTGCTTCATATACTTTATTAGGTGCACACAAGTTTAAAATTGCTACCACTTCTTGGAGAATGATGTCATTCATCATCACAGAGTGAGTTTGCTCATTTGCAACAATGTTCTGTGGCTAAAAGACCATTGTACCTAATAGGAGTGCGATTGCAAACCTTCACAGTTCTCTTTCGGCGTGATGACTTCATGCTGTGCAGATTTCCTTCTAACTTGCTCTGAGACCAAAGATACCCTTGAACTCCAGCTCCTCCTGTCTCTACCTCCCTGGGACTGGGATCGCAGGCATGTGCTACCATCTTTATACTTGCTTGATAAAACTTTTTCCATACTTGTCTGCCTCTGTCAATCAAGTGTTGGGGATAAAGGCATGTGACATACACCTGGCTCCATTCTTTTCTTTGCTCTTTTTATCTGTAAAGGTGGTTTGCCTGTTTGTATGTCTGTGCACCCCGTGCAAGCAGTGTCCACAGAGGCCAGAGGAGTGTGACAGATTCCCCTTGACTCGAAGCAACAGATGTGAGTGAACTGTAGTGAACTCTATGGTGCTGGGAGTCCACCCTGGATCATCTGAAAGAGCAGCCGGTGCTCTTAACCACCACGCCATCTCTCCAGCCCTGACTCCATCCTTTTTATTCCAACATCAAAGCATCCTTATAGTTTAGGGAGGTTGTATATAAAAAACATATAGCTGGGAATTTTATAAATCCAATATGCACTTTGTTGTCTGTGTGTGTGTGTGTGTGTGTGTGTGTGTATGTGTGTGTGTGTGTGCGCTAGGGACCGAATGGGAGCCTTGTCCATACTATGCAGTGTTCCACTGTTGAGTGCCCTCCAAGCCCAGCTCACTGTCTTTCTGGGTCCACAGTTAGTGCTCTGTCACCTGGCCTAACTGTGTGTGTGGTGGGGGAGAGGGGTACACACGTGCAGAGGTCACAGGAGAACACTAGGTGTATGTGGGAGGGTGGGGTGCACACATATAAAGGTCACAGGAGATCACTAGGTGTGTATGGGGAAGGGGGTGCACATATACCGAGGACACAAGTGGACACTAGGTGTGTGTTGGAGGAAGGGGTGCACACACACAGGGGCTGCAGGAGGACACTAGGTGTGTGTGGGGAGAGGGGAGAGCACACACACAGGGGCCACAGGAGGACACTAAGTGTCCTCTGTTATTCTTCATCTCTCTCCCTTGAGACAGGGATTCTCATGGGGATCCCAGGTTTTATGTTTTGGCTAGGATGGCTGGCCAGTGGACTCCCAGAATTCCCGTCTGTGTCCAGAAACCCTGGATTATAACCGTTTGCAGCCATGTTCAGCCTTCTGTGTGGGTGCTGGGGATTTGAAATCAGATCTCTTCCCCACTGACCCACTGAGCCATCTCTCCAGCCCCATGCTCTTTCTTCTGAAGGAGGACTTTAGATCTTTTAAATTCATTTATGTTATTAATGTAATTGGAAGTATTTTTTTTTGAGATAGGCTTTTACTTGTTGCCAAGGCTAGCCAGAAATTCCTGAACTCAGATAATCCTCCTGCCTCAGTACCTGGCAGTTAACTTCTTTACATAAATCTTTTTTTTTTGTTTGTTTGTTTTGTTTTTCAGGATAGGGTTTCTCTGTGTAACCCTGGCTGTCCTGAACTCACAGTAGACCAGGACCTCACAGAGCACCTGCCTCTCTCTCCTGAGTGCTGGGCTTAAAGGCGTGTGCCACTACCACGCTTTGTTTGTTTGTGTCTTGCTTTTTTTTTTTTAAAGAATTGAAATCTTGAGGCCAGTGAGGTGATTTAGCTGGTAAAGGTGATTCCAGTCAGATCTGATAATCTGAGTTCCATCTACAAGTTCCACCCAGTAAGGAGAGAAACGACCTCTGAAAGTTGTCCTCAGTTGGGAGCAGTGAGAACCCAGATCCTGAATTTCTTGTAACAAACTTGTTTACCCCTGATCTGATCTACAGCTGCTCTGAGCACGAGACTCTCAGGAGTTACTGATGGTAGGGGAATGGTTTCTGGTGGGTTTGGCTGGGGCATGGCTATCCCTATATAAGCTGCCCCTGGACTCCACAAAGGGGGCATTCTTGGGGCATTCTGACATCAAGGATGACCCATGTCTCTCTCTGTCTGTGTGTCTTTGAGTGTTTCAATCTCCAGCCCCTTGCCCGGTTCATGAACTGTATGGTGGCGCATAGCATGCAGACGGGCGTGGTGCGCCCCTGTCCTCAGATCTCCATCTGCCTCTGGCATACATGCACCACCCCATGCAACAAATTAAACAAACAAATAAATAAAAACATTTCCAGGTGTACAAGTGTGCAGTCCTAGCACTTGGGAGGAGGCAGGAGGATTGCTTCAAGTTCCCGGTCAACCCTGTGTATGTAGCAAGTTTGAGGCCAACCAGGGCTAAGCTGCAAGACTGTTTCAAAACAAAATCATGAACAAAGCCCTGTGTGTATCTTTCCGTCTAGCCTGGTACTCCAGAGGCAGAGGTAGGTGTATCTCCGTAGTCAGACTTTATCATTGGGGCCATCTGCTCCCTAATAATGACATGGAGACTTATTAATTATGAAAGCTCAACTGATAGCTTAGACTTGTTTCTAACTAGCTCTTATAACTTAGGTCAACCCATTTCTATTAATTTACTTTCTGCCTCGTGGCTTTATTACCTCATCTCCATAGTGCCCACACTGCTTGCTCAGTGTCTCCTGTCCTCTCCACCTTCTTCCCAGGGTCCTCTGTTCAAAAACGCTTCCTCGCTACTGGCTGTTCAGCTTTTTATTAAATGAATCAGAGTGATACATCTTCACAGTGTACTGAAAGATTATTTCACAATAGATCTCTGAGTTTGAGGCCAGCCAGGTCTACAGAGTGAGTTCTAGGACAGCCAGGGCTACGTAGAGCAAAACAAAAGGAAAAGAAGTAACAGGGCTGGAGAGATGTGGAGAAATGGCTCAGGGGTGCGTGCTTGGTGTTCGTTCATGAGGACTGTTCGCATTCCAAGCCCAAGTCCCCCAAATGCCTGTAACTCCAGCTCTGTGGGACTGTTGTCTTTTTCTGGCCTCTGTAAGCTCACAGATGTGGGCACTGGCACAGACAGACAAACAGACAGACAGACAGACACACACATAGAATAAACTTAAACAAGGAATAACCACATCATATTGATATGATAATGTTTATCCTTAAGATGGGTCCTTTTAGGTGTGTGTGTGTGTGTGTGATGCTGGGGGTCAAACTCAGGACACTCTTGCTAGGGAATTAATTGCTCTGTCATTGACCTACAGTCTCAGCTGTGTCTCCCTTTAGACCTTTAGAAAGACAAAAGTGATCATTTTCACTTATTTCACTTCTGGAATCAACCAGATTTCTCTCCCTGACTATTTAAGTGCCTTATTCAAAACTAGCTCTAGTGTGAATCTTTGTGTGGCAAGCCTTCTCAGGCTTTTTGGGCATGATGGGATTTTTTTTTTTTTTTGAAAGTCATGGTCTCACAGTTGAATGAAAGTTCAAGTGGATGTAAAATTCTAGGTTTGGAAATTCTTTCTTGTCAGTCATTGGAAAATGAGGCTCCATTGTCTTTTCCATCTCCATTACTGCAATTGAAGAATCTGAGACAGAGCTGCAATCTTTGTTCGTTCAGTTCACTCTGCTCTTTATTTGCTTGGCTGAAGGTGGGCAATCTGTTCTGTTTTATTTTGGCTGTGTGTGTGTGTGCCCACATGTGTGCACATGTGCACGCTCCCAAACATCCGTATGTGGAGGCCGGAGGTTGGCGCAAGCTGTTGTCTCTTGCTTTCTTGTTTTTTGAGACAGGGTCTCTCAGTGAGCATAGATATCACCCTTTCGGCTACCCTGTCTGGTCAGTGAGCTCCAGAGATCCATCTGTCTCCAAGCCCTCCACTTTGGGGCTCTAGACTGGTGCTGCCCTGTCTATGGGTATTTGGGATCCCAACTTAGCTCCTTATGCTTACAAGAAAATACTTTACACTCTGAGCCATCTCATTGGCCCAAATAGTTTGTTTATTTATTTATTTTGAGATAGGGCTTCTTTATGTAGCCCTGGCTGTCCTGAAACTCACGCTATTGACCAGCTAAGCTCAAATTCAGAAATCCGCCTGCCTCTGCCTCCTGAGTGCTGGGATTAAAGGCGTGCACCACCGCTTGATATTGATGTTCATTTTTAAAAAAGCTTTAATTTAAAAAACAGTGTGGGTGAGGCAGGAGAGATGGCTCCAGGTTTAAGAGCATTGCTGCTCTTACAGAGGACCTGGGTTCAACTCCCAGCACCCATATGGCAGCTCACAACTGTCTGTAGCTCCAGTTTCAGGGGACTCAAAACTTCCCATGGCAAAACACTAATGCACATTATTTTAAAAATGTATCTATGTGTTACCAGGTGTGACATCTTTAATCCCAGCACTTGAGAGGCAGAGGCAGGTGGATCTCTGTGAGTGTGAGGTCAGCCAGGTCTACATAGTGAGTTCCAGGATAGCCAGGGCTATGTAGAGGTACCCTGTCTCAAAAAAAAATATGTTTATGTGTATATGTTTGTCTGCATGTGCACTATGTGTGTGCAGGTACCCAAGGAGGCCAGAAGATGGCACTGGATCCCCTGAAGCTGGAGTTACGGGCAGCTGTGACCTACCAGATATGAGCGATTAGAAACAAACCCAGGTCCTATGTAACAGTGACAAGTGTTCTTAGCCGCTGAGCCATTTTTCTTGCCCCTGCTACGGATATTCTTAAATTACACTGTTATTGGACAGCAAGGCATCATGTGCCTACAATTCTAGCAACTTGGGAAGCTGAGGCAGGAGGATCACTCGAGACCACAGGTTCAAAACGACCCTGGCCAACACAGTGACCCACTCTGAGCCATCTCCGTCTCTCTGTATCTCTTTCTGTTTTTCTCTGTCTGGCGTTCTCCATCTCTGACGCTGTCTGTCTGTTGGCTTTTTTCAGACAAGGTCTTATATATCCCAGACTGGCCTTAAATGTAGTAGAAGATGAGCTTGAACTGACCGTCCTGTCTCCACGTCCCAAGTGCTGGGATTATAGGCATGTGTCTTCATGCCTGACTAAACCTTGTCTCTTAAAAAAAAAAAATTCCCACTATTATTTCTCTCAATGACAATTTTTCTTGGCTTCTGTGGCCCTGACAATTTTTCTTGGCTTCTGTGGCCCATGTCCATCTGAAATCCGCCATCTCTCTTTGACTATGTTTTCTAACAGCAATTCTTTTTAAAAATGGAAGCTATAATGATATCCACCTGATGACCCACCTTCTTGTGCTGGGTCCAGTGAACCCCGTGGTTTACATGCAAAGAGGAATTCAGGTGCTAGTCGGCTAAGAGTCTCCTGAGCCAGCTGACCCTAAGTAAGAGCATCCTGAATTCTCCTGGTGGAAACGATGCAGTCACAAGGCCTTTGAATATTTAAAAGGGATGTTTAAGTAGGTACCTGACAGGGTGGTGCTTGCCTGTAATCCCCGTACTTGGGTGGTATAGACAGAGAATCTAGAGTTCAAGGTCATCCCTTACCACAAAGAGAGTTTGAAGCCACTCTGAGTTACTGGAGACCTTGACTCAAACACACAGGGGGCTCAAGAGATGACCCAGAGGTCAGGAGCACTTGTCAAAAATTCCCAACCCCCACATGGTGACTCCCAACCCCTGTAATCCAGACCCAGGGTATCCGATGCCCCAAACATGAATGTGGGCACACGCATACAGGCAGGCAAAACACTCACACATAAAGTAAAACCAATAAATCGAATTTTAAAGATGCAACAAAGGCTCGGCAAGACGGCTTGGCAGGTAAAGGCACCTGACACCAAAGCTGACCACCTGAGTTCAACTCCCCGACTCACGTGGTGGGAGGAGAGAACCGATGCTCACAAGTTGGCCTCTGAGCTATGTTTCCCCTATGGCACGACAGAGGCCCAAGTGCACAGTCACATGCAGTAAACGAGTAAATAAATAGATGTGATCTTGAAACAGAGAAGAAAGAAAAAGAAAGAAGGAAAGAAAGCGGGGGAAGCGCAGGTGCTGGAATGGTGGGTGTGACATTTGTGCTAACCTGAACTAACAAAATAAATTAAGAAATAAAGATTGTTTTTTCTAATTTTTTTTTAAATATTTATTTATTATGTATACAATGTTCTGTCTGTGTGTTTGCCTGCAGGCCAGAAGAGGGCGCCAGATCCCATTACAGATGGTTGTGAGCCACCATGTGGTTGCTGGGAATTGAACTCAGGACCTTTGGAAGAGCAGGCAATGCTCTTAACCGCTGAGCCATCTCTCCAGCCCTCTAATTTTTTTGTAAGTTATGTTTTTCTTTTGTTTTCTGTGGTGTTCCGACTTGACCGTGTTTTCTTTGTTCCATCCATTTTCCTTCGTTAATGGTTTGCAAGCCGCGCATCCCTCTCTGTATCTGCTCCTTTCACCTTTCATCAATGAGCACCATGTCCCTGGCACAGGCGTGGACCACTCCATAGGAGTCTCCTGAGAGAAATAGCAGCCCCTGTCCAACTCCCACGACATCCTGAAAACCACATTCGCCCCTTTGAGTCTTCTCATGTTCACACATCTACCTCTAGATCTGTATGGATGCTACTTCTTTTTTTTTTTAAATTATTTATTATGTATACAGTATTCTCAGTATTCTGTATGTATGTATGTCTGCAGGCCAGAAGAGGGCACCAGATCTCATTACAGATGGTTGTGAGCCACCATGTGGTTGCTGGGAATTGAACTCAGGACCTTTGGAAGAACAGGCAGTGCTCTTAACCGCTGAGCCATCTTTCCAGCCCCCTGGATGCTACTTCTTAAACTGTTCATCTGTAATGGATCATTTGTTAGCTTTCCGCTGTAGAAGATAAAAATTGAGCTCTTCCACAATCAGTCAAGACACACACCCACAATCACACACACACACACACACACACACACACACACACACACACTCGCACAGCTTCCCAGTTTCCCCAAGCTGTTGGAGAATAAATGGGGAAGTTTGGCATGTTTGCACACTGGGATATTATACAGCTTTGACGACGCATCGAGTGCGGAACCAAACAGCAACAGTTAGGAACCCAGCCAGGACTGTAACGAGAATAGAAACATATTTTAAATGGACCCTGGTTGATCTTGTCAGTTGAGCAGAATTAGGATGAAAGCGGGGAAGAGCGAGTGCTGGGGACCCAGCTCAGTTGGTAGAATGTTTGCCTAGCATGCACGAGGTCCTAGGTTTGAGCCCCATGGCCATATAAAACTGAGCATGGTGATGCTATCTTGGCACTGGGGAGGGGAAGGCAAGATGGGGGGGGGAAGTGTTTCAAAAATTCAAGGCCCACTTTAGTTACATAGGAGCTTGAAAACAACCTGGCAGACACTGGAAAGGAAGGAAGGAAGGAAGGAAGGGAGGGAGGGAGGGAGGGAGGGAGGAGGAAAGGAGGAAAAGGAAAAATAGGATCAACCCCGGGTACAAACCTCTGGGCACGCCTGTGAGTATGTCTCCAAGTTTAACTGGGGTTGGAAAGCCCACCTGGATGTGAGCAGCACCACCTGTGGCTGGGCCCTGGCGCTAAAGGAAAAGGAGGCGGGAGCCTAGCAGCTGCCTTCACCATCCCTGCTGGGGCACCGGCAACCAACGGACCCTTCCTCCCAAGCTGCTTTTGGTCAGGTTTTCATCATGGCATGAAGAAAAATGACTTTATACGAAGTGCTCTGTTTATAAGATTCCAAACCAAGTAGAAGAAAAGACCATATTGTCCAGGTGCTCATAAGCATGCTAAACCTTTTAGACAACATTGACGATAGCCGTTACCTTCAGCAGGAGGAATCCCAAAGAGGGAGGGACAATCAGGTCCCAGATGTCTGACAACCTTAAGCATACTGTGGTTTATGCACTCGCGCACGCGTGCGCGCGCAACACACACGAGGGCGCATGCCAAAACACTTTGGCCTCTTTGGGTCTTTGCCTTGTGGGTCTCTTCGTGGCCCACTCACAACATAATCAATGTTGTGGCTTCCTCTGAACACACAAAGAAGAAAATCTGCTAGGAAAATGGAAGCCAGGAGTTTTGTGGGAATTCAGTGGTAGTGCGTTGCCCAGCACACATTAGATACCCAGAATGATACCCAGTACCAGAGCCGATGGTCAAAGCTGATGTTAGCAGCTGGGTGTGACACATGTTTGTAATCCCAGCACTCTGGAAGTAAGGCAGAAAGGAGTCCAAGGTCCATCCTGTGGTACAAAGCAAGGCTACCCTGGGATATTTGAGACCTTTTTTTCAACAACCAAACCAAACCAAACTAAGCCAAACCAATCAACAAAAGGCTAAAGTCAATGAAGCCAATCTAATTCTTGTCCCTTTTAAGGTATCTGTATAGCCCCAGCTGCTCTGGAACTCATTATATAGGCCAGGCTGCCCTTAAACTCAGGTCTGCCTGCCTCTGCCTCCCAAGTGCTGGGATTAAAGGTTTGTGCCACTACCACCTGGATGTTTTTCTTTTGAAAAGACTTCTATTTAAATTTTTTCTTTTTCTTTTTTTTTAAATATTTATTTATTTATTTATTATGTATACAATGTTCTGTCTGTATCCCTGCAGGCCAGGAGAGGACACCAGACCTCATTACAGATGGTTGTGAGCCACCATGTGGTTGCTGGGAATTGAACTCAGGACCTTTGGAAGAGCAGGCAATGCTCTTAACCGCTGAGCCGTCTCTCCAGCCCTCCTATTTAAATTTTTTTGTTTATTTGTGTGTGTGTGTGCAGGAATGCCATGGCATGATTTTGTTGCTCAGATATGTGAGAACTACTTGCCTCTCCCCCCCCCCCCCCCCCCCCGGCGGTCCCAGAATACGT
>NW_026067965.1:3940674-4109056 GCF_014885135.2 Alexandromys fortis
AATATTTATTTATTTATTATGTATACAATGTTCTGTCTGTATCCCTGCAGGCCAGGAGAGGACACCAGACCTCATTACAGATGGTTGTGAGCCACCATGTGGTTGCTGGGAATTGAACTCAGGACCTTTGGAAGAGCAGGCAATGCTCTTAACCGCTGAGCCGTCTCTCCAGCCCTCCTATTTAAATTTTTTTGTTTATTTGTGTGTGTGTGTGCAGGAATGCCATGGCATGATTTTGTTGCTCAGATATGTGAGAACTACTTGCCTCTCCCCCTCCCCCCCGCCCCGGGATTCTCCAAATGAAGGTTACCACTATCCTCAGTTTTGTGTTTCACACACACACACACACACACACACACACACACACACACTTACGTGGCGGCACCATGACACATGTATAGATGTCAGAGAACAACATTTAGGGACCAGTTCTCCCCTTCCACCTAGGGTTGATCCAGGGACCAAAGTCAAGTTTTCAGGCTTAGTAGCAGGCACCTTCAACCACTGAGCCACTACCATGGTCCAGATTTCTATTTTTGGTATGAAATATCATCGCACAGTAATTAAATATAGACTGTTTATTTGTTTTTTCTTCTTTTCATAATTGACAAGCAAAAATTGTATATATTTATGGTGATCAACCTGATGGCTAGACATATGCTTGTGTCTCTGAGTGGCTAAATCATGCTAATTAATGTGTTTTTGTGAGAACACTGGAACCGGTCCTCGGCAGCTTGCAAGCGCACAGCCCTGGGTTGAGGACATAGTCACCACGTTGCCCTCTCTCCCTCTTGAATTCCTTCCTCACTAATATCTCACTGATATTTAGATCCTGGGGTCATTATCTCCCCATTCCGTCCCCACCCCTGGCCACTCCGGTCCCTGGGAACCATCATTTCATTCTGTTTGAGTTATACATGTTTACTATTCCTATATAGGCTCATGCAGCTTTAAGACTGAGTCATATCACTTAAGGTAATGTCCTCCAGGTTCACACAGGTTCCTCCAAGGGTAGGATCTCATCATTCTCCGGTTTTTGGTTTTTTGTTTTTGTTTGTTTACACAAGGGTCTCATATTGCCCAGTCTGGCCTCACACTTCCCAAGTCCCAAGCAGCGAGTGATGACTGCAAACTTCTGATCCCTCTGCCTCTATTCCCAAGTGTGAGGAATCACATCCAGGTCTGCGCACGCAAAGCAAGCACAGTACTCAATGAGCTATATACCCATCCCCTGGTGGTTTTGTTTGGTTGGTTTTGGTTTTTTAAGACTGGGTTTCTCGGTGTAGCCCTGGCTGTTCTGGGACTTGTTCTGTAGACCAGGTGGGCCTCAGATTCAGAGATCTGCCTGTCTCTGCCTCCCAAATGCTGGGACTAAAGTCCTGAGCTCCCATGCCTGGCTCCCTACTTGTTTTTATTAATTAACTTTAAAAATGTGTTTGTATACATTCATGGGTACACATGAGTGTGTATAGGCAAGGGAGGCTGTGGGACATACTCTTCCACTGATTTTCTTTTGTTTACATTTAGTGTGTATGTGTTTGAGTGTGAAGGTGCTTGTGTACAATGGCACACCTGAAGAAGTCGGAGGACAACTTACAGAAGTGAGTTCTCTCCTTCCATCAAATGGATCCTAGGTATTGAACTCAGGTCCTTGGGCTTGGTGACAATCACCTTTACCAGTAGGCCTCTTGTTGGCCCTTCCGTTTTATATTTTGGGACCAAACTTTTTATATATATACTGAGGATCCAAACTCAGGTCCTCATGCTTGTATGGCAAGCATTTGACCAACTGAGCCATCTCCTCAAACCTCCTAGTTTTAAATTCTGAACATAATGTTTTGTTTATGTTAGAGTTCAGTCTCTCTGTGGAAGATGAGAGCTGATCCTTGAAAGCCATTCTTGACCTTCACACACATGTTGTAGCATGTGTGGGCCCATCCCTGGCCCCTCTGTCTCCCGCACAATTATGTACAGACAGTGGCAATAAACTAAATACATTTTCAAGGTTGTGAGGTATGCAGTATAATAACTTGCAGAACGCGCATCAACAGCTTGGAAGAGGATTCTGAGGCAGCGGTGGAGCGTTGGGTTAAGAGGTTCCTTCCTGTGTCAGCAAGGCTTGGAGCACACAGGCGCTCACCATGTGGAGGAAGAGCGGTCATGACCAACTCTGAGTTGAAAAGCAATTCAGAAATACATTAGCCCCCGCACCAGCCTGCGCTATAAGGAAGTTTAGTAATAACTGCCAATTTATTTCCCTTTTTACCTATGCACAAGAGTGACGTACGATAAAAATATGTGCCCAAGTAAGTCTGAAAAAGAGTCTTTCAGTAAATTTTAGCCAAAAACCCTAAATAAGAACTCATTGTTCGTGGCTTCATTGGCAGCTTGGTTTTCGTTCTCAGGAGGACTTAAAATAGGAGCACAGCTCACAGATGATGGATGCGGCTTGGGTGAAGTGGGAAGTGATGGAAGGGGGGAAACGCGAACCTGGCGCTAACATCCAGAACAGAATTACGAACCGAGACATTAGCCTTGCAAAATGTCTGCTGGTCCTGAGGGATCCCCCTCTTTAGCGGTGCCACCAGCCAGTAGTGGGGAGAGGTCTGTTCAGACACTCATCCCTTGGGTGGAGAAGGGGTTCATGTGGCAGGGCTGGGAGAAGTGGGGAGACGCAAGCTGGAAGCCAGGGGTGAGTCAGGAGAAAATGCCACCGTGGAGAGGAGGCTGGGTTTCTCCCGACTTGCAGCCCCTGGAGGAGGCTGCCTCTAAACGAACACGCTGTCCCTCTGGTGTTTGTTCTCTCTAAGGCAAATTTTGGCAGATGAAGGAAGCCCTTACCTGTGGCAACTCCTGGAACTCTGTGGAGCTGGCAGGGATGGAGCAGATGCTGATGTTGTGGCCTGGGATGTTTCCCTAGATCCCTGAGCAAACTTACCACCCTGCCCCCGGAATCTCAGAAAGCTACATGCCTCTGGGAAAACAGCAAGTGCTCTTAACTGCTGATCTCTTAAGCTCCAATTAATTTAATTTTTAATCTTATTTTTTGAAATGTAGTCCCATGTAGCTTAGGCTGGCTGTGTAGCCAGGGACGATTCTGAATTCCTGATTGGTCTGTCTCCACCTCCCAAATGCTGGGATTATAGACATGAACCGTCATTCACAGTTATTTTTAATAAAAAGGGGGGGGGGATCCCACCCTCAACAATAAAATGTGAAACGGGGCTGGCAAAAGGCTCAGTGGATAGAACACTTAGAGTCATGCCTGGAAACCTGAGTTCAATTCTCAGAGTGCACAGGCTAAAAAGAACTGACTTCTGTAAGTTGTCTTTTGATCTTTATGTGTGCACACACATACACACAAACATACACACACAAATACACACAGCATATACAATCCAAATAAGTAATAAAAAATTAAAAATAAAATAATTTGAAATTAATTAAAAATTTAAAATAGGATAAAATTTATTTGTTTATTCACTTACATATTTATTATGTTTTTTTGAGACAAGGGTTGTCTGTGTAGCATTGGCTATCCTGGAACTTGCTCTGTAGACCTGGTTGGCCTTGAACTCACAGAAATCTGCCTGCCTCTGCCTCCTAATTGCTGAGATTAAAGGCCTGAGCCACCACCACCCAACTATAGAATGAACTTTAAGAGTAAAAAAAAAATTTAAATTTAGAATTGAATTTTAATTATACAATAATTAGAAATAAATATGGTTGCATTAGATGGTTCAATTTATATATTAAAAATAGATTCTAGGGGCTGGAGAGATGGCTCAGTGGTTAAGAGCATTGCCTGCTCTTCCAAAGGTCCTGAGTTCAATTCCCAGCAACCACATGGTGGCTCACAACCATCTGTAAAGAGGTCTGGCGCCCTCTTCTGGCCTTCAGGCATACAGACAGAATATTGTATACATAATAAATAAATATTAAAAAAATAGATTCTAGAAAATGCATCAAACATAAACAATCATTATTTTGAATGGAGTATGTGCACAGATACTTTTCATTCTTTTCAATTTTCCCCCCTGCTTTCCAATATCTATTTAGTCCGTGTATGAGCCCTGATGGGACGTCCTCACCAGGCCAACCCTCTGACATCAGGCTTCGAAGCAGAGTGGAACACTGACTTTTCATGACAGTTGACAGTTCAGCAGCCCCTGCTTCTCTATGAACATGCCAGTGAGGAATTCTCTGCTGACATCAGCATCTATACAGGCATCCATACCCTTTCTGCCATTCTAACCCTCCGGGATCATCGATCTGCCTCTCCACCAGGTACATAAGGCAAGGGTTTAAATACAATCATGCCCAAGCAGACAACAGCTACGCCATCGGCAGAGCAGGGAAACTGGTGGGGGCTCCTGAGCCAAGCCCAGGATTCGCACTGGTCACACCCTGTTCTACCACTGCTCTGTGGAAGGGGTTCCCTCACAGAAGACACACTGTGAGGACAGTTAGGTTCTATACTCAGGTATCCTCAGGATCTGTGCTTAAGGAGATAGGCATCTCAGGCTCCCCTGGAAGGAACCACAGTTGCTCTTGATTGAACTGCACCCAGCAGGCAAGAAGTTTAACCCTTTTCTGGAAGTAGAGATTCTCTTTTACGTCTTTGGGGGAAATTGCCTACGCTGGGAGGACAGCAGGAATCACTGAGCCAAAGGGCACACTGCTAAATATAATATGGAAAGTGGACCTGGCAACCATGGGAATACATTTAGGGATTCCATGCTTCCAATGGCTAACAAGCAATTGTCCCCTCTGCTCTGCCCTAAGCAGTGGGAAACCAACATATGATGTTCCTAGGTTCCAAAGGTCCCAGTTGTCAGTCCAAGGGCTCTGATGAGTCCAGAATAGATGCACGCAGAAAAACAAGTGCGGGGAGGAATCTCAGGATCAAATGGGCAAATATGGGGGACTTACGCTATTGGCTACTGGAATATCACATTGAAGCGTGCAGTGCCGCTGCTTTAGACAATGGACCAGAATCGGAACCTAGGAATGAGCTGCCAAGATGGCACAGAAGGGCTCTTGCCACCAAGACTGGTGATCTGAGTCTCTGATTTCTCCTTTGGGGAAATTCACAGGCATGCAATGATCAAAGCAAGGAGAGGGAAAAAAAAGTCTTTGATATCAAAATAGGCAAATGATCTTCCAGCAAGCTCTACCACTGCTCATTAACATGAATAAAATATGCAGGTTGTAAAGAAGTCCATTTCCCCCCCACATCTTCATCAGCTATGAGCTTTATGAGTTTTTAAATCCTTCCAAGAAGTCCTATTTCTCTGATGTTTTAACTTACATTGCTCTGATTATAACTGAGATGGCATATTAAAATATTTTCATGATTTAAAAAATTAACTAGTTTTTAATTGAAAAAGCAATTCATGCACATGACAAAAGTATCAAACAGCATTAAAAAAAAAACCCTATTCTATGAAACATGAGTTTTCTTCCTGCCCTGGAGCCCAAGTTCCCCCTGGTGAGTTAACCATCTCCAGTATCTTGCTTCTTCTTCCAGAATCATTATGTATACAGTCACACACTAAAGAAATGCATGCATGTTTGTGTGTATGAACAGGTATCCGTGTATGCATGTGTGTGGAGGTCAAAGGACACTCTCAGGAACACTGTCCACTGCCAAATAGATGAACTCCAGTGTTGCGGGACAATTTTTTCTTGGGTTTTCTGAGACAGGGTTTCTCTGTAGCTTTGGAGCCTGTCCTGGAACTAGCTTTTGGAGACCAGGCTGGACTCAAACTCACAGAGATTCACCTGCCTCTGCCTTGTGAGTGCTGAGATTATAGACGTGCACCACCACCACCCGGCTATATTTGTTTTACTATGCAAAGATGTGTTGCTGTTTTACCTTGACTTCCTATGGCACCTGATTGGTCTAATAAAAAGCTGAATGGTCAATAGCAAGGGAAGAGGTATAGGTGGAACTTCCAGTCAGGGAGAGTAAATAGGAGGAGAAATTTAGGCTTGAGGGAGAAAGAAAAGGTGACAACAAAGTGAATTAACAAAGATCTGCCCGCCTCTGCCTTCTGAGTGCCGGGATTAATGGCTTTCTCCATTCCTCTCAGCTCAACCTCTGGCTTTTACACACGTGCACATACATGTGCACACACCCACACTGGCACTATGTAGGATACACACACCCAACACTCCCACACACACAAAATTTATTTAAAGATCTCTCTCTCTCTCTCTCTCTCTCTCTCTCTCTCTCTCTCTCTCTCTCTCTCTCTCTTTCTGTGTGTGTGTGTGTGTGTGTGTGCAAGTGTCCAAGGCAGTTAAAAGAGAGCTTTAGATCTTTAGATCCCTGGAGCTGAAGTTACAGGCAGTTGTGAGCTGCTTGGCATGGGTGATGGAAACCAATGGAAACCAAATTTGGGTTTTCTGCAAGAACCAATGGACTCTTAATCTCTGAACCATTTCTCTAGTGACCCCCCCCATTTGCTCGATTTTTTTTTTTTCTGAGACAGGGTTTCTTTCTGTTACAGTCCTAGCTGTACTGGAACTAGCTCTTGTAGACTGTAGACCAGGTTAGCCTCAAACTCACAGAGATCTGCCTGCCTCTGCCTCCTGAGTGCTGGGATTAAAGGTGTGCGCCACCACTGAGCAACTCTGTTATTTTTTTTTTTTTTTTGGACAGAGGATCTTTTTATTGTTATTTTATTTTATGTGCATGGGTGTTTTCCCTGGATGTATGCCCATAGAGGGCAGAAGAGGGCATTGGATCCCCCAGAACTGGACTTTGAGATGGTTGTGTGCTGCCCTGTGGGTGGTGTGAACTGAATTCTGGGAGAATCATCACTGTTCTTATCTCTCCAGCCCCTGACACAGGATCATGATCTATAGCTCAGCATGGACTGAAGCTGACTTTGTAGCCCAGGCTGGCTTTGAACAGGTGACCTTTCTGCCTCAGCCTCCCAATTGCTAGCACAACAGGTGTGCACCACTAGGCTCCATGTTGTCTTTTGTTTTAGGTCTTTCTATGCAGCCTGGGCTTCCCTGGAACTCACTATATAGACAGGGCTGGCATTGAACCCACGGCGACCCTTCTTCCCCAGTCTCTGCAGTGCTGAGATTACAGGCATGCACTACAAGGCCCGGCTTCGCCGGGTTTCTTTTTATTGTTATTTTGTAATATGTTTAGCCGGTCTCTGGTAGATGGGCACCAAGGTTGCTTTTAGCATTTTGCTATTTCAAACAAAGCTCACATACGCATCATCTCCTACACAGCTATTCCTGTCCCTGGAAATGAAAGAGTTGCTGAGTCAAATGGCGTGTGTTTACATCTTAACAAATGTTCCTGAGTATCCCTTCAAAAAGTCAGAGCAATTCAGATGTGCATTTTTTCACCTAGAAAGGTACAGGGGTGACTGTTTATTTTTGCTGTAACCAAATCTGTATTAGCAAGTTATCTGATCTTTACCAAACTGACGGGGAAACTGGCAAAAGCTACACTCCGACTTCACAGGAAGAACAAATATAAACAGTTTACAAAGCCTGTTAAAAGAGGCTCAGGCTAACTGGGTGCGGCGTACACTTGATATCCCAGTATTCAGAAGGCTGAAACAGAAGAATGCAGAGTTCAAGGGCTATTTGGACTTCAGAAATAGGCTCGGCGGCTTAAGAGCACTAACTGCTCTTCCAGAAGACCAGGGTTCAAATCCAGCACCCTCTTGGCAGCTCACAACTGTCTGTAACTCCAAGATCTGAACCCTCTCACAGAAACACATGCAGCCAAGATACCAATGTACATAAAATAAAAAAAAAAATAGATCTTGTCTTTTAAAAAAGAGGGAGATGCTCTGGGCATAGTGGCACACACCTTTAATCCCAGCACTCGGGAGGCAGAGACAGGTGGATCTCTGTGAGTTTGAGGCCAACCTGGCCTACATAGTGAGTTCCAGGCTAGCTGAGGCTACACAGTGAGATCCTTTCTCAAAAAGAAAAAAAAAGTGACAACTGAGAATGTAGCTCTGTTGACAGAGTACCTGTTGAGCACATGTGAAGCCCTGGGTCCCATCCTCAGTATCTCATAATCCAGGCTTTCTGGTATAGGTCTGTAACCCAGCACTTTAGAAGTAGAGACAGAAATATCAGAAATTTAAGGTCATTTTCAGCTACACAGTGAATATGAAGCTAGTCTGGGATACCTGGGACCTTGTCTTTGAAAGAAAGATATCCAACTTTATTCATAATTACAGATGCTCAGACTGGGAGTGGGGAGACAGCTCAGTAGATAACAGCACTTAGTGTGCAAGCAGCAGGGCCCCGAGTTCAAATCCAAAGCACCCGTGTAAAAAGCTGGGTATGGTAGTGTGTGTAAGCTCACTGGGGCTCCCTTGCTGGGCACCAGCCAGGCTCCAGGTTTAGTCTCAAGGGAATAATGCAGAGAAAATGATAGAACAGAGCATTTGATGTCATCTGGCCTCCTACATAGAGATATGCATGAGAGTACACAACGGTGTGCAGGCATACTGACACACATGTACTCACACGTACACACACACACACACACACACACACACACACGCACTGCACAAATTGAGCAGGCGCGTATAATTCCAGTACTTGGGAAGTTGAGGCAGAAGGATTGCTACAAATTCAAGGTCAGTCTATGATGAGTAACAAACCAACCAGAAAAAGCAGGACCTCGTCTAAACAAAACAAAATAAGGGCTAAGGCTCTGGCTTAGCGGTAGAGCTCTTGCCTGTCACGCCTAAAGGTCTGGGTTTGCTTTCCAGCACTCTATAAAGTGGCAACATATCCCTGTACAGGGGAGATAGAGGATCAGAAGTTCAACGTTATCCTCAACTGTCCAGAGTTTGAGGCCAGTGTGGGCTAGTAACTTTGTCTCAAAAAGACCCACCCATCCAGTGTGCTCCTTTAATCCCAGCACTTGTAAGCAAAGGCAGGCGGATCTCTGAGTTTGAGATCAGCCTGGTCTACACAGAGAGTTCCAGGACAGGCTCCAAAAGCTACACAGAGAAACCCTGTCTTGAAAAGCCAAAAAGGAAAAAACAAAACAAAACAAAAACCACCCACCCACATAACTCCCTGCCCCCCAAAGGAAAACACAGTGGTTGAGTGCTTACTTATCTTGCAGAGAACTGGAGTTTGGTGCCCAGCACCCACGTCAGCTGGCTCAGAGCAGCCCGAAACTCCAGCTCCAGGAAATCTGATGCCCTCTTCTGGCCTCCAAGGATGCCTGCACACACACACAATTAAAAATAAAATCTTTTTGTTGTTTAGAGAAGCTATCCCATGTTTAAATTATTAGACTCTCCCCCAGCACATTTAGAATTTCTTCTAAATTCTTTTTAGTTCTTCTCCATGTTTTTCTTTAAGGGAATCACATGGTCCCGATACTCGTTGGACCCACTGATGAAGAGTTAGGTCAAACTCCACTTGCCGGTTGGTTTCCGTCAGCCTTTTGTGATATGGATGTCAAGATGGTCCCCATTGAAGACCCCCTGTGGCAGCATTTGAGGAGACCTGCCCTTAGAGGTCTTTTCAATTCTTCAGCTGTCCCTTTACCTCAGCACACAGTTATCAGGTCAAGCGGCCACTGACACCTTGGAAACGGGACTAGTACAATCTGTTGCGTGCTACATGGGATGGTAGCTTGAAGGCGTAAGTCACAAACAATCCTATTCTATTATGATTAATAGAATGGTTATTTATTTAAGGGGGAAAAACACTTACAGATCACCATCCCAGACAACAGCCCTCTGCGCAATCAGGAAGGGAGCCTAGTCACCGGAGCAGAAGCCAACGGAGCGAAGTGGCCGCCATTTTAAAGGGAGAGACCACGCCCCAATGGGCTGGTATCTCAGCGGCTATTGGCTGAAGGAACGGAAGGAGCTCCCACAACAGTGGCTGCCCCAGCCTCTGTTCCAGACAATGAGTTCTATCTGAAAACTGACTTGCCTCTGGAAATGCATAAAGGGCTTTAACTTCCCTTTAAAAATAGAAGCTGGGGGCTGGCGAGATGGCTCAGCGGTTAAGAGCATTGCCTGCTCTTCCAAAGGTCCTGAGTTCAATTCCCAGCAACCACATGGTGGCTCACAACCATCTGTAATGAGATCTGGTGCTCTCTTCTGGCCTGCAGGCATATATGCAGACAGAATATTGTAATATTAAATATTAAAAAAAAGAGTACTTGCTGTCCTGTGGAAGACCAGGGGTTAGCTCCTAGCACCTATGTCAGGCAACTTACAAGCTGTCACTCCAGCCCCAGGGGATCTGACGCCCTCTTCTGGCCTCTGCTGGCCCTGCACACATGTTCACATACCCACTCACAATGCACACACATATACATATTTTTTAAAGATTTATTTATTATGTATACAGTGCACCAGATCGATCTCATTCTAGATGTTGTGAGCCACCATGTGGTTTCTGGGAATTGAACTCAGGACCTCTGGAAGAGCAGCCCGTGCTCTTAACCTCTGAGCCATACACATAATTAAAAGAAAATGTTTTTTTAAAGAATTGTTTTTATTTTTGTGTACATGTCTGTGAGTGAGAGTGAGAGAAGGCCATTGATGTGGGATTCCCTTCTGTATGCTGTGAATGTGATTGGTTAATTAATAAAGAAAACTGGATTGGCCTGATAGAGTAGAGCTAGGTGGGGAAAACTAAACTGAATGCTGGGAAAAGGGAGGCAGAGTCAAAGAGAAGCCATGAAGCCGCCTCCGGGCCGCCGCCGGAGATAGACATGCTGAAACTTTGCTGGTAGGCCATAACGTCATGGTGATGCACAGATTAATGGAGATGGGTTCAATTAAGATATAAGAGTTAGCCAGAAACATACTTAAGCTATTGGCCAAACAGTATTGCAAATAATATGGTTTCTGTGTGGTTATTTCGGAAGTCTGGGAGGCCGGGAAGCGAACAAGTGGCCCTCATTAAAACAGGCCATAGTGTGCAGATACCTTCAGAGGCCAGAAGTGGGCATCAGATCCTCTGGAGTCAGAGTAACTGACAGTTGTGAGCCACCCTACATGGTTGCTGAGAAATGAACTCTGATCTTTTAGAATAGCAGCAAGGTCTTACCTGCTTATCTGTCTGTCTGCCAGCCCCATAACTTCTTCTTTTAGACATTAGTCTTTTACTCTCTTGGCCTTAAAGATTTTGGTTGTTTTGATTTTTTTTTTTCTTTTGGTTTTTCAAGACAGGGTTTTTCTGTGTGTAACCCTGGCTGTCCTGGAACTCCTGCTGTAGACCAGGCTGGCCTTAAACTCATAGAGATCCACCTGCCTCTGCCTCCCAAGGGCTGGTAATAAAATGTGCGTGTGTGTGTGTGTGTGTGCGCGCACACACGTGCATGTACGCGTGTGAGTGTGAGCACATATGAAGGTCAAAGGCCAATTTTGGACAGTTTCCCCCTTCCTTCCATTTTGTGGGTTCCAGGGATTGAACTCAGGTGGTCAGGGTTAGTGGCAAGAACTTGTAGCCACTGAGACATCTCTCTGGCCATTTTAGTTTTTTCTAAAATAGGGTCCCACTTTGTAACCTAGTAGGCTAACATTAAACCTCCATGTGGTAAGAGCTGGCCTAGAACTCCTAATCTTTCTGCCTCACCTCCTGAGTGCTGAGATTACCAATGTGTGTCACCATGTTCAACAGTGGATTTAAACACACACACACACCCACACCACAAATCCAACCTCACTTCCACGGCAGTCCTTCGATCTTCACTCTGCTAAGACCATAAATCTTGGAAATGTACCTACCTGCTTATGATATCCTTACAGCCACTATCAGTAACTCCATCTACCTAGCCTAGCAGATAAGGGCTCTATCAGGGCTTGGCGTCTCCAGTTGCCTCATCCCCTGACAGCAAATACTCTCATCAGTCTCAAAGGGCATCTCAAAGATATTGGACCTATCTTATGGCCTCTGGACCTTTCTGAACAAGGTAGGTAGGGGAGGCAGCTCAGATCTTACTTAGTAAATCCACTGTGGCTTTCCTCTGTTGGAGTCTCATTGCTGCGTCCTCAAGATGGCCTCAGAGTGGCTCTGGAAGTTCACACAGATGTCTTCATGTACCATAATCTGGGACTTGGCCAACCCAATGCCTTCAGCCCAGGGCTCATCCCTGTAGCATGGATTCTAATTGTTCTTAATAATAAAAACTTGGAGTCAGATATAGGGATTAATGCTGAAGATCAGAGAAGCAGAGCAGCTAGCCACTAGAGTTCTTCCCTCTACCAATGCTCAGACAGAAGGGGAGATCTGTCTCTACTAATCCTCAGACGGCATCTCCAGACTTCATCCTCAGACTGCATCCATCTCTACGAATGCTCAGAATGCCTCTGAGTTCCTGTCTCTTCCCACCTTATATTCCTCTCTCTGCCCAGCCATATCACTCCTATCTCCACCTCCCTAGTGCTGGGATCCCCTTTGTGTGAGCTCTGTTTCTCTTTTAGACAGATTTAGTGTTGTGTAGTCCAGGTTGGCCTTGAACTCACAGAGGTCTGTCTGCCTCTGTTTCCGGAGTGCTGGATTTAAGGTGCGTGCTACCATCGCCTGACCTCTATGGCTAACTAGTGGCTTAGCTCTGCCTTCTGATCTTCAGCCAAGCTGCTGCTGCTGCTGCTGCTGCTTCTTCTTCTTCTTCTTCTTCTTCTTCTTCTTCTTCTTCTTCTTCTTCTTCTTCTTCTTCTTCTTCTTCTTCTTCTCCTTCTTCCTTCTCCTTCTNCTCCTCCTCCTCCTCCTCCTCCTCCTCCTCCTCCTCCTCCTCCTCCTCCTCCTTCTCTTCTTCTTTTTTTTTTGCTAGATTACAAACAAAATATCACTACACACCCTTCATCACACTCTCAGCTGTGATTGAGCAAGCTGCTCCTTCAGCAGCTTTGTGGCCCGTACGACAGTGTACTAACCTGACACTCACCATGACTCCCAGAAGTCCAGCATTGGCTGTTAGCTATTTTGAGAATGACATTTTCTTCTTCTGTTTCTTTCCCTTCCCAAGATCCAGGGCTGATAAAAAACGCTGGCTTATCAACTGTAGCTGTAGCTCAGGTGGTAGAGCCCCTGGAGAGCTTCCCCCGAGCCCCGGGTTTCAGCCTCAGTATCACATAACCTGGGAGTGTGAGCCCAAATCCCAGAACTAGTGGGTGGAAGCAGCAGCTTCAGAAGCTCCTGGTCATCCTCACTTACACTGCATGGGCTGGAGAGACTCCGAATCAGAGAACAAAACAGAGCAAAAAGCTGGCTTACTCTGCCATTCTCTCCAACGATCATTGTCCATGCCAATCAAATGGCGTGGTACCTGTTACCTAGCCCAGTTTTGCCCTCCCCCTGAGCCTCGCACCGGTGAACAGGTAAAACCTTGACACATTTTATTTTTTGCTTTAAGATGTATCCCTGCCTGGGGTTGGTCCTCACCATCATTGCAGCCTGATTTTGAATTCACGGCAATCCTTCTGCCTCAGTCTCCTAAATGCTGGGTTTACAGGGGTGGGGTAGCATCCTTGGCCTTTAGTTGTTGTTATTTTAGAGACAGTATTGTGAAACTATTTCCTTTGAATTCAAACATTTCCTCTGGAGCAAGGGTTCTAGCACTCAGGACGCTAGTGAAATTTACAAGGCTCGGGAAGCCAGGAAAGCTACAGGTTTCTTGAGGCCCCTTTGCAAGCTTCTAAAGCAGTAAACCATTGCTAGGGGAGAGGAGACTCTCTGGTGGAGCTGACTGCAAACTGGGCTGGGCACCCTGGGGGCGCAGTGTCACCCATGCTGGAGTGGCCTTTTTAGAGATGGAGTTATTTTGAATCATCCATGCTCCTATAAATAACCCCTTACCCACACTCCTGTACATCATTCCAATAAACCCACTGATTCACCGAGTCTGGCATGAGTGGAATTGGTCTGACTTGGTTGTCTCTGCAGGAAAAAGTCACACAGGCATGGTCTCATCATATTGCCCAGATTCACTGTAAACTCTTTGGCTCAACAAATCCTCCTGCCTGGCTTAGTCACTGTGATATGGTTGCAAAGAGACATCATGACCATGGTCCTCCTATAAAAGAAAGCATTTAATTGGGGCTGACTTACAGTTCAGAGATTTAGTCCATTATCGTCACAGTGGGGAGCACAGTTACAAGCAGGCAGACTTGGGAGCTAAGGGTTCTCCATGTGGATCCGCCCACAGGCAGCAGGAAAAGAGTGAGCCACTGGGCCCCTCTTGAGCTTCTGGAACCTCCAAACCCACTCCCAGGGACACACTTCCTCCAGTAAGGCCGCACAGTGCTAAACTTTTCAAATAATGCTACTCCCTATGAATTTAACGGGGGCCATTTTCATTCAAAGCACCACACTGCCTAAGTCTTCCCGAGTAGCTGGGGTGCTCACCTGTACGGCCAGCTAAAGCCTCAGACATTTTGCTCCTGCTCCATGCTGAGGGTTGTCACCCCTCACTCACCCCTAGGAATAGTGTCCCTAATACCATCAGAACCAGAAATGATCCCGTTTTACAGGCCCCTTCTGAGAGTTTTCTTTCCAGGGGCTCTCTGAGCACGACCATCTCCAGGGAAAAGTGGGGTGCACTGGCCATACGTGGAGACGGATGGCGTTGTTTCTTTGTGAAGTCGGCTGATCACTAGGGAGAGCAGGATGGGCCTGGAGGAACGTGAGGCGGAGAGACATGGAAGTGACATGAAACCATAGATTTTCTTTCCCAGGCAGGCTCCCTGCATTTGCATTTATTGATGGACTGTTGATGGATGGGTCTGGGCCTCCTTCTGGCATCTTATTTCATGTTAGGTATGCCTTCCCTCCCGAGTGCTTCCTTTGTTTTCTCTCTTCGGCTCCGTGGTGTGCATGTGTGTTTTCTCCAGGCTATTTCACTGCCTTGGTGGCAATTTAGCATGCTATTTCTTCTGGAACCACCAGACTTTCGGCACTATGAGATGGATCAGATATGCTGAGCTGTGACCCGATGCATGAATGCACTCCCGTGTGGTTTACTGTTTTGCTCCAAACAGGGATCTTGACAATGTCTATTTTCTTCAGGGGGTGGGGGAAGTGATTGGTGTGTTTATAATTACATGCATTGCTTTAGAAAAAGAAGAAGAAAAAAACATTCCTGAGAGAATTTCGATTTCTGACTGGAGTTAATGATAAACAAATCTTTCATTTACTATTTTACCTGCCTGCTGACTGGAAGAAATTTCTACACGCTAGCTTCTGGGTCCTTTTTTTTTTAACTTAGGAAAAAAGATTTATTTATTTTTGCATGTATGAGTGTTTGCCTACGTGTATGACTGTACACCATGTGCATGCCTGGTACCCACAGAGGTCAGAGGGCATCAGATCCCCTGGAATTGAAAATGGAGACAGTTGTGAGCTTCCATGTGAGTGCTGAGAATCAAACCTGGGTGCTCTGGATGGACAGCCATCTTAACCACTAAGCCATCTCTTCAGTTCCTGCTGTTGTTTCTTTTTTTTTCTTTTTTTTTTTTTAATATTTATTTATTTATTATGTATACAATATTCTGTCTGTTTATATGCCTGCAGGCCAGAAGAGGGCACCAGACCCCATTACAGATGGCTGTGAGCCACCATGTGGTTGCTGGGAATTGAACTCAGGACCTTTGGAAGAGCAGGCAATGCTCTTAACCTCTGAGCCATCCCTCCAGCCCCCCCTGCTGTTGTTTCTTAAAATAGGCTCTCACGCTGTAGCTCAGGCTATCCAGAAACTCCTTAGGTAGTCCAGGCTGGCTTTGAAACTGTAGTAACACTCCTGTCTCAGTCCCCTATGTCTGGAACCAGGCATGTGCCACCATGTCTGGTTTACCTTCCGGCTTTCTTGTTTCTTACTTTGTTCTTCGTTAGTTACCCACAGGGTCTCAATACCAGCTCTGTAGGACATTTCTCTACTGTGATCTCTGCTCCTTGTGACCTCTGCTTTGTTCCTGGGGGTCACTTGCTTTGTGCCCTGCACCAGGTAAGTGGTCACAGAGTGCAGCAGGATGTCCCCGTCCAAGATGACTGGAGACAACTCCAGAACAGACCAAACCAAAACCCACTTTTAAGAAAGGTTCTTCTGCCTCTATGGTCCATCTCACCCTGGACTCCTCGGGTATCAGCCGCGTAACCATAGAGATTATCACAGATCCTCTTCCACAGATCCATGCCCTAACCCCCCCCCCCCCCCCCCCCGGCAGGGGCACACCTGCCATCCCAGAATGCGGCCACCTGCGCCAGGATTTGGCACAAAGGGGCCAATAAGACAAGTTGACTTCCCAATGATTTCCAGGTCAGAGGAGACTCCTGGGTGCAAGCTTGGAATAAAAGGCTTGCAGACACCCTTGAGCAGAGGGCACTGTGGGACTAGAGAAGCAATCGATCAGAATCTGTGAGGCGTGGGAGGGAAAGACTAGAGGAGGGCGAGTTCCATCTTTACAAACCATCGGATACGTTTATTTTGCCGAGGAAGAAGTGAGGGCTCGGTTAGGTTGAGGAACTTGCCGCGCGCACACCTCAGAGATGGCAGAGATTCCGGTTTCCTTTGCAGCAGATCTGATACCGATTTGTACCCCTTCACGCGTCCCTGGAACTCCCCTAGGTCGTGGCTGGATCACGGGAAGGGCCAAAGGACAGCGTCTATGCAGATCACTCTGTGGTTCCTTATGCCATTCCCTTTTCTCCCTTCTGCTCCCTGGGAAAATATCCTCCTAGAATCGATCCCAAGGAAGATCTACAATTCCTGAGCCTCAACTGTCGCTCTGAATACTGATGAATTTTGAGACAGGGTCTTTGTATACTACAGATGGGTCTCGAACTCTCGATCTTTCCTGTCTTAGACTACAAGGACATGAAGGACAGCAGTCACTTGGAAAGTCCCCACTGCACAGGGTCTGGAGGTCAGGAATGAGGCTCGGCTCCTTTAAATCCAGCTTGGGAACGCCCAGAGCGGGCAACACGGTTCCGGGATCTGCGAGCTGGGAAAGCCTACGCTGCTAGGACCTCCCGGCTCCTGTCCCCTTTGTGCCCCGCCCTTGGCGCCCGCTGCTTCCTGGAGCTGCCGGCCTCGGCTTGGGGAAAAATGAGCCGCATCTACCACGATAGTGTCCTTCGCAACAAGCCGGTGCAGAGCGTACGACTGCCGGGGTCCTGGGACCCCGCCGCCCACCAGGGGTAGGCTGTGATCCGCCCATCCATTCGGCTGCTGACCAGGGGTGGGTTTTGCTCTGTCTACCTGGTTGCTGGCCCGGGATGGGTTGCACTTTGTCCCGCTGCTGACCAGGGTTAGACTGGACTTGGAACTGCCGGGTACGTCGAGTCCCTGGGGCTCTGGCCCCTGCTCTTAGCCAAGAATGGTCTGCAAGCATCCCTGGAGCCTGGGCTGGAGGCCTTGGTTGAGCTCACAATCTGAGTCCTGTTCAGAGAAAGTTCTGGGTCAGAGGGGGCGCTGGAGGTGAGAGATAAAACTGGCGTTGAAAAGCCACCTCTGGCCTCCAGGCTGCTCTTCCCAGCATCCTTGACTGCCAACACCAGGTAGAAAGATGTAATTGAAATTCCCGCCTACAGGCATTTTCCCAAAGGGACTCCAGACTCCCAAATGGAACCCTAGAGGCGGTGCGTTGGTTCCCACTGACTTCAGTCCTTACCCCAACCCAGGGCTCTAAACTCCAGTAATTTGTCATGGTGCACCATAGGGGGCCAGCGCATGGTATGGCAGGACCGACAGAGGGAGGGCGGGAGCATCAGGAGGTACAGGCCTTATCCAGGGTAATAAGCAGGATAGTTCCATTTACAATCAGATACACCAAAGAATCACGCTATGTGAGAGAAGCCAATCCCAGAAAATCAAATACGGTGTCATCTAGGAAGTGGAATCTAAAGTCCACCTCATAAGGTTCTCAGCGAAGTAGTTTCAGTTCATAGGAGGAATTGGTTCTGAGGATCTAATGTGTACATAGATCTGATTGTGTGATATAGATCAAGTTATCTTGTTAAATGCTTCCAGTGTATACTGTCTTTGTCAGTTTAATGTTTTTAGAAAGAATTTGAGAGGAGAAAATACACAAGGCAAGGAGTCTTGGCCCAATGTTCTTCCACTCTCTACCTGGCTTAGACCCCACACTTTCCCCATGCTGATGGCTCCAAAGAAAGCCCCCAGGTCCCAGCTTCTGCTTTTGTGAATGCTGTGGTCTGGGAGTGGTAAAGGGGTGGCCCTGGTCACTCTGTGTGATACCCTGTGACCTTGGGCTAATTCCCCAAACTTCTGAGTCTCGAATTTTTTAGCTGATGGTGACAATAACCATTTCCCTGGTGGACGATTATGTAGGAATGGATAGTAACAGGACTGTAAAAGTTCTTTAAAGCAGGGGAAACGTCTCACCAGTGAGGAGGGCTTGCTGCTCTCCAGAGGGCCCGTGTTCACTTCCCAGCACCCACATCAGAGGGCTCAAAACTGCCTGTAAGTCCAGCTCTGGGGGATTTGATTCCCTCTTCTGAACTCCACAGGTACCAGTACACACTGGCTAACACTCACACAGACACACATACCTACACATAACAAAACCCACCGCCACCACCACCACCACCACCAAAACAAACAAACAACAAAACACTCAGGCATCGTGACTTACAACCTTAATCCCAATACCTGGAAGGCAGAGGCAGGTTAGTCTCTGTGAGTTCAAAGCGGCTTGGTTTACAAGTGACATTCCATTCCAGAACAGCTAGGGATACATGGGAAAACCCTGCCTCAAAAGAAAGAAAGAAAGAGAAAGAGAGGGAGAGAGAGAGAGAGAACCCACTTGTTCCCATATTTGCTTAAATAAAATAGTAGAATCATTTATTTATTTGCAGCACTTTGCTATGTATTCAAGGCTTGACTTGAACTCACAGCAATCCTCCTTCCCAAGTACAGGGATCCCAGGTATGTGCCATCAAGCACAGCTCTAACCAACGCTGTACATTTAGTAAGTACTTACACGATCACCTGCACATCTACACTCTTAGGTCAGAACAAGAGGAGCACAGTGAGGCAGCTGCTATCTCCTCATTGGTGGATAAGAATCTTGAGGGTCTGGTCACAATTATTGTGTGTGTTATGTGTGTGGCTGGGGAGGGGGGAGCATCCCTTGACCTCGGCACAACCTGGGAAGGTTCTTTGCAGGGATGGAGGCTCAGATAAGGGAAGCAGACAGTGGCGGCCTCACACCAGGCCCCCTCGGAGAGGGTGAATAGAGTCTGGGGTGAGACTTGTTTCTGTCTCAGAGCAGATTCTCACCCAGGCAGCTAAACCCTGGTGTGAATTTCCTGAGGACTGACAGAACTTGCCTTCCTTCCTTCTCAACCCCCAGGGGAAATGGCGTCTTGCTAGAGGGGGAGCTGGTGGATGTATCTCGGCACAGCATCTTGGATGCCCACGGCAGGAAGGTGAGTCTGTGTCCTGGGTGCCCCTCACAGGGTCTCCTCCCTCATCCACAAAACATGGTCCCCTGCGCTGGGCTAAGACGTGGGGTCCGGGTCAATTCCTGAGGGGCTCATGGAACAGATTGCCCCTTGCTAATTCATTTCCAGAAAGACATCTCTGGGGGATATTGTTGTTACCCCCAAACTTTTCAGGGTTCCTTCTTATTTACCAAAAGAAGATCCAAATTTCCAGTGTCAGTTCTAGACCTATCTAAAACCCATCTCCTGGGCTGCCAAGGGGCCACTCAAGGGTCTGCAGGCCTGCATTGGTCAGATGTACATATGGCCTCTTGACTGGCTCAGTCTTTTTTTTTTTTTTTTTGATAGGGTCTTATCTAAAAAATAGTCCAGGTTCATTTGAACTCACCTTGAATTTCTATCTTCCTGCCTCTTCCTCCACAGTGCTGGGTCCCTCACCAGGTTTATGCAGCACTGGAGTTCAAACCCAGGGCCTGGTCTATTCCAGACAAGGATGTGACATTCTCAGGCCTATTTCAGGCTTGTATTGCTCTTCCTATACCCTTGTCCCACGCCTGTAGATGCTCTGCTTTTTGAGAATTCACCTTTTCTGACTGTCCCAAAAGTACTATCTGCATCTTCCATATCTGAGTATTTTTTTTTTCCCCATTTTACATGACCACCACAGTTCCCCCTCTATCCCCTCCCTCCCCCCTCCTCCTACTCCCCCGCCTCCTAACTGTGCCTGGCCAGATGAGAACACATGGCCGATAACTTTTCAGCACATTCTTTGCTTTGAAAGGTGCCCCTCCCCCATTGTGTCACTGGGTCCCTGTAATGTACCTGAAAGGAACATTATGCTCTTCCCACGTGATAGGGAAAACTGAGGCATGGGAGTCTTGGGGTCATTTGCCCCAGAACTATATCTGGGAGCAGCAGAGTAGTTGCCCCCCGTTAGGTCCTCAGTGTCCTTTCTGTGACATGTTGGCAACATCCACCCTGCCTTGTGGCATTTGGGGACCCTGGTGCTTGGGTTATGGTCATTGGTTGTGTGGAGGCCTGTGATGCCCTGCCACAGTTTGTGTGGCATGGTATGTGGACAGGTACTCTAGCGAGTATAGGAGTGGATGAGTATTTGAATCAGGCATCTGCCCAGCCTACACATCAGTGTAGGATGATGGGATTTTGAGACAAAGGGTGAGATGGGCAGAGTGGGGTGGGGGATGGGGTAGTGCCCTCACCCCTTCTTTGCCTCCCCCAGGAGCGCTACTATGTGCTGTATATCCGGCCCAGTTGTATCCACCGACGGAAGTTTGACTCCAAAGGAAATGAAATCGAGCCCAACTTCAGTGCCACCAGGAAGGTGAACACAGGCTTCCTCATGTCATCTTACAGTAGGTGTCCTGGGCTCTCCTCCCCAAGAGGCTGTTAGACTGGTTCTGGCTTGACCATTCCCCATTGGATTCCTTCCTGCCCCCCACTTACTCAGAGAACGTCTGTGTTCCACTGTAGCCCCAAGAGCCAGGCTAGTATCCCCAGTGCTTCCATTTCCTGAAGTCTGACAGGATTTTCCAGACTTGGCTTTGGGCTCTAGCATTGTGTGTGGAGACCAGGCCAGGTCCGGCACTCTCTGATCTATCCAGATGTTTGCTTGGTGGCTCTCAATCTCCTTGTAGTAGCTACTTTTAGTGTGTAATTACTCTTCATGTTGCTGCGACAAAATGACCCAACGAAAGCGACTTCAAGGGAGAAGGGATTTGCTTTGACTCATGCAACAGGAAAGTGCTGGCGGCAGAACTACTAGACAAGCCTTGAGGACACAGCACAGGAGTCTGGGAGCAACCATGCATGCCTTCTGCACCTTACAGACAGCCACTGCCCTGTGAACCCTGCCACCTGCAGGGTTAGGACCTGGGTTCCTCGCTGAGCTGCAGAGCTCTGCCAGGGTGTGTTGTATGGTCTTTCACTCCTTTGGCTTTTTGGGGGCCCACCATACTGCCTCCCAAATAAATCACACATGGAGGCTTATTCTTAGTTATGAATGCCTGGCCTTAGCTTGGCTTGTTTCTTGCCAGCTTTTCTTAAATTATCCTATCTTTTGCCTCTCGGCTTTTATCTTTCTCTATTTCTGTATACCTTTCTTTACTTCTCTCTTTGCGGCTTGCTGTGTAGCTGGGTGGCTGGCCACTGATGTCCTCTGTTCCTTGTTCTTTTATTGCTCCTTGTTCTTGGTTCTCTTTCTATTTATACTCTCTGCCTGCCAGCCCTGCCTATCCTTGTTCTTGCCTTGCTACTGGCAGTTCATCTCTTTATTAGGACCATCGGGCATTTTGGACAGGCACAGCAACACAGCTTCACAGAGTTAAATAAATGCAGCGTAAACAAAAGTCACACACCTGAAAGTAATATTCCCCAACAAGGGCCAGCCTGGAGTAGGCCGGTAGAGGGTGTGGGGACCATAAGCTGAGTGCTGGTCCTAGAACCTGAAGGAACTCTGCTTAGTCCCAGAGACTCGGTTGGAAGACAGAACTGTACTATGAGTGTTTGAACACTGCCCCCACTGTGTCTTGGTTTTTCTCATCTCTGAGATGGGAATAACAAAACTAAAGACCCTTGACGAGGGTTGATTCCACGACAGCCACTGGGCTGAATGCTCTACTTGCTTTTTCTCCCCTGTACTGCATGTTAGGATTGTCTGACTGGCTCCATTTTTATCCCTATTCTCAGGGACAAAGCGAAAGCTCACTTGCCCAGATTGCAGTAGAGTCCAGATTTGCTCCAGGTAGCCTGGCTCCAGAGTCCAGGTCATAAAGCCTCTGCGGTGGACTTCTCTGATGAGCCCTGGCAGGAGGGATGCCCTCAACAGCTCCTGAGAGTACTTGGAGAAGTTTCCTTACATGCTAACAGCCCTGCCTCATATTCTCCACAGAGACAGAAGCTAAGGGGGACACTGACAGGCTCACGCTCGAGGTGCTGAAGGGCCTGGTGAACAAGCCAAACCTGCTGGAGCTGACAAAGGGTCTCACCCCAGACCAGACGGTGGCATTCTGGATACCGGAGTCAGAGATGGAGGCCATGGAACTCGAACTGGGGACTGGAGTGCGGTTGAAAACTCGGGGTGATGGCCCCTTTATCGGTGAGCACTGTGGTTCACTTTGCCTGTTCTGATAGCCTATAGGCCAGTGGTTCTCAACCTTCCTAATGCTGTGAACCTTTAAGACAGTTCCTCATGTTGTGGTGAACCCCAATCATAAAATTATTTTGTTGCTACTTCATTATTGTAATTTTGATACTGTAATGAATCATCATTTAAATATCTGTATTGGAGGATATCTGATACGCAACCTCCAAAGGGGTTGAGACCCACAGGTTGAGAACTACTGTTGGCCTCTCTTCAGAGGCTCCTCGTCTCTCTTGCTGAGAGCTGTGGGAGAAGGCCCAGTGTGGCCTTCCATGGGGGCTTTACTCCTACGTCTGTGGTCAAGTGTCCTGGGGCCATTGGTCTAGATGCACCATATCCCAGGATACTATACAACTCTTATAGCCGGCCCGTGCTTTCTAGTGCTTTGGGATTCCCACCAAGAACCTTAGTAGCCATACCAGAGAACAGAGCCAACCCAGACATAAAGGGCCCCACCAGAATGAAGTGCCCTAGCCTGGCTAGTTCACTACAAGAAGAAAAGCCATTCGGCGTGTAATACAGTTTTGCCTGCTAAATTCTCCACATTCTGTAACCTGTTGTATTTCTCTGGGTGTAAAGCGTTTTGGCCTAGAATTATGGTATTGTGTATGTTTTGTCCCAGTTGTAATGTTTCAGTCCATCACCCAGCTTTGGCTGTTGCTATCATACAGCTGTGAAGACCGACCTTGGTTTCTGTCAGACTGCTTTTCGGTGCTGTACTGAGTATCTTAAGTACTGTAGAAAAAATACCACATCTTCCTTCAAGGCTGTTTTGTAATATATATATAGACTGGAATTCTATTTTTTGAAGAAAAGCATTCAAGTATGGCAATACACTATCTGTGTTTTCACCATTCAAAGTGCTGTTTAGTAGTTGAAACTTAAACTATTTAATGTCATACAATAAAGTGACCAAAGTGTGTTATGCTCTTTATTGCATTTCTTAGCTTTGAAAGAATCTGTGCACATATTGTTTCATAGGAAATGCAGAGCCTTTGATGTCCTGTTCTTTGGTACATTTAGTTGTTTACCACTTGAGAGGTCAGGAAGTTTGGATTTCAAATCTATTATATACACTAAATTCTGTAAGAGGAGATCTCTAACCTCAAAAAGAATTTACATACCAGGTAAAAAAAGAGGAAAAGTCATTCAACTTCTCTTCTTTCAGATTCCTTAGCCAAACTGGAGCTGGGGACCGTGACCAAGTGTAATTTTGCTGGTGATGGAAAGACAGGGGCATCCTGGACAGACAACATCATGGCTCAAAAGTCTTCACAGAGGGACACAGTGGAGATCCGAGAGCAAGGAGATGGAGCAGAGGATGAGGAATGGGTAGGTCAAGGGGATGCCTGTGGCCCTGGACCTTGGTTAGAGTTTTGTACATATGGGACATGGTTGAAGTAAAATGAATTGAAGGCAAGATAAATCCTTCGTAATTCCTAGGTGTGTTAGCATCAGGGAAATTCCCTCACGGAATTAGGAATTATCGGAGGGTGACAACCTGAGGCATTTCTTGCTGGAGAAACGGAACCCAAAGCCTCAGAGATTCATAAAAGCAAGGACTGGAAGCAAAGATAATAGAAAGAGCCAGGGAGTGTCATTAAGTTTCAAAGTGTTTCTCTTGAAGTGATACATTATTCCGGGGAGGTCTTTGAGCAACCAAATGTTTTTTCTTCCTTAGTCAGAACTCCAAAGCCTGAAAAGTGGCTGAATACTAACCTGGTTTTACCAATGCTTTCAGTGTCGAGGGTTAACACCCTATTCCGTTAACACCCTAGTTTATATGCAGCTGTTTATCTGAAGTGTGTGTTTCACCTGAACTCATACCAAAGGCTTCCTAATAGGACATTTAGAGAAAAGAAATTCCAGAAAAGTTAGGTATTCACCTCAGAAAGGACAAGGACGACTTTGGCCAACGAAGGCCAGGGAAGGGCTGGGGAGTGCTGGGGAGTTGGCACTAATGATGGGAGGCCAAGGTAGTGAGTGGCTGAGGATCCCATGGCTACTGAAGATTGCCAAGAGACTCTTATGAAATATGCTCTACTCACATCCCTTGACTGCTTTGTGTGTCTGCAGGATGACTGAAGTGCCTCCTCCGGCTACCAGCATCTGAGATGGTGTCCTTGAGAAGTGACCATCCTGACTTCCACCCTGGAAAGAGCAGTCTGTCGGGCTGAATACCATTAACACATTCTGTGGAGATCAAATTTAAGACCTCGAGACTCACAGGGGGTTTCCAGGCTACAACTTTTGTTTTTTATTTTTGTTTTTATTTGTTTGTTTGGTTGCTTGGTTTTTTGAGACAGAGTTTCTCTGTGTAACTTTGGTGCCTGTCCTGGAACTTGCTCTGTAGCCCAGTCTGGCCTCGAACTTACAGAGATCTGTCTGTCTCTGCCTCCTGAGTGCTGGGATTAAAGGCATGTGCCACCACTGCCCAGTTTAGGCTACAACTTTTGTATGTCTGTGTCCCTCTTTGGATGCAAGGCTAGCTTTGCTAGACCTTTCTCCAGTGTTCCTTTCCCTAGGTCGTGGGCATGTACTAGATGAGTTCCTCAAGTCCTGATGCACAATTAAGGAATGTCCCTGTCTGAGACAGAGGAGCTCTGGGGGGAAATGAACGGGCTCCTTCTATTCTTGCTGTTTTCTCCGTTCTATCCTGTGCCAGCCTTCTCCTTGTGCCTCTGTTCTCCTGATCTCCTCCTCCTTGGTCTGTTCTTTCCCATCCCTTACCCAAGGTCCTACTTCTTTTCTTCAATTCTGCTCCATGTCTCCATGGGGTTTCCTGCCTTAGACCTCTGTCTTACTGCTCTGATGAAACACCACGACCAAAAGCATCTTGGGGAAGAAAGGGTTTATTTCACTCACCGTTCCATTTAACAGTTCATCATCAAAAGCGGTGCGGGCAGGAACTCAAGCAGGGCAGGAACCCGGGGGCAGGAGCAGAGGTCACAGAGGATGCTGCTTACTGGCTTTGCTCAGCCTTCTTTCTTATAGGACCCACAACCTCCAGCCCAGGAGTGATGCTGGCTCTCCCCCATCAACCACTAAATAAGAAAAGGCCTTACAACCAGGTTTTATGAAGGCATTTTCTCACTGAAGGTTCCCTCCTCTCAGATGACTCTAGCTCATGTCAAGCTGACATAAAGCCAGCCAGCACAGACCCACCTGGCTGCTCTCTTGGAAAACCAGCAGCCTTTCTGGCTGTGTCTGGCTGGCCCACAGATCTTGACTCGTTCCACTAGGATAACTTTTAAATTTTTATTTATTTTCAATTTTTTAAACGGCAATCAAACCTAGGGCTTCATGCTTGCGCAGTAAGTGATCTGCCATACCTATAGCCACAGCCATGGACCACATTTTTAGAAGCATTCTTTCTGTTGTTTTGTACTTGGAGAACTTTTATGAATGAGTGAATCCTCAAATTCCTCCACACTACTGGGTTCTCGTGAAGTGTTAATGAATGAGTGAATTTTCAGGAAGGAATTCCTCCACACTACTGGGTTCTCGTGAGGTGTTAATGATCTTGCAACTGAGCCACCTTCCTAGCAGACAGCCTCTGGTCTTTGGTGACGAACATTTCTCGTTGGGTAGGTGTGTCCCTTTTCAGATCTGGACCAGCTCTGAAGTGGAAGTCTACAGTCTTGAGTTTAATTCTATGTTGCCATGGCAGCTGTATGTATCCTGCTTGATCCTGGGAAGAATGGGTGAAGGAGGACAGGATTACTGAGTCTCCTTAATGTGTCAAGTGCAATGCCAGATGCTTTCTGTGACCATGACTGGCGCTGCCAATACTGAGTTCTTCCTGGTGTGTTAAGTCCTTGGAATATTCTGTCACAACGCTCCTATAATGCATGTATGATTAGTATCCCCATGTTTTTAGGTACATAGACTGAAGCTTTGAGGCTCTATGAATAGTATGTATTGCCAGAGAAAGGAATTTAAACCCAGGCAGTCAGTTTCAAAGCCTACATTTCTTTCTTTCTCTTTCTCTCTCTCTCTCTCTCTCTCTCTCTCTCTCTCTCTCTCTCTCTCTCTCTCTCTCTTCCTCCTCCTCTTTTTCGAACCACACACATTTCAGGCTGACCTTGAACTTGCTATCTAGCTAAGGATGTCCTTGATCTTCTGATTCTCCTGCCTTTCCCCAGTGTTGGGATAATAAACACGCATCTCCATGCCTGTTTTGTGATGCCAGAGTACACACTCAGGACTTTGTGCATACTAGGTGAGCACTCTGCCAACTGAGCTACATCCCCAGTCCCAAAGTTCACATTCCCCCCCCCCCCACTTGTTTTGTTTGTTTTGTTTTTTAAGACAAGGTTTCACTGTGTGCCCTTTGCTGATCTTGAACTCACTATAGGCAGACCAGGTTGGTCTTGAACTCATGATATCTGCCTGCCTTTGCCTTCTAAATACTGGGATCAAAGTCCACATTTTTGATTACTGGATTCTTTTGCCTCTACCTGCAAACTACAGAGAAGGAAGGGGGGATCAGAGAGGTCAGACAACTCTCCCATTTTCTAAGGGGAGGATCCAGGCTTGGAGTCCAGAGCTTCTGAAGGCAAAGTTCTTGTCTCTTCCCTTGTCCCTGCTTCCTTAGCTACAAAACGTTTTTGGATGTAAGGGCAAGAGGATGTAGAATCGTGTCATTGGTGTCCTGTATCTGGGGCAGCTTACAGAAAGGTCATTATGGGATCTTATCCTTGAGGATGGTTAGGAATATGTTATCTGGGGACACTGGGACATCCTATTGCACAAAGCTCCAGGCAACCCCTGGAGCAGGCCAGTCTTTTAATGTCCTGAGGCAAAGGGCTCTGATCCTGGACTTTAAAGAAGGAAAGGTCACATAGTTGGAGTTCAGAGGGTAGAATAGCATGGGATGTGTGTGTTTTAGAGGAGGCTAGACATGGGGCATGGCAATTTCATGCTCACTAAAGCTTTGAGGACTTTATCCTTAGTGTCCTGGACGCTAGTAGTCCTGGAGAGAAGTGTGGACTGATTCATCTATTTTGAAGCTCAGTTGCTCAAGAAGAAATGGGAGCAGTGAGCATCTGCTGGAATCCGCTGCAATCATTCGGTGAGCAGGCAGCGTGGTTTGCTCTGCAGCAGAGACAAAGAGTAAAGAAAGGGTTCGAGCCCAGAAGTATGTAGGAAGCAGAATCAACAAGCCCCAGGAGAGAGGAAGGAGACAAGAATATGTTCAGACACTGATGAGCATAAGTGTTGGGGTGCATACGGTTGTTTAGTAGGAGCCCAGCCCGAGGCTAGGCTGAAATACACTCCTAGGGAAGGAAACCAGGTTTCCTGTAGAGAAGACAGGCATGGTGGCTCATGCCTATAATCCCACTGCTTGGGAGGTAGAAATGTAGAAGGGTTGCCAACAGTTTGAGGTTAGCCTGGGCTACAGATTGAGGCCACACTTCAATAAAAACCAAACCCCAAACCATACATGCAAATGGACAACACAAAAGGGTCAGCAAGCTGGCTCAGTGGGTAAAAGCGATTGCCACCAAACCTGATGCTGTGTCTGATTTCCAGAACTTACATAGTGGAAGAGAGGACCAACTCCAGCAGCTGTTGGGCCACTTTCTACACTTATTCATGTTGCAGCTCATAAGTACCTACCCCTCCACATAAACAACAACAAAATAGATTTCAGTTTAGCAGTTAGAGAAACTGAGTTAAAACCTGCTTCCCAGGATAGAAAGGTGCTTGGTTCAAAGCTGGGTAGGGACCTGGGGGCTCATGCAGATACTTTGATTTTTTTTTTTTGTTTTTTGTTTTCTTTTTTTTTTTTTTTTCGAGACAGGGTTTCTCTGTGGCTTTGGAGCCTGTCCTGGAACTAGCTCTGTAGACCAGGCTGGTCTCAAACTCACAGAGATCCTCCTGCCTCTGCCTCCCGAGTGCTGGGATTAAAGGCATGCGCTACCATAGCCCGGCACGCAGGTACTTTGAATACGTGGAAAAGACCCACAATTTCACCCTGTCCCGTTAATAATTTTTATTATCTTGCCTCTTTAATATGTCTACATGTAAAATTGGACTTTACTCTTCCTATTGTTACTATGTAACGACGGTCAGTGCGCAGTCATATTTTTTTGAGACTCTTTAGACCAGGCTGATCACAGAGTCACAGAGATCTGCCTGCTTCTGCTTCCACAGCGCTGAGACTAAAGGCGCTCATCATTACAGCGGGCTCCTCACTGTGTTTGGATGATTTAGGAGCAGGTGTCCAGAGTCAGGTCACTGGGAATCTAGGCATCTTTTGTAACATTCTTGCTATATTGCTAACCTGCTTCCCCAAAGGGCTGCTCTAGACTGTAGCCTCAGGGCCAGTGCAGGAGAGAACTGATTTCATGCTACTCATGCCAGAACTGGGGGGGTAGATTTTGAACAAATATTTGATAAAGTGAAAATTCTTAAATATATTTTATCATTTCTTCTACTTATAGTGAAGTTAATTTTTTTCATTTCCTTCTTCTTCTTCTTCTTCTTCTTCTTCTTCTTCTTCTTCTTCTTCTTCTTCTTCTTCTTCTTCTTCTCCTCCTCCTCCTCCTCCTCCTCCTCCTCCTCCTCCTCCTCCTCCTCCTCCTCCTCCTCCTCCTCCTCCTCCTCCTTCTTCTTTTGCTTTGTGTGAAACAAGGTTTCTCTGTGTATCCCTGGCTGTCCTGGAATTCACTCAGTATCCCGGGCTGGCCTCAATCTCACAAAGATCCGCCTGCCTCTGCTTCCTGAGTGTTGGGATTAAAGGCATGTACCCCCACTGTCTGGCCTGCATCTACTTCTTTAAAAAATAGTTTTGGTTACATTTTTTACTTACTGTGTGTGCGCGTGTGCACATGTATGCGTGCAGACAGACAACCTGCTGAAGTTTGTTCTTCCATCACGTGGGTTCTGGGACTCCAAATCAGGTCATCAGAATTGGCAACAGTGCCTACACCTGCTGAGACATCTCACTGGCCCCTGTATCTGTACCTATTCCTTTTGAAGGCTGATGACTTTCAACTTGTGCCTCTCCCTCCCGTCTCTGTCTCTCCCTCCCGTCTCTGTCTCTCAAGTATTACAGGCACGTGCCATCACACCAGCATTTATACAGGGCTGGAGACGGAACTCCGGGTTTGGTGGAGGCACTTTAGCACCTTTGCTACAACCCTAGCTTTTACCATCACCATATCCTTTTTGTTATTATGTTATTGTTCCTGCGTGAGCACAGGGACAGTGTGCTGCAGCAAATATGGAGAGGTGAGAGACAGTTTTGGGACTGGTGCTGCTCCACAGCCAAACTATGATACTCCCTACACCACATATTAAAATTAGTTTATGCCAAGGGCTGCAAAGATGGGTAAAACTACTTCTCCCAAAGGACTGGAGTTGCTCCCAGTACTCATATCGGGTGGTTCACAGCTAAACTGTGTAATGCCAGCTCCACGGTGCTCCCTTCTAGCTCTGAGGGGACCTAAACAAATGCGTTCACACCAGCACAAAGACACATGCATATACACAATTAAAACCAAATCCTTAAAATTATTTTACTACAGACCATTGTGTTATAGTTCAATTGCCCTACTCAACATCTGAATCATTTTGCCACACTTCAGGGCAATTGGCCATTTGAATTATTATTTACAACCCTTTTCCCCCCACCGGGATGTATGTATTGGTGCAAGTTTTTAATCCCAGCTTTTAGGAGAGAGAGAGAGAGAGAGAGAGAGAGAGAGAGAGAGAGAGAGAGAGAGAGAGAGAGAGAGAGAAAGACAGGAGAATCTGAATTCGAGGCCAGCCAGGGCTACACAGTGGGATCCTGTTTCAAAAAAACAATATACAAATAAAGAAGGGAACAAAAGGTGTTACCAGTTCGAGACCAACCGTACCTTTTAAATGGGATTGCATGAAAAATCCCATGTGATTTCGACTTTACCTAATTCATTGCAGCATTGTAATACTAAAAAATAAAAATCCAGTTTTTGCTGGCCCAAGGTTAGGACGGCGAAGAAGCCACGCAAGCTCCCTCCGGGTCCCTCAAACTGGCGCAGTTGCTGGCTGGAGTTGCCGTTCTGGATCCGCGTTGATGACGCGGTTGGCTTCGTCATGGAACCAGAGTGAAGGGCCCAGTACGGGATTCATGTCCTAGGCAGGCTCGGATTGATAATCAGGCTGGCTCCTCGGCTTCCACACCCGTGATTCCCAGGCTAGCCCGCCGACCTCTCCAGGGCGCCAGAGCGGCCGGACCCCTCGGTGCTCGGACCCCAGGGCACCACGGCTATGTTTCCGGGAGCAGTTTTGGGCAGGGCACCAACCGGAAGTGCCCGTGTTGTGGCGGAAGGAGGAGCTTGCGTGGAGCAGCTGGTGCCGAGAGAAGCGGGACCGGCAAAGATGATTCAGGCGATTCTGGTTTTCAACAACCATGGGAAGCCGCGACTGGTCCGCTTCTACCAGCGTTTTGTGAGTGCGGCCCGGCCCGTCACGCACCCGCGTCCATTCCCCTCCCCTCGGCGCGCAGCAGCGCTCGCCAGCACCTCGGGCTCCGGCACCGTGCATGACCCACCGCCTCATCCTCCTGGGGACCCGGCTCTTCTGTGCTCTGACACTTTCCCTTGGGTCTTAGGCCAGACACGATACACAGTGTGCCTCACTGGGATCTTGGACGACAAAAACCATTGTCTTTAGGCTTTTTTTTTTTTTTAATTTAATTGATGAGCGTAGTTTTGTGATAGTCGGGTCTTTGGGTTCTTGTAAGTTTTTTGTTTTCTCAAGGTGGGGAGAAGTTCTTTCCTGGAATTACTTGCTTCATTGTTGGCTGGGACTTATCAGGGTTGGTCTACCCTTTACCCAGTAAGATTACAGAAAGTCTCTTTCAAAATTGGGGTTAACCCGGGGTGGGGGTTAGTGGCGCATACCTTTAATCCCAGCACTTGGGAGGCAGAGGCAGGCGGATCTCAGGGAGTTTGAGGCCAGCCTGGTCTACAAAGCGAGTTCCAGGACAGCCAAAACTGTCTCAAACCCTGTCTCAAAAAGGGGGAGGGATAAAATGAGGTATATTACAAGCTGTCAGATGTAGCGGTGTGCACCAGTAAGCTGAGAACTCAGAAGATGGAGTCCTAAGGATGAGGACTTCAAAGTTATCCTCGGATAGACAGTTGTTCAAAGCCAGCTTAGCTGCACCAGACCGTATCTCAAGAAAGCAAATAACTAAACAAATGCTGTCACGGGATGGCTCAGCAATATTCCTTCTCTAGAATCATTTCCTTTGGGAAAACGCAAACGTTGTTATTTGTCTCCCGTCCCCCAACATTTTATTCGTGGCTAGGTTTCAAAATACAAAACCGAGAGAGAGACTGGTTAAACCCAAGGGGAATGGAATTAGAAAACATTCAGGCTTCAGCCCCTCCTTTCCTTCTCTTGTGTGAGTTGACAAGGGAGAAATGTCTCTAGGATTTTTATTCCTTTTTCGTCATAAATGAAAAATAATTTGCTTTTTTATTTTTACTTTTGGTTTTTCAAGACAGGGTTTCTCAGTAGCTATGGAACCAGTCCTGCAACTCACTCTATAGATCAGGTTGGTCTTGAACTCACAGAGATCCACTTGCCTCTGCCTCCCAAGTGCTGAGATTAAAGGCGTGCACCACCATTGCCCGGTTAATTTGCTTTTTTAAGTAGGTGTTTCAAGCAGCATTTTAAAAAAATACGCTTAATATAACTTCGACTTGTGTATACATTTGTTTCTCCTAAGTTATTGAGATATAAATGACTAAAAAGAAAAGAGATATATAAATGACTATACGGCTACTTATCATATCACAGTTTGAGAACCTTTTTATCTCTACCCTTAAAGAAACTCCTCCCTTTTAGCAGTTTACTTCACTGGCGGTAAGCAAGCACTTGCTTTCCCTTTAAGTTTTTGAACGTTTTTTCTAAGTAGAATTGTAATAATGTATGGGCTTTTTAGTCTTTTACTTATGAAGACATACTTAAGTTTCATCTTTATTGTAGCATTCATATATATGTGTTCTTATTTTGAAGCAGGATTTCATTATGTAGCTCTGGTTGGCTTGGGACTGGAGGTCCCTCTAGGCTTGGTGGCACAGGTCTATGTTCACTGCACTTGGGAAACTGAGGTAGGAGTATTGTGAGTTCATGGCCAACCTTGGGTACATAATGAAAACATTATAAGCACCAAAAAACAAAATCCAAGCAACCAACCGCCAAAAGAGTAGAAAAGATTCTCTAGCCCAGCCTTCCACATCCTGAAGTTTGAGGCATGCCATTGTGCTCTGCTGCTCAATCCGTGTTTCCCATTATTGCTGTATCTAGCATTTATAAATAATGCTTCTGTGACCATTCATGGGTTGAGTTTTAGTTTTAGTAGGCATAGCTTTTCATTTCTCTTGCATTAGTAGTAGAATCATTAATAACTCAGTGATAAACTTTTTTTAAGTAGTTTATTTTTATTTTTTATTCTTATGTGCATTGGTGTTTTCCTGCATGTATGTCTCTGTAAGGGTGTTGGGTCTCCTAAAACTGAAGGGTGTTGTGAGCTGCCATGTGGGTGCTGGGAATTGAACCTGGGTCCTCTGCAAGAGTAGTCGATTAACTGCTGAGCCATCTCTCCAGCTCTAATGGTAAACATTTTAAGAACCTTCTAAAGTGTTTTCCAAGTGGTTGTACCCTTTCACACTGTTATCAACAATGTATCAGTATTCCATTTTCTTCATATGTCTTCCATTGTGTATCTTCTTTGATTTGTTTTCTGAACTAGGGAGTGAATTTAGGGCCTCTCTCATTCTAGGCATTTTTCCTCCACTGGGCTATAAATCCTAGCCATGTTGCCTTTAATTAAAGGCATTTTAGTGGATGAAAATGAATCTCTTTTTAAAAGGTTTTGATGTCTGTTTCATAGTAACTAAGGATGCTGAGCACCTACCTATCTTTTCTTATGCTTATTAGCTATTTGTATGTCTTTGAAGATCATAGACTTGTTTAAGAACCTCTTGAGTGAGATTCCCTTGAAAATTGCGGCGGACTAATAGATAGGAAGGGTTGTTAAAATAACTGGGGCACGGAAGCAGCCCAAAGTTTGCCTTTCTGTTGAGCTAGGAATTAGTTGGCCTCATTGTTCCATACCACCAGCTCATCCCCATTTTTGCCACTTTCACCTATAGTTGGATAAAGGGCTTCAGTTGAAGATGTTTCTGTCAGCTTAAAAAAGTGCTGATGCTTAACGTGCTTTGTGCTTCTGAGCACGCAGAGTTAATCTTTGACAACATCCTGGCAAATGTGAGCTTGATGTGTTCACATGGAAACCAGAAAGATAGTGATTGATTTGTTCCAGTTTGTGGGCCAGCGGTTAACAGGTTTGCATCCATGCGTTCACTAGGCGCTGAGAGCCTTTAGAGCCCACACTGGGCCAGCCATTTCCTCAGTGACTAGTTCCTGGGTTTTGTGTTGTCCCCCTCCCCATACTTCATAGCTTTTAAATAACTGGCCCTCTCAAAGCTAAGTGCGGTGGTGTAGAATGAAAGGGACTAGTTTTTTGTTTGCTTTTGTTTTTTTTTTTTTTTTTTTTGTTTTTCAAGACAGGGTTTCTCTGTAGTTTTTGGATCTAGCTCTTGTAGATCAGGCTGGCTTCGAACTCATAGAGATCCACCTGCCTCTGCCTCGCAAGTGCTGGGATTCAAGGCGTGTGCCACCACCGCCCGGCTGGGATTAATTTTTTTAAATGTGTTTTCCTGACTTAAGGAAGATTCAAGTTGAATGTTTACTTACGCTGTGCCCCTCAGAGTGTGGTCCCCAGACCCGAAGCACTGGTGTCCTGTAGGAGCTTGTTAGAGCTTATAGGAGTAGTCTCAGGCTCTAGCCCAGGCATATTAAAGAGGAACCTGCATTTAAACATCATCCCTGACTGATTGATCCCACATTACGATGTGAGAAGACTATCTAGAGGGTTAAATTTTCTTTTTAGATTTATTTATTTTATGTGTGTGACTGTTTTGCCTGAAATTATGTGTATCTACCACATAAGTACCTGGTGCCATTGGAGATCAGAAGAGGGCGTTGGATCCCTTGGGACTGGATTAACTAATGGTTGTTAGCCATCCTGTGGCTACTGGGAATTGAACCTGGATCCTCTGTAAGAGTAGCAAATGCTTTTAAAGACTAAACCAATTCTCCAGCTCCTGATCTCGAGTTTTGTTGTTGTACGTTTTTTGTCTGTTTGCTTGATTTGTTGGTTGGTTTGGTTTTTCAAGACAGGGGTTCTTTGTGTAGCCTTGGCTATCTTGGAACTTACTCTGCAGACCAGGGTGATCTAGAACTGACAGAGATCTGCCTGCCTCTGCCTCCAAGGCATGTGCCACCACTGCTGGTCTCTCTTCTAGAGTTTTTAACTACCTAGTTTCTGTCTGTTTTTTCCCTAATCCTTTTTGTTTGTTTTGAGACAGGGTCTCGACACGTATCCCTGGCTGACCTGGATCTTACTGTGTAGACTAGGCTGGCCTTGAATTTACAATCCTCCTGCTTCTTGCTGATATTAAAGCACTACCATTCCTACCCCGCCCCCACCTTTATACAGGGTCTCACGTTCCTCCTGCCTTCACTTACCAAGTGCTGGGATTGCAGACTTGCTCTACTGCAGTGGGCTTTCTTTCTCTGCTCCTCTCTACCCCTCCCCACTCTTCCCTCTGTTTTGTTTTGTTGAGCTAGTACAGTTCAAGCTGGCCTGGAATTCACCATATAAACCAGGCTGTCCTTCAATTTAGTGACAGTCCTGCCTTAGCCTCCAGCATGCTGGACTTGCAGAAGTGAGCCATCACACATGACTTTTTATAAAACTCAACATGTAAGTGGAAATCAAATGTGATTTAGCAAGAGTTACATTCACAGTTGAGGTTTCTCAAGATTGCGAGTGACTATTAAGTGGGAAAAGTTTATTTGTAGTTTTGCCCAAAATTCAGATCTGCAAATATAGCATTTTCTGTTTCTCCCAATTGCTGGTGAGCAAAACAGCATCTTATATGTAGCATTGGTATTACAGTTTAAAAACACTGACAAATTTATCTTTGAGGCAATGTACATGATTACATCTTGACCTTCACACAGTGCTGGAACTTTGAGATTTGTTAATTACACAGTAAAGATATTTTTTCCAGGGGGAAAAAAAAAACTGGGCAGTACCTTTAATCCCAGCTCCCAGGAGGCAGAGGTGGGTGGATCTCTGTTTAAGGCCAGTTCTATGGAACTAGTTTCAGGACAAGGCTTCACAAAGAAACCCTGTCTCAAAAAAACCAACCAACCAAACAAAACAAAACAAAACTTGAGGATCTTTGTGAGTCTATGAATTCTGATTCCTTGTCTATAAAATGGCAATATTTGTGACTGAGATATGTAGGTAAATAAGCCACCTTAATCTCTGGAGGCCCTGTCTTTCCCGTAGTCATTCTCGGTTCTCCTTGTGTCTATACATGATCTTTTCCAATTGTCCTCAGTGTAAATCCCCTTTTCTACATAGCTGTCCTTATCGACGGACACTCTGTTTCTCACTTGCCCCCAGCCCGGTTTTTTGTTGTTCCACAGCCAGAAGAAATTCAGCAGCAGATTGTTCGAGAGACTTTCCATCTGGTCCTCAAGCGGGATGACAACATCTGTAACTTCTTAGAAGGTGGAAGGTAAGCCATCAGCTTCAGGTCACCAGCCCCTAGTCCCCAGAGCCATGTTTGGGGGGCCTTCGTTACTTTTGTTTCTTCTGGTAACCTCAGGGATCAGTGGCTACCTGATCCAGTGTAACCTGTGTGTGGGAGGGGGTGTTGTTAAGACTGGGTTTCTCTGTGTAGCCCCGGCTATCCCTGAACTCAGAGGTCTGCTACCTCTACCTCCCGAGTGCTGGGATTAAAGGTGCATACCACTACACCAGACCTATATAACCTGTTCTTAGCATGAGCTGCTCAGGGAGACAGCCTGGCTCTCTTTGGGAGATGCTTGCTTTACTGGGCTTCAGCCATCACTCTGAATTTTTTTTAATTAATTTATTTTTATTTTATGTCCACTGGTGTTTTGTCATCGTGGATGTCAGAACCTCTGCAATAGGAGTTACAGACAGTTGTCAGCTGCCTTGTGGGTGCTGGGGATTTGACCTGGTGCTATGGAACACCAGTTGGTGCCCTTAACCCCTGAGCCATCTCTCCAGCCCCAAGCCATCACTCTGATGTTTGGGTCACTGGCAGGATAGGTAAAAAGAAAGCTATAGGGTGAAGTCAAGTGGCTTTAAGTTCCTCTCCCAAACTTAGTTGTTGTCCGTGTGAGATGTGCCGTTCTGAGTGGCCAGCCTTCCTCTTTGTTAGGCCCATTTCCCTTCTTTGGTGCGAGGTTCTTGCATATGCTTACTTAACATCTGAGTTCTCAGCTGTTCACTCCTGTCTCCCGCAGTCTGATTGGTGGTGCTGACTACAAACTGATTTACCGGCACTATGCAACCCTCTACTTCGTATTTTGTGTGGATTCCTCAGAGAGTGAACTTGGGATCTTGGACCTTATCCAGGTATGTGTAGCCAACAGATAATGGAGGCAATTTTCAGAGTTCCACAGGGGTTTTGAGTAATCTGCCTTGGTTTGGATCCTTTTTTTGGTCTCCTCTGTTGGACTAGAAGTCCAAACATCAGGGAGGAGTTGCTCCAGACACCACTCACACAGCCACAATTGATGCAAAAGCAAGAGGATTTTTATTCTGTCATGACAGGGCCCTTCAGGTTCGGGATATGAAGGATATCCGATAGCTGGTACAGTCCATCTTTTAAAGCAAAAAGCCACAGACACAAGGGGGGGACCTGTAAGTTTTTTTCCAGCTTATTGGATTGGCCTATTCGAAGGGTTACTAGCAGTGATTGGTCTATTCCAGGGCAGGAGAATAACTGTGTGATGGGGGAGATAAGGGAGAGCATCTGTGGTCCATCCTGACCTTGTTCTGGTGACTAAATCAATACATCAGAACTGAATCAACATCTGTGGGTTGTCTTTGCCTCAATTCCCAGAATGGAGTTATATATGAAGATTATTCACAAGGACACAGGAGGATGAGCCGTCCAGCATGTGTGTGTGTGGGGGGGGGGGCAGGGGGCGACTGTCCCGTTTAAGGTTTTAGAAAAATGTCTTAGGGTTGAGGGGGCTTAACAAATGCATTTAGAGTCTTTCACCTCACCAACGTTGGTCAGAGTTGCCCAATGTCCACCAGGTGGTGCTCTGGGACCGCGTGTGAGCAACCTTCCAGTTGGTTTCTGCCCAGCCCTTGCACTGCCCTTGGTTTTTAATGTTTTGAATTTTCTTTCACCTCTGAAACCAAACTACATTGAAGTATTTATACAAGACACGTGCACTTGTGTTTGTGTAGCTGCTTATGGAGGCCAGAGATTGACATCTGGTACCTTATTTTTGAGTTAGAGCCAAAGAAAGATTCAGCTAAGATAGTCTTGCCAGCAAGCCCCAGGCGTCATCTTATTTTTCCCTCTGAAGTGCTAGATTTGCCGCCCTGGGCTTTTTGTTTGGGTTCCAGGAGATCAAACTGAGGTCCTTCTGTTTGTGCTGCAAGAACTTACCTACTGAATCATCTCCCTAGTCCTAAGTGTCTACACATTTAACTTTTACTTATGATGGTAGCCTAGAGCAAAAGCATGGTTCACACACAGTGTCTTCTCCCCCAGTTAATTTCATAGCCAATTTTAGTTGTAAAACCAAGAGCCAGAGTTATCTTAAGAAGTCTAAAGGCACACATGAGAACAAAACAGAATGAAAGAAGCTGAAAGCTGAGTGTGGTGGTGCTGTGGTCCTAGCTACTCAGGAGGCTGAGACCGAATTGTTGCAGGATGCCTTTTGTGGGCTCTTAGTCTTAAAGATGAAAGAGTTTTTAAATAGACTAAGAAGGTCCTGGGCAGGGGTGGCGCATGCCTTTAATCCCCAGCACTCGGGAGACAGAGTCAGGAGGATCTCTGTGAGTTCGAGGTCAGCCTGGTCTACAAGAGCTAGTTCCAGGACAGGCTCCAAAACTACAGAGAAACCCTCAAAAAAACCTGTCTTGAAAAACAAACAAACAAAAGAATGAAGCTGTATGAGCACTTTTATTGGAATTTGAAGGATAAAAACGTTAGGACTAACATGCTGGAAATCTCAGCAACTACCAGGATTGGGGGTGAAGTGGGATGGGCTGGGGATAAGATACAAGAAAATCATGCACCAGCTACTCTAGCATAAAAAGGGTGAACAACTAGAGGCTCCATCTCAAACAAGGTGGAAAGTGAGGACCAACACCTGAGGGTAGCCTCTGGCCTCCACATGAAAATCATGCTTCCTGAGTGTGAGGTCAAGAAAGCATTGGATTTCCTGTTTCTACAAATCAGTTAGAAAATACATAGTTAAAGAAAATATTACATGGTGATTTAGGTTAGTGTTTGCAAATTAACTTTTTATGATGTACCTGATACTGATTCCTATTGAAGTACAGAATTGGACCAGCTGTGGCAGTGCATTCCCTAATCCCAGCACTCAGGGAAATAGGCAGGAGAATCACTGCCAAGTTCAAGGCCCCATCTGGTAACACAGTGAGTTCCAGCCAGCCAATACTACTTAGTGAGACTCTGTAAAAACAAAACAACAACAGCAACAAACAAAAATTGCAAAATCATAAAAGAAAAACATAAAGTCATATTCGGTGTAATTGTTGGGAGGTCACGCAAAGACAACAGCAACCTCAAAGGTGGTATCAGTGGATCAGATACGAAAGCAAGTCCAGTTCTACCAGGAGGTCTTCAAGAGCCAGGAAAGGGAAACTCAGGGGAAGAAAGTAGAGCACTAATGTGCTGTGAGCCAACACCTAGCCATTGAGTAGCTACAGCCGACAACAGCTCAGTCCCCGCCAGCTTAAAACATTATAAATGTGTACATTTCAATTAAATGTGTTTGTGGGAGAGAGACAGGGGTGTACACAAGAGCGTGAGTGCCCTGGTACAGGTTTACAGGGCCATCTTGTTAGGGTTTCTCTGGCTGTGATGAACACCAGGACGAAAAGCAGCTTATGAGGAAATGGTTTATTTCAACTAACAGTTCCGCACCACAGCCCATTACTGAGGGGAAGTCAGGGAAGAAACTCAAGCTGGGCAGGAATCTGGAGACAAGAGCTGATGTAGAAGCTGCTTACTGGCTTGCTTTCCATGACTAGCTTAACCTGCTTTTAGATAATCCAAGATCACTAGCCCATCGGTGGTTCCACCTAGAGTGAGTGAGCTGGGCTTTCTTGTCAGGAAAATGCCCAGCAGGCTTGCCCATATTGCCCATAGGCCAATGTGGTGACTAGCTGACATAAAGCTAGCTAGCACTGGGGGGCTGCAGAGATGGCTCAGAGGTTAAGAGCACTGACTGCTTTTCCAGAGGTCCTGAGTTCAATTCCCAGCAACCACCATGATGGCCCACAGCCATCAATAATGAGATCTGGTGCCTTCTTATGGCATGTGCATATATAATAAATAAACAAACTTAAAAAAAAAAAGCTAGCCAGCACCAGGTCAGAACTATCTTGTGGGAGTCAGTTCTCTCCCTCTACCCTGAGTCCAGGCTTGTCAGCAAGCACCTTTACCATGAGCAGCCATCTTGCTAGCTAGCCCTATGCTTTTTTCTTTTTAATGTTTCAATATTTTAATTCTTAAGGTTTTATGACAGATTCTGATACATGGTAAGAAAAATCTGTCCTTGTTATCGCTGTTTTCTCAGAGTATTCTTTCATATTTTCCAGAAATGATTGATTTGGAATATGTACGTGAGGAACTTTTCAATTTGGTAAAAATTTTCCAGTATTTCCAGGGTTTCTCTGTGTAGCCCCTAGCTGCCCTAGAACTTGCTTTGTAGACCAGGCAGGCCTCAAACTCATAGATCCTCCTGCTTCTGCCTCCTGAGTGCTGGGCTTAAAGGTGTGTACCACCACTACTCCAGCTTTAACTACTAAACTACCATTTCTTTTTTGTTGTTTTGTTTTAACTTTTTTAGATTTGTCTATTTAATTTTAATGTGTATCAGTGTTTTACCTGGACGTATGTCTGTGTGTCATGTGCCTGCCAGTGCCTCCTGAGATAAGAAGACGGCTTTAGATTCCTGGGATTGTAGTGTGGAAGGCCGGGAGCCACAATGTGGGCACTGGGAATTGAACTTGGGTTCTCTGCGAGAGCAACAAATGTCACCTCTACAAAAACAACCACTGAGCCATCTCCCCAGTCTGTCACTGCTGTTTTTAAACAAAATATTGTCATAGTGCCACTGTGACATTTTTGGAATTTCATGTGCTTGCATTTCTGTAAGATATACACCCGAGGAATACAGTCGCTAGGTCCTAGAGTATTAATACTTAATGGCCAGTCATTTTCCAGTATTTGGTTTCTAATAGGAACCAGTACCAGTTATCAGTCCTAGGTCAGGATGTCAGACACTTCTGCTCATTGCATCTTGATATCAGCATCATCAAGGAAGAAGGTAGTCAAGCTCAGGATGGAATAACACTTTGCTAACTAAGGCAGAAATTGGTACCAGTTGTGGGGCATTGCTTGACAGACTCGACCATATGTTTTTGGGAGGATTGTGCTGGTATTTGAACTTTGGGCTGGAAAAGCCATCAAGTGCTCAGAGCTCAGTGGCTTGTTCTATGGGAGCTTGGACGATAAGAATACTGAGAGAAATGCAAATGGTAGAGACCTGGTTTGTGAAGTTTCAGAGGGAAGTAGAGATTAGTAAGGCCAAATATATGATATTTTGAATTAAGAATCCTTGGTTCTGGTAAGCTGGGGCTGAAGAATCAGCCATGATTAACAAGAGACCAGTACGACTGAAGTGAAACTTTGCTTTGCTAGGATGATTGATGCTGGTCAGCTGGAACTGAGATGTCAGCAATAGTTAAGAAGAAGTCAGCATCACCGAGGTGAAATCTTTTGAGAGGTGTTTCCTCGGGGTCAGCATACAGAAGCTCTGGTCCAGAGGAGGCTGAGGCTGTATCTCATGCTGGGAACTGTGGTAAATGAATAAGAGTCATTTAGGTGGTATTGGTTTTGAAGGCGTGAAGAGGTTAGGGTGAGCATCTGAGCCTTGGCACCCATAGGAGGGTAGCAGAGGCCATAGAGAAGGTGCGGCTTCAGTTGAAGTCAAGTCCCAGGGTTGAGAAGCTGAGACTTGGCACTGCGTGGCAGGGTCACAGTCCCTGAAGAGAGCCCAGGAGAGGGTATTGGTGAAGGTACAGCCCAGTTGCAAAGACTGCATCATTTTGGAGATGTCAGCACTGTGGGATGGCCACCAGAGAGCACCACAGCAACTGTGAAGGGGAGCTAGCTTGAGCCTAGGAGACAAGCTGTGGATGCTGCAGAGGGCAGAGCTGGAGAAGTGGCACAGGCCCTTTGGAGCCCAGAGGATCATGGGTGAGTCCCAGACATCAATCACTGAACTTCATTGTAGTTGAATTTTGGTTTTGCTTTAATCTGACTGTGACTGACTGTACCCTGGTTCTTCGTTTTTGAAATAGAAGAATGTAACTTATTTTTTATTTTATAGGAGCCCACGGTTAAGAGACTGGAGTTTTAGAGAGACTTTGGAATTTCAGAGAGGCTTTGGATGTTCTAGAGAACCTTTGAACATTGGAGAAAACTGAATGTTTTAAAGAGACTTTTAAAGTGTTTGATTTTTAAGACTGTAGAACTTTGGGGGGTTGGCTCAGTGGTTAAGAGCCCTGGGTTCAATTCCCAGCATCCACCTAACAGCTCACAATTGCCTATAACTCCAAGATCTGTCACCCTCACACAAACATGCATTCAGGAAAAACATCAATGCACATAAAATAAAAATAAATACATTAAAAAAAAAAAGACTGTGGAGAGATGGCTCAGAGGTTAAAAACACTGGCTGTTCTTCTAGAGGTCCTGAGTTCAATACCTAGTAACCACATGGTGGCTCACAACCATCTATAATAAGATCTGGCTTACTCTTCTGGCCTGCAGGCATACATGCAGATGGAACACTGCATATATTAAATAAAGAAATCTTAAAAAAAAAAAAAAAGACTGGAACTTTTAAAAGTTGAAACTGGCTGGAGAAATGGCTCAGTGGTTAAACATATTGTTCTTGTAAACGACCCAAGTTTAATTCTCAGCACCTGCCTCAGGCAGTTTACAACTGCCTGGATCTCCAGCTTCAGGGAGCTGACGCCTTTCTGGTCTCCTCAGCACATATACAACAGACATACATACACATAAACAAGTTTTTAAAAGTTTTAAATTTTTATATTGTACTGTTAATATGAGATCTTAGGGGTGGACAGATACCAAAGGAATAGTTGCCAGGTGGTAGTGGCACACTTAGGCAGCAGAGGCAGGTGGATCTCTAAATTTGAGGTCAGCCTGGACTACAGAGTGAGTTCCAGGACAGCCAGGGCAACACAGAGAAACCCTGTCTCGAAAAACCAAAAATAAATAAACAAACAAGAAAAAAATGCATAAATACAAAATTTTCAATTAATACTATAAGGAAGTTTTTTAATGTATGTGTACTTCAGGTTTGGGGGACTACTTAATAGTGTAAGTAGTTGGTATTTTATTCTTTAATGTAAATTAGCATCTTATAAAAGAGAAGAGAAAGCCTTAGTGTGTCTGCTGGTTGGATTGCTAGGCAGAGAACAAGGCTTTCCTGCCTAGCTGATCGGCCCTGGGGTTGGCTAAGAAGTAGGCATCAGTTAATGTTGGAGACTGGGCTTGCTGATCTGCTTTGAGCTCTATTGTGAGGGAAAAGGAGTGTCATGGCTGCCCCTATTACTTTATTTATTTATTTTTTGCTTTTATAACATTTTAAGATAGCAAGGCCCCAGGTGGCCCGAGAAGTCCTTGAATTTTCAGTCCTCCTGCTTGAACAGTTGGGATTATTGGCCGGCATCTCTAGTTTCAGACTTCTTTAATGACCTTGAGGTCTCAGTGTGTGGCTCAGGCTGGTCTCCAGCCATCTTCAAGCCTGAGCTTCTGTCTTGGGGGGACTGGTGCACTCTTCAGGCTCGCCCCTTTTTCTTTCTCGTGTGACGTCTGTAAAATGGCTAGTAATGGTTTTCTCATTTTCTTCTTTTTTCTTAGGTTTTTGTGGAGACTCTGGATAAGTGTTTTGAAAATGTATGTGAGTTGGATTTGATCTTCCATATGGATAAGGTATGTCCTCTCCTAGAACAGGGCTCCTGGAAGACTGAGTTTAGGACTGTCTAGCCATCTGTGTACCTTCCTGTTCCTTCTCTTGTTCTTTTGCTCTGACCTAGTTCTAGAGTCTTAGTTTTAATCAATTAATTAATTAATTAATTTTTGCAGTACTGGAGATTGAATCCAGAGCCTTTCACTTGCTAACCAGGTACTCTGCCACCAAGCCATACATCAAGCCTGAACTTGTTTTATTTAGTAAGGTTAATAGTTCTGAGGGGACAGTGAGATGGCTTAGTGGGTGAAAGTACTTGCTTGTCAAGCTTTGATCACCTGAGCTGGATCCTCAGAATCTACTTGGTAAAAGGAGAAAACTGACTACTGTAAATTGTCCTCTGACCTCAAGATGTGCCCTCCCACCCCAAGATAGATAGATAAGCAAATATGTTTTTATCCTTCTACTTTTTTTTTTTTGGTGTTTTTTTTTTTTTTAATTTTGAGACAGGGTTTCTCTGTGTAGCCCTGGCTGTTCTGGAACAGATCTGCCTGCCTCTGTTTGGACTAAAGGCATGTGATGTGCCACCATACCCTATTTCTAAAAGATTTTAAATAGTTTTGAGAGTTGGTGGGTTTTTTTTTTTGTTTGTTTGTTTGATAATGTTTATGGGTATTTGTCTTCATGTGTGTTTGTGCAATAAATGTGTATCTGGTACCCCCAGAGACAAGGCTATGACATTGGATCCTCCGGGACTGGAGTTATAGAGGGTTGTGAGCTGCTATGTGGGTCCTGGGAATTGAACCCAGATCCTTTGAAGAGCAGCCTGTGCTCTTAACTGCTGAGCTGTCTCTCCAGCCCCAGTGTATTTTGGGTGTTGTTGGTGGCTGGTTTTTGCTAAGATCTATTAGTTGTTTTAGCACACAGATATTAGCACCTGGCCTGTTTCCTGGCTCTTTTGTTCACAGGTTTATAGCAGTTATGACACCAGGATAAGTAACTGTACCTACAAAACTGAAATGAGTTTCCTAGACATAGGCTAGTAACGGTGAAGCTTTGCGATGGAGAGAACTCGGGAACTCTAATGTAATGCAGTTTGTATCTTGGGGGACTGTGTGGCTCAGAGATTGAGTGTTCATACTGCTCTTGGCAGAAGATCCAGACTTAGTTCCCAGTACCCCCATGGGAGCACACAACCAGTTGTTTGTAACTCCAGTCAGGAGATTGCTTCTGGCTTCTACAGATGCTAGGCGTGATGTTGTACATATACAAAGAGCCAAACACTCAAGCACATAAAGTAAAAAAGTCTTTAAAAACAAAACGAAACGAAAACTTTGCTGAGGAGCAGCGTAGGAAACAATACATCTGCAACATCATTTGAGATCAGATGCAAGATGCTCTTAGGAAAGTCTATTTGGACAGAATTGACACAGATCCAAGTAGTGTTCTCAGATTTGTTTTGTTAGCATAACTATGATGAGGCCTGTGTCCTCATCTGCCAAGTTAAACAGGAGACAGCTCACAGGAGGACAGTAATGTTATTCGTCCAGCTGGCACATGCTGTCCTTGGTGATGTTCACTGGCAAATCAGCCAATGACCTTCCAGTGATCCATGGCTTTGGGAAGGAATTGTAATTTAAAAAAATCCTCATTTTATTATTATTTATTTTATGTGTATGGGTATTTTACCTGCATGTTTGTTTGTATGCCACTTGTGCAGTGCCCATGGAGGTCAGAAAAGGGTGTTGGATCTCTTGGAACTGGAGTTACAAGATGGTTATGACCCATCATGTAAGTGCTGGGAATCAGACCTGCATCCTCTAGAGAGAGGTCGGTGCTCTTAACTCCTGAGCCATCTCTCCAGCCTCCCTTGTTTTGATAAAACTGTGCATTGTTACGAGCATAATTTTATTAGTTTGTTATGATCATGACAGCAAGAGTTTTTAGACTAGTCCCTGCTAGCATTACTGTGCTGAACACTTCCTGGCCATTTTCCAGTGGCTTCTCTTCTTTTTCTTCTCTGTTGACTGTACCAGGGTTCTATTTGAAGGTAATGTGTATTTTTTAAAATAAAACTGCATCCATTATGTATCTTTTCACTTCTTTTTTTTTTTTCTTTTCACTTCTTTTGGGGAAAGTGTTTGAGATCGGCTGTCTGTGAACTTCCCATAGCCTGTTATGTAGGTGACTTCAAACCTATGATAATCCTCCTGCCTCACCTCTCAAGTCTAGGATTACAGACATGAGCTGCAACATCTAGCTCTATTTTTCCATTTCTTTAGCTCTGTCAATTAAAGCCAGGTGATGGTGACTCTTTCCTCAATCCTAGCACTCAGGAGGCAGAGGGAGTCGATATTTGTGAGTTCTAGGCCAACCTAGACTATAGAGTGAGTTCTAGGACAACCAGGACTACACAGAAAAACTGTCTTAAAAAGCATCCCCCCAAAAAAGAAAGAAAAAGTCTTCATCTATTAATTAACATTTTGTTATATTTTATCCTAGACATCTATTTTTATGTACATGGTATTTGGAATATTATTTTTTTTTAAGATTATTATTTATTATGTATGCAGTGTTCTGCCTGTATTCTGCCTGCATGCCAGAAGGCGGCACCAGATCTCTTTACAGATGGTTGTGAGCTACCATGTGGTTACTGGGAATTGAACTCAGGACCTCTGGAAGAGCAGACATTGCTCTTAACCTCCGAGCCATCCCTCCAGCCCAGGAATATTAATTTTCAATGTATTGTTGCTATATAGAATTTACTTTGTTTATATTTTGTACCATGACCAGTGGTTGTGTTAAACACTTAAGAATTCTCTTATATTTTAGACATTTTGTTTATTTCTTTCCGGTGCTTTTATTTTTCATGTTTTCTCTACCCCCACTCTGCTGCCCAGGATCTCTAGCGTTGTGCTGACGAGAAACGGGGTGAATGGCATCAGGTTTTAGTTGCTGGTTTCAGAAGCACCGTTCATCCCGTCGCTATGAGTGCAGCATTTGCCATGGGTCTTTTGTAAACATTCTCTATCAGGCTAAGGAGGGTTCTTCCTTGTTCTTCCTGCTGCCTGGTGTTTCTAATCATGAAGCCTGTCAAGACTTCTCTGAAGTCATTTTCTCTATCTCCTGGGTGACCTTTGGCCTCATTCTAATGCTGTTTTAAACATCTGTGATGATGTCTGCTCAATCAGTAAAGTGGTTCCAGCTCTGTTTTACTGGGCATGGCTTTTAGAAGGAAGTGGCAATAAAAATACTGCCCTTTCTCATATGTCTTATCTTCAGTGAAGTTCCATAAAGTACCGCGCTGCCACAGCAGATTCCTTTACTGTTTATACAACTGTTTATTTTTAGCTGGTGATTGGCACAGGAAATGGCCGCTCTTATCTATTGGAGTTGTTGAAATCAATGGTGGAAGAAGGAGTCAGAATCCTATCTTAGTCACCCTTAGACTGTCTGAAGGTGTTTTCCAGCAAGCGACTTTCCTTTCATTTCCTTTCTAGCTTATTACAGTCGCCCTCACGAAACATTTGCCATCATCATCAGCTGTTTTGTTTCGTTTGTATAGGCAAAAGACCTATCACAAAACGGCAAGGTTATGACTGAATTCCATCCTTCTTTACTGAAGACTTCCCACCTGAGGCCAGAAGTTCCTGGTCCTATTTTGCGGGTGTACACCACCTGTTAGCTTCCATGTCACCTCACACTCGGGGCATAGAGCAACTGGTCTTGTAGACTGCGTATGACTGAATTTCTAATACTTTGGAAAGTTTTTCAATCTCGGTGTCTCTGTTGTTTGCTTTGGGAAAGGGTCTCGTGTAGCCTAGGCTGGCCTTGAGTTTATTGTATGGCTGAGGCTAAACTGAACAGTCTTATACATTATACCCATCTTTCATTTTTATTTCATCTATTCCCTTTCTAGAGCCCCATAACCTGGTTTTCACACATTAACCCCACCACCACTTGCCGTTCTTAGGTGATTTACTGATCTCCAGATCCTGTAACCATTTCTTGGCCAACACCACCCACTCCTCTTCCTCCTCCTTTTAAAGATTTATTTATTTTTATTTGGATTGGTGTTTTGCCTGTACGTATGTCCATGCGAGGGTGCCAGATACCCTGGAACTGGAGTTACTATTTGTGAGCTGCCATGTGGGTGCCAGGAATTGAACCCTTGTCCTCTTTTTTTTGGGGGGGGGGGGTTCAAGACAGGGTTTCTCCGTAGCTTTTGGTTTCTGTCCTGGAACTAGCTCTTGTAGTCCAGTCTGGCCTCGAACTCACAGAGATCCGCCTGCCTCTGCCTCCCGAGTGCTGGGATTAAAGGTGTGCACTACCACCGCCCAGCTAACCCTTGTCCTCTTAACCACTGACCCTCCTCTCCAGCCCTGATCATCACCTTCTTATTGTCTCTGTAGTACGTAGTGCTGTGAGCTCTTTCTGATCTTCTGTTGTTACCTCAGAATCTTTCTGATTTTTTAACCTGTTTTCCTCCCCCTTTATAGAGTCAGCTATATTTCTATATTTCATACTTATTTCATAGTTAAACTACTACTCTTTTTTTTTTCCCCAGGTAGGGTCTCCCTGTGTAGGCCTGGCTGTCCTGGAACAGCTGTGTAGACCAGGCTGGCTACCAACTCACTGCCTCTGCCTTCCCAGTGCTAGGATTAAAGGTGTGTGTCGCCATGCAGGGAAACTACCGCTTTTGATGGTAATTCTCAAATCTGTCTTGATGGTCTTGTTTTAATGTCCTGCTCTTTGTTGGAGACAGCATCTCATAGCACACACTGTCCTCAGATTTTCAGTGTGACTGAATAGGGTCCAGTTCTGTTGTCTGTGAGGTGGCCATCCACTCTTTAGACACATCAGGACCATATCTTTGCAGAGGTGATTGGGTCCTCAGTGCTTTCAGCATCCCCTAAACACAGCTCAGGGTCCTGATATTGGACTATGGTGATTGTTTTATTTTGTTGAAAACTGAGTGAGTGACACAGCATTCTCATCTGCAGCATCTCAGCAGCAAAAGGGGTTGAAATCCAATTGGGTCTTTGGGATCGAGTCTTCAGACTCATTTCAGTGGCTTCGTCAAGGGGCCGGATGGCCGTGCTTGTCCTCTCCCAGTAGGATTGGCAGGTGTGCTGCTGGGTGGGGCTGACCAGGAAAACTGCCAAGTAGACAGCGGAAGTGGGAAAATGCTGAGTGTTCGTGGTTGAACTTCTGAAGTCTAAGGTGACAGGCCTGGAAACTGTGAGGATGGATTTTGTTTGTCAAATGGCCCTTCTGGGAACAGTTCAAGCAGCAGCTATTCTGCCTTGCTTGCTGGCCTCTTGAAACAAAAGGAAGAGTGAGGATACCTAATTTTGTGTAAGTTTACTGAAGAGAGGACATTAGACATACTGTTTGAGCTTGAGTAGGAGCTAGCTGTATTACTTGACTGTCTGACTGTCTCTGGCCATCTTTTCTTTTCTTTTTTCCCTTGGTTTTTCTTTTCCTTTTTTTTTTTTTTAAGATTTATTTATTTATTATGTGTACAGCATTCCTTCCACGTGTGCCCGCAGGTCAGAAGGGGGCGCCGGGTCTCATTATAGATGGCTGTGGGCCACCATGTGGTTGCTGGGAATTGAACTCAGGACCTCTGGAAGAGCAGTCAGTGCTCTTAACCACTGAGCCATTTCTCCAGCCCTCCCTTGGTTTTTCGAGACAAGGTTTCTCTGTAGCTTTAGAGCCTGCCCTGGAACTCACTCTGTAGACCAGGCTGGTCTCAAACTCACAGAGATTGGCCTATCTCTGCTTCCCGAGTGCTGGGATTAAAGGCGTGCGCCACCATCCGGCTGGTCCCCACCGCTCCCGCACCCCTCCACCCCCCACCCCAACAAAGTTTCTCCTTGTAACAGCCCTGGCTATCCTGAAACTCCCTCTGTAGACCAGACTGTCCTCCAACACTGAGATTCACCTGCCTCTGCCTCCCAAGTGCTGGGATTAAAGGCATGTGCCACCATTGCTTGGCCTGGCCATCTTTTCCTCTGTGGATATGCCTGAGAAAGAAGAAGGAAGTCAAAACCAGCCTGTTGTCTCATTGCATCCCTAGCCCCTCCCTGCAGGTGCGTCAAAAGTGGGGATTTTCGCTTAAAGAATGAGGACATGCACTTATTATCTCAACTCCAGAAGCCAGCTGTAGGCCAGGGCTAATGAGCAATAAGACAACAGTTTGATGCTATTGTCAAAGACCCGCACACCCTCTGTCCACCTGTTGTCCCCTTTCCTCAGTGTTGGCTTCTTTGATTTAGAGGCCAGAATCTCATTCCCTCAGGACAGCTGACAGCTTAGCAAAAAGGTTTTCTTAAAATTCCAAAATCTGTACAGTATGTTTAAAAAAAAGAACAGGGGAGGAGTGTGTGAGCCAAGATCTGGTGTCCGTCCCTTTCCCTGCCGAGGGCCCAGACTCAGTGGCTCCTAGCTGTTCAAATCACACACAGTCTCTTTGATTTGTTTAATTATTCCTTATTAGAAGCTAAGGACAACAAGGTAGCTAATGCTGTACACAGAACAGCAACGTTTGATGTTTCAGAGCGGTCTGTTCGAAATATAGTCCTCTCAAGAAAATTCAGAAAACAGCAAAACAACAACAACAAAACCAAAAAAAGGGTCAGATGGTGATGGTGCATTCCTTTAGCCTAAGCACTTGGGGGGGGGGGGCAGAGACAGGCAAATCTCTTGAGTTTGAGGCCAACCTGGTCTACTAAGTGATTTCCAGGACAGCCAGGGCTTACACAGAGAAACCCTTTTTTGAAAAAAAAAGAAAAAAAAAAAGAAAATTCAGTGTTGAAGGAAGCTGGGTGTTGTGGCACAACTGTAATGCCAGCACTTGGGTAACTAAGCAGGAAGAACTAAGGTAGCTCAGGTAGGAACTCACTGTGAGTTCCAAGCCATCCTGACATATAGAGGTAGAACTCCATCCTAAAAATAACCAACCTGTAATTAAGAACAACGTTAATTGCCAGGGATATCTCTTACATAAGCAGCAGATGAAATAAATCACACATTATGCAGATCATATTGGTTGCTGATTTGTATCACCCGTAAAGGCTGGAGATGAGATACATTTCTGTGTATCAGCAGAGGCTGAGCCTTCTCAGAAACAAGCAGGACTTTCTTAACCATTAGCCAAGAACCCTTTGCTGCAATTGCTGTTGATGTGACTCAGCAGAAGCTTGGGAATCTTAATATCACTCCAAGAATCTCAGTAACTCCTAAGTGGTTTATTTCTTGAGACTGCTGCCTGGTCACTGTGCTGTCGCTGTCGTCATCTGAGGTCCAGGCTGATGAAAGTCCACCTGGTGCTCGTGTGATGACTTACAGAGACATACCTACCACCAGTCATTTCATCAATCAGTGTGAGTTATCTGTCATGCCCAAGGGGCTGGGAAACACTGTCCTACCTTGTGACCTAAGGGAAGAGGACCTGAGCTGTTTTAATATCACTAATGACTGTCGCTGATTTGGTTTTTGGTTTGTTTGTTTTGTTTTTTGAAACAAGGTCTCATGTGGCCCAGGTTGGCCTCCAACTCCTTGTGTAGATAGGGATGCCTTTGAAGTCTAGATCCTCCTGCCTTTCCTCACACGTGCTGGGTTCCAGGCGTGTCACAACAAGCAGCTCCTTCGTGACTTTTTTTTTTTTTTTTTTTTGGCTTTTCGAGACAGGGTTTCTCTGCGGCTTTGGAGCCTGTCCTGGAACTAGCTCTGTAGACCAGGCTGGTCCCGAACTCACAGAGATCCGCCTGCCTCTGCCTCCCGAGTGCTGGGATTAAAGGCGTGCGCCACCACCGCCCTGCTCCTTTGTGACTCTTGACAAACACTGCATCTTGTTTTGTTTTTATCATGCCCAGCAGACTACCACTGCTTTTTCATTTGTTCTTTTAGGGATAAAAATGACATTTAATTCACTAACACTTTTTATTGCATGTTTCAAAACTAGAGAAAGGTTTTTGTAGGAAGGAAACATGGTTGACTTTTAGGAAGGGGCATCTTATACAGTAGCTTTCCAAGTGCTAACACTGTATTTAATATTTATATCTTACATGCTTCCTACGTGAATTTAAGGTTACTTTAGGAATTAAAATCTAGTAACAGATTCTGAGAAGCAGGAACCTCTTCCTCTGTGTCAGTGCTTTAGAAGGAGCAGGAATTATGGGAATGGAGGTCACTTCCTGAGGACAGCCTTGTGATCCAGCATTTGTTATCTCTGTGACGGTCAAATGAAAAGTGCTTCATTACCTGACTGAACTGTCACTGATAGAAAGGGTGCCAGAATTAAGGGTAGAGGGCCAAGCTTTCTCCTTGTTGTTGCTCCAAAGGACACAGGCAGGGTGGGAAATGGAAGTTTTTGATGCATGATGTAGCTCATGCAGTAGAGAGGTGTTTGACTGCAGACAGTTCTTTATTGTAGTTGACGGAGATGAAAACTGGATTCTGGTGTAGGGGAAGAGTTAGCCACTAAAAGACCAGCTTCCGTCAGGTATTTGCTGTGCCTGCCACAGGGTGACCGGGTGTGTCACGTAAATGGTGTTCTTCCTGCATCATCTTTTTATCCTCAGACCACACAGGTCTAAGCTCTAAGATGCTGGGCTTTCCCGTCTATAGGTCACACAAGTAACAATAGCGGAGTCAGAATTTGCAGCCTGGCATTTGCTCCTGAGACTACCCTTCCCTACTGTGTCACACTCCCTATGGTGTTCTCTCTTACTCTAGTGCCCTAGGCAAAGGGAAGAAGAGGGGCTGCTCTCATGTTCTGTTAGCCCACACATACCTAGGGCAAGGATAGCAGTAAAGACGACAAGGTCTGGGGCTGGAGAGATGGCTCAGCGGTTAAGAGCACTGGCTGTTCTTCCACAGAACCAGGTTCAATTCCCAGCAACCACACAGCAGTTCACAACTGTCTATAACTCCAGTCCCAGGGGATCTGACACCCTCACACAGACATCCATGCAGGCAAAAGACCAATGCACATAAAATAAAAATAAATAAATTATTTCAAAAAAAAAAAGAAGACAAAGTCTAGATTGTCTTCTATGCTCAGTACCATGTGACATTTGAGACCAGTAATGCAAGCAGTAGATGAGGGAAAATGAAACAATAGACTAGAAAGAAAAAGTCCTGCATGAACTTTTGTTTTTCTTTTTCCCCAGGCTGGCCTTGAACTTTGGTCCTTTTACCTCAACCTCCCAAGTACCCGAGATTACAGTGTGCACCACTCCACCTGACTTAAGCATGCTAGATTCTCTCCTTCTCCCTCCCTTTCTTCCCTTCCTTCCTCACTTTCTTTGTTTCTTTCTGTGCTAGGGACTGAGGGTTTGAGTTCCAGAGCTCACACATGCTGGACAAGCACTCTACCATTGAGCTCCAGCTTCAGCTTTACAACATTAGAAAATAAAAAAGGTTTCTTTGTGTGTGTGAGTCCGCATTAAGTGTATGCATTGGGTATGTGTCTGTGTGTATGTTTGCCTGTGTGCCTGTGTATTATGTGTGCCTTGATTGTCATGTCAATACAGGGACTCCTCCTCCAGTAAGCACTCTTAACCACCAAGCCAACTTCTAGAGCAGTAAAGGAGGGCAGGAGGGCGAGGCTCAGAGGCAGAGCATTTGCTGTCCTGCACAGGGCCCTTCATCTGATGCCCTGAACTAAAAAAAAAAAAAAACAAAAAAAAACAGAAATTTAGAGAACCCTAGCTCGGAATTGGTTTCTTTTTAAAAAAGGAAGAAATAAGGAGCAGTGAACATAGTTTGCTAAGTGTAAGTACTCAAAGAGCATAAATCATGAAGCCAGTGAGTAATGACCCTTTCATTACAGAATTCCTAGAACATGAAGACAATCCAGTTCCTAGGTGATTTGACCCCGCCCCTGTTCAGCATGGACACTTAGTCTCAGGCCCTCCTCCCTGAGCTGACATAGCATTCTTTATGGGTCATGGTGCTTATCACAATCTTATTTTATTATAGTTAATTCTGTACACGTTTTATCTTTCTTGATTCCAAGTGCTTGAGGACATGGTCCACATCTTATCTCTTTTCCTACCAGCACTTAACATTATGTGATATTAAACATATTTGAGAAGATAGTGAAGCTGAGTGAACGTTTTGTGCATTGCACATTACCTCTTAGTCTAGGTGCTTAGCCCCAAAGAGCTATTTGTCTGAGTTTCTAGAGGCACCTCAGCGCTGGAGCGCTAACATCAGGTGACCTTGACTGGGCCAAGGGTGTGGTGGGAAGTCCTGGCAGTCTGTAACACAATTTCAGAAGTTTCTATTAAATTAACATAATGGTGGTTTAGGAATTAGCTCTTGGGGCTGGGGAGGTGGCTCAGTGGTTAAGAGCACTGGCTGCTCTTCCAGAGGACCCGGATTCAATTCCCAGCACTCACCTGGCAGCTCACAACTGCCTGTAACTTCAGTTCCAAGAGATCCAACACTTTCACACTAACACACATAAAATAAAAATTAAAAAAAAAAAAGGAATTAGCTCTGCTGCATTATTTTATCTCCTGAGTTCCTCAATGGACTAAGTATTCCTGGTTATTCTCTGTGCCTTCTATGGTGTTCTTTGCAGAAATCCCCATGTTGAGGGTGGAGACAAGCCCTTCCCAAGGACGCGGGGTGGCAGGACCTTCATCCCTGGCTCACTTCTCAGTCACATCAGAGAAAAGTCTGCCTCTAACCCCATACCAGCAGCCACTAGCACTGCAGCAGACTCTCTGGGAAGAGGCAGGGCCCAAGAACAGCGACGCTCTGCACACCATGAGATGCTGGTGCGACACTAGGTTTCAGAACGAGAGGAGTCAGAGGAAAAGCCATGCTCTCTGGTCTCTAAGACACGTTTCTGCCTTCTTTGCTTTCCAGTTCTTATTTGGGAAGTATGAGAACAGAAACTGACCCTAAGCCAAGGTGATGTCTCTTCCAGAGTCTGCTTCTCTCAGAGCATACTCCCTCTAGCAGACAGGAAAGTGAGCCACCCTTCTCCCGCCAAGGCTCTTCCCTACTTACTCCTGAAGGCCTGTCATAGAATCACTGAAGCAATCTAAACCAAGAGGGGATAGAAACGGTATCTATACTTGGCTTTTCACGTAGTGAACTTGAAAGCTTGGTTTGTAAGCGATTAGGAATTCCTTTTTAAAGCATGGGTGTTGTGAAGTTGATGCCCTGATTTTCTAACATAAACAGAGTCACCATGTTCTTTTATATTTGGTTAGCATTTTATTGATTCTGTCTTATTAATGGCCAGGCAGGGGTGTGTGTGCCCCTGTCTTTTGTAAGATTCTGTCCTGTAAGGAATTGGAATTGCTCCAGTTTAGGTTTCTGTGCCTGTCACTAAGCTAAAGGTGTTTTGTCTGATAGTGTTCCAGACGATGGTACCTACCACCCTCCCTGCCCAAGAAGCCTCCAGGATGAGGTCTTGCCATCTCTACTGAGAGATGCATTGTACTGTGGAGTCAGTGCTACAGGTGTTCTGAGACACCACATTTTGGGGTGACACTGGGGATCAAAGCTGACTTCTTGAGCTTTACTCTCTGTATTTATTGGCAAAGGAATGAGACGTTGAATACTTCAGCTTTGGAACAAGCCAAGTTAAAGTTTGGAGACACCTGGTTTCAGGGCGCTTGCTTCCTTCCACTTCTCAGATAGTTTGCTTCTAATTGCAGTGATTGTGGGCACATGGTGAGAGGCAGAATGCTCTTTGACTCGATTGAGAAATGTAAGCAGGGATGGTTCTCTTGGAGGTCCTGGCACCCGTGTCCCTGAGAAGGGCTATTGAAACTGCCTTGTCTCCACCCTCAACAGCCTAGTTTCTGTATCTTTGAAGTGGCGTTTGTGTCCTTCCTGTTGGACTCTGTCAATCTTCTTGTGAAGTTAGCAGGCTCGTTTTAATCTATTTTATTTGCGGTGGAGTTTCAGAGGGTCGAGTTTGGAGGTCATGCCAGATGACACACTGTGTCTTGAAATCCAGACTTTGTGCACAGTAGTGGACTCTTTTTCTTTCATTACACCAGAAATTATGACCTAACGCTTCATAAGCTTGTTGCTGTGGGCACCCACAGGAGATTTAACATAGAATCTCAATCACAGTGGACAAAGAGACATGCAAAGAACAACACAACAGTACACTGACTTAAGTATTGCAGTCGACACCCATTCAAGTCACAGAGAAGAAAATCTTGACTCTACCAGCAGAGGTCCTTAACTTCCTTGTCTTAGGTGCCCCAACCCTGGGTAGTCAGAACCCCAAACCTGGCAGAATATTTCTGATTTTTACAGAGCTGTTTAGCAGGATCACCGTGAAGAATGAGTATAAGGCAGCTAAGGTGTGGGAATTGGCAAATCTCAGCATTACAAGCCCTCTTTTCCACAAGGAGACCCCAGCAGGTGGGAGAGTCCTTTGTTGTGTGCTGAGGATCAGAGGCGGGTCCTTGAGCACACACCCTGTGAGTGCTCTGCTGCCCTCAAGTCACTTAACATTTCTGAGACCTTCCAGTCAGAGGCAGGTAGATCTCTGTGATTTCAAGGCCAGCCAAGTCTACAGAGCAAGTTCCAGAATGGTCCTGTCTCCTCAGAAAACCAAAAAGACAAGATAACAGCAAAAGTAGGAAAAGAAAAAGAAAATGTATGTTTAGTTGATCCAGCTGTAGAGGTGGGTACCCCAAGAGAAGGTTGTAGCAGCTTTTTAGTAAAGAAGGTAAAAGGATACGGCTATCTGAGTGGGCGTTCTGATGGGAACTGTACAGAGACATGGTAAAAGAGGTCAGAGTGTCTGTAGAATTACATTTGGCTGAAATCACTCCTACTTTTGGCTGTTGGGGGATAGAAGTTTCAGGAGAAGAATTTTAACTAGTGTAGAGCTGTAAGCACACACTCGTCGATGTGTGGCTGTGGATCTGTAGAGACTGATCTGGCAGATCCCCAGCTGCTGCCGCACTCTGCAGACTCCTAAGATCTCTGGTGCATCGCTCACCTCCGCCTTTATTACATCAGATGGTTCTGTTGGAACCTTGATGCTCAGATAAACCCTTCCTCCTCCTGCGAGTATCTTAGGTCAGAGTACTTAGAACTCAAATAGCACCTCTTATATCCAGTAAGCAATCCTAATAGATTTGCCAGTGTCATTATGACAGATGGCTATTGAGATAGCCAGGGTCGTTTGTGTTCAGTGCACACTGTTTGGCTAGGCGCGGGCTCTTGACCTTTGCTTCTTTCTGGTCACATCTGTTTTACTCTTTTTGTTTTTATTTTTGAGGTTATAATTACAACATTCCTCCTTTCCCTTTCCTCTCTTTAAGCCTTTCCTTATACCCTTCCCCACTCTCCTTCAATTTCACGGCCTCTTCTTTCATTTATTTTTGTGTGCATATATGTACTTGTACATGCATCTATGTAAATAGAACCTGTTCAGTCTGCGTAATGTTACTTGCATTTGTGTTTCCAAGGCCGACCGTTTGACCCTGAAGAGCCAGTTGGTGTGCTCTTCTCGCACTCAGCTTTCCTCAACTGCCTGTAGTTCTTTACATAGGGTAAAGATCTTGTGGGCTTTTCCCTCCCCAGTGTGCCAGTCCATTGGTGCCACTCTTGTTTAGCTGATAGTTGGGCAGCCATGTTGGTGAGGCTTTATGGGTATAGCTTCTGACATTCCTAAGACGTGGTCTCACAGCAGACTGTCCGTAGCCCCATTATTTTGAGTGTTACCTCGATGACTCAGGTGTCAACCCTCTTTTCCTCCCCCTCCTTCCGCGGGGCAGTACTTTACCTGTCAGTGCTCTCTAGATTTCTGCTGGCACCCTCCAGGCCAGCCTACCAGCCACCCCCTGTCCTAAACAGAACCCTTTGTGCTCTGCCCAGCCCTTCAGTTCCGTGGGTGCCTGGGTTCAGTTTCGTATCTTGGCTGCATGCTTTCACACCTGTGTTTGGCGGCCTCCAGCTATCTCAGCTCACTCTTTATTCACTTATCTTTATTAAAAAGATAAGTTTTGCTGCCCTTTATTCGGAACTCCTGACTGCCACACAGGATTACCATGGGCTACTGTCTGCATATCCTTTGCTTATTTACGTCCATGGAGCCATGTGCCTAGCAAAGGGTGCTCATATTTCCATGAATATTATAATTACAGAGTTTAATCACATATACACAACAAGCCGGGAATGAGAGGAGAAAATCATTGTGTAAAAATTGAACTGAGCCAGGCAGTGGTGGCATGTGCCTTTAATACCAGTACTCAGGAGGCAGAGGCATTTCAGTCTCTGTGAGTTTGAGGCCAGCCTGATCTACAGAGCAAGTTCCAGGACAGCCAGAGAAACCTAAAAGAAAAGAAAAAAAATTAAACTGAATGCTATAGAAAGATATAGTGGCGTTTGCTTTTTTTTTTTTTTAATTTGAAAGTGGAAAGGCACATGCCTTTAATTCCAGCACTTGGGAGGCAGAGGCAAGTATATCTCTGTGAGTTCAAGACCAACCTGGTCTGCAGAATGAGTTCCAGGACAGGCTCCAAAGCTACACAGAAAAACCCAGTCTTAAAAAAACCAAAAAAAAAAAAAAAAAAAAAAAAGTGGAAAGATCCATCTTTTTTAAAAATATAATTTATTTTCATTTTATGCATGTCCATTGGTGTTTTGGCTGCATGTATGTCTTTGTGAGAGTGTCAGGTCCCCTGAAACTAGAGTTTCAGACAGGTGTGAGCTGAGAATTGAACCTGGGTCCTCTGGAAGAGTAGTCAGTGCTCCTAACCTCTGAGCCATCTCTCCAGCCCCATGGTATATACTTAAATCCCAGCACTCTGGGAAACAGAGGCAAGCAGACCTTTATGAGTTTGAGGCTCTTCTGGTTATACAGAGTTCTAGGTAAGCCAGGTCTATATAAAGAGACCCTATTTCAAAAAATCAAAAGACAAAAAACGAAAGGAATTGAGAAGGATTATCTACTTACTGTCACATTGTAGGTGTTGGGATTTCCCCTTTGAGGAAGGGGCGTAAGGAGTGCCTTATTTATTTCACAATTCCATGCATCTCTGTTATACCCACCTTTCATTATCCTCCCTTATTCCCCACTCCTGATGTTCTTTCCAACAACCCTCCCCAAAGCAGCGCAGGAGGGATTTTTGGCTTTCGAAGCAGGATCTCACTCTGTGCCTAGGCTGGTCTAGACCTCTTGATCTTCCTGTCTCCTACTCTGTGTGCCAGGGATCACGGGCACCTACCTGGCCAGTTCTCCTTTAGAGCATTGACATAATAGATGGTGCCTTCTGGGAGAGTTTTATAAACTAGTGACATAGAACTAACAATCCAAAAGAGATGATCTTCTTGCCCTTTACTTGTGTCTCTCGGGGTTTTTGTTTTGTTGTTTTTGTGTTTTTTTTTTTTTTTTTTGTAGCAAATAATAGCAGAGTTGGACTTTGTGGGGGAGAATCTGTAAAAATCATAATAGGCAAATCAGGAGTGTTAATGAGCTGTCTGTGGACTATCAGCTGTTGAAGGGCAGGTGGTCCCTTGCTCTCTCTTCCCTACTTCTCTTCCTAGTTGTTACTTGTTTTCACTGTTAAGACACAGAACCCTGATGCCGGCCTTTCAGTCTTTGTCTTCCCACTCACAGTTGATCTTCCCCTACGCCTTAGTATTTCTCAGTTGCCTCTTGGTTGTCCCATATTCTAGATTCCTCAAGGAAAACTCAAGAACAATCAACTGGCAGAAAACCCTTGGGTTGCACTTTGTGTCCGTGAGAATATTACTGTTTCCTGCTAGCGTTAAGCATTGGTTTTGGTTTGGAGACTGGATTCAAACTCCCTATATAGCTGAGGTTGACTTTGAACCTCCAGTCCTCCTGCTTCTACCTCCCAGATGCTGGGATCATAGGTGTGAACCATCACATCTGGTTTGTGCAGTGCTGGGGACCCAGGACTATGTGTGTCAGGCGAGCACTTGCCCAGGGTATATCCCAGCCCCTCACCTCCTTATGTTTGATTCACCTTTCTCTTATTTCTTCCTTTTGCTCTTTGTTGTTTTTAGTTTTGTCTCTAGTTTTGTTTCTTCTATTTTTTACCGTCAATCCTGTAGTTTCTTTTTCCTTCTACTTTGTCCCTGAATTCTGCTACGACACACACTCTCATCTTCTTGTCTTCTGTTCTGCCATCATCTCTTGCTCCCCTACTTTGCAATGCTGGGGATCAAATCTAGGGCCTTGTGCATACTGGGCAAGTGTTGTACCCATGAGCCATCTCATCTGCCCTCGCTCTTCTTTTTAATTTTTCAGAAGGCTTTGTTGTAATTTTGGCTGCTCCCTAGCAGCAATTTTCTGTTATTTTGGTTTTCTTGTTTCTTTGTTGTGTCTTTATTTAGCTCCTGAGTAGATGGCTCTTTATAATCATTTTTAAGTGGGTTTGCCTTTCAGGTGCCAGCTATTAGGAAATTTGCTTGGGGAGGTGTTTCAAGCTCGGCTTTGTTGTTCCCATGTTAGAGAGCTCTGGGTGAGTTCATTTACCCTTATTTCTAGGCAGTTAATAAAGCTCGGAACCCATGAATTCTCCAATGCAAAGATGTTCTTCTCTGCCGCCACGGGAACCACATCTTTGAGGCGCCTACAGTGGGCTTGTGTATTTTTTGACGTGGTCCCAACTCCAGGTCGAAGGAGGTTTCTGCCCTCCACCAGCAAAGAATTAGTTTGGTACCTGGGGATGTGCTTTGCCTGCAGGAAGTGGTTTTTTGCAGACTTTTCTGAGGTCACTAATCCCCGCCCCCCATCCTCTCTTTGTCAAATCTTTCCTTCATTTCCTTCTGTGAAGCAAAGGGAGCTTGCACTCCCTGCTCGGTATCTGCAACTGTCTGAGTCTAGGATCTGTGTTTTCTCTTAGTTTTGTTGAAGATGGGTTTGCAGTTCCTTTTCTCCCTCTTGTATTTAGAACACACTTGAATGACTTTCAGAAAGTCTACCTTTATGATGTTCAAATTCAGAGTTCTTTTTTTTTTTTTTTTTTTTTTTGATTTTTCGAGACAGGGTTTCTCCGTAGCTTTTGGTTCCTGTCCTGGAACTAGCTCTTGTAGACCAGGCTGGCCTCAAACTCACAGAGATCCGCCTGCCTCTGCCTCCCGAGTGCTGGGATTAAAGGCGTGCGCCACCACTGCCCGGCTCAAATTCAGAGTTCTTGACTCGTATTCTACTTTCTGATTCCCAGACATTATGAATTAGACCTTTGCTATGTCTTGTCCATAAAGCCTCCACAGTCACACTTTGACCCGTCTCCTAAGTCCAAGGAATGCGCTGCTCAGATGTGAGAGACCCTTTTCCCATTCACAGGACTCAGCATTGTACATTGTTCTGGACCTTGGGCGAATCACGGCAGAGTTCTCACTGGAACTGTCACACCAGCAGCAAGCCTTAGGTGGTGTCATGTGCTCTGGGGTCAGGAGTGAATGTGGTGACAGAGACCAGGAGTCTGCCCAACCCGCACTCAGCACCTGGTTCTGGAACCGATGGCTCCTGGCACTGCAGACTCCATTTGCAATTTCTCTAATATGGAATGAAGGAGCTGTCCTAGTTTCATTTCTGTTACTGTGGTAAAAGGTTCCGGGAGAGGAAGAGGTTTATTATTTCAGACCGTCACGTAATGAAGTCACAGTGGCAGGAGCTCATGCACCTGGTCCATCACAGCCACAGTCAAGAACAGGGAGAAACGAGCCCACCCAGGTTGCCTGCTTGCTCTCTACCTTCCTCCTGTCTGGTAGTTCAGGACCACAGCCTAGGCCACGGGTGCTGCCTATAGTAGGCTGGGTCATCCTATATTAATTAATAATCTACAATCCACTACAGACATACTCAGAGACTAATCCAAAAAAGACAAATTACTCAACTCACTTTTCCCAGGTGGTTCTAAGTTGTGGCAAGTTGACATTCAGAACTAACCATCACAATTACCAAACACAGGACAGTTATTGTGAAATCAAAATAAGTTCAATGAAGCACTTGGTGCATAGTTGAGATTCTACAAAAGTATTGCTTTGTACCGATGAATAAGAGGTGGGTGGAGCACTAAGAGTACTTGAATGCAGGTCTCTCTGTTTAAGTGTTATCAGCCTTACCACTGTTAATTTTGCAAGTCAGTACCATTGAGTTTGTTGCATTAGCGTGCAGTCATTACCACCATCCATCTGAGAGATTGTTATCCACCTCTATGCACTTGCAACACAATACCCACCTGCCCAGCCCAGCCACCATTCTGCTTTCTGTTTCTATGTATTTGACAACTTTAGATACCCCATATAATGAATTCCTATAGTATGTCTTTTTATTGTTTTTGTTTTTTTGAGGAAGGGTTCTTCTGTAGCCCTGGCTGTCCTGAAACTCACTCTGTAGACCAGTCTAGCCTTGGACTCTGAGATCCACCTGCCTCTGCCTCCTGAGTGCTGGGATTAAAGGCATGCCTCACCATACCAGTCTTATAGTAGGTTTGTGTGTGTGTGTGTGTGTGTGTGTGTGTGTGTGATTTAGTTTACTTAGCACAGTGCCCTCAGGGTTTATCCATATTGAATGGATGTATACATGTATCAAAACTTCCTTTTTTATCCAGCCGGTGGTCACACCTTTAATCCCAGCACTCAGGAGGCAGAGACAGGTGAATCCCTGTGAGTTTGAGGTCAAGCCTGGTCTACAGAGCGAGCTCCAGGACAGGCTCCAAAGCTACAGAGAAACCCTGTCTCAAAAAAACAAAACAAAACAAAACAAAAGAAGCTTCCCTTTTAAGGCAAAATAGTCTATTTTATGGAATAGGACATTTTTTTATCCATTCATCTGGGGGTGGCCACTTGGGTTGCTTCTATTTTTTTGCCCATTGTGACTTGATGATATGAAAATGGATGTATAAATGTTTGAGTCTCTGCTTTTAGTTTTTGTGGAAATATACCCAGAAATTGAATTGTTGAGTCATATAGTAGTTCTGTTTTTGCTTTATGAGGAACTTCCATACAGTCAATATATCCAGAGGCCCATTTGATAGGGAAGTATAAGCAGTGGAGTTCCCCCACGGAATAATATGAAAACCAGCCTTGCATAACATTTTAAGTTGCCTAAATATGAAACTTTTGCTATTAAATTTTATAGAGATATATATTAATGTAGATATATATTAATGTATAATATGGGTAATATATATTGTATATAATTTAGAAAAGAGAGAAAGCTGGGAAGTCTTGTTAAGACTTAGTAAATGGGTATACTTACAGGGCTACTCCAAAATGTACTCCTTCCCCCAGGACAAAGGACAAATCCCAGTTATATGTGTTAGTGCCTTCTTTCTGGAGAAGAACTCCTTGTATCAAATGCATGGAAGCATGCAAACACATCTTTTCCTCAACTTCTTGGTACCATAGAACAAATTGAAACTTGACTTGAGACTGAAGGTCAGGGGTCTAAACTAAGACTCTGTCCCATGGGAGATTTTTAGCAATGTCTGAGGAGACCTTGGGTCATCCTAGCTGGAGGGGAACTATGGCAGCTAGTGTTCAGAGACCAGAAACATGCTACAGTATCCAGGAAAGCTCAACAAAGAATCGTCTCAGGCTGGAGAGATGGCTGAGTGGGTAATAGCACATAGTGTGCAAGCCTGAGGATGTGAGTTCAGCATGTCCATGTCAGGCAAGGTCACATGACCTACAACCCCAGCTCTGGAGGGTGGAGATGAGAGGATCTCTCCAGCTTGCTGGCTGCCTGCCTACTTCCAGCTTCAGTAAGAGAACCTGTCTCAAGGGAGTAAGCAGAGAGCAAACAATAGAGCAGCATACTTGGTGTCCTCTTCTAGCCTCTGAATGTAGACATACAGGCAGTCTCAGTACACACCATATCAAGGCTAGGGCACCTTGCTCAAACCCAAGCTACCTTCTCAGTCTTATCTTTAGTATCCCTCTTATATAAAGCTGCTGTCCCAGACAGGCCGGCCCATGAGCTTTGTAACCACCCCCCCTCACCCCCCTCCTGTAGCTGATTTGCTTTTCCCAGGGCCTTTTCTGGCCTCCTGTGGCCTGGTCCAATAGTTCTGTACTTGACAACACCTTCCTGGTTTGTCAGAAAGTCATTACACAAGTCTTGTTGGTATGATTTGGTTTGGAATTTGAAGTGCTTTGTTGGGCCTAGTGGTACAAGACCTATAATCCCAGCCAGCTGAGAAATGAGGCAGGATTGTGAGTCTAGGGCTATCCTGAACAGTTTAACAAGAATATTTCTCAGAAAGATGAGCCCAAGGGACATTGGTCAGCTGTGCTTGTCTAGTATGTACATAGCACTGGGCTGAGTTCCCATGGCTATAATCCAGTTATGGTGGCACATACCTGTAATCCTACTGCTTGGGAAGTAGAGGCAGGAAGATCAGAAGTTTGAAGTCAGTCTGAGATACATGAGTCAGAAAATAATTTTAAAGTTGAAAGAGGGGCTGGGAAAAATGCTTGCACAAGGCCCTAGGTTCAAGCCTCAGTACTGCAAAGGAATGGGAAGTGCCACCCTCTAGGCCCAGTGAGCACTTCTGTCTTCACCGCCAGGACTCTCCTGCTGTCTTGTACAGTGGCTGAATTGCCTCTGCTCCATTACAGCTGTGCTTCAAGATTTAGCTTTGCCCAGAGAACCACTGGATGGGTGGAGCCTGAGCCCAGTGTGAGCCTTGCACAAAGAAAATTTTATGTGGTTCTTATGGTGCTTGGATGGGGACCGTTTCCATAGCTGGGGATTGTTTCTCACTGCCCGCCAGTGTGATGGCAGCAAACGGGTGATAGGAAAACATCTCTTTTGTATGAGCCAGTGTGTCCAGGCAGCAGCCAAAGTGTTTATGTCTAGTCTTCCATCTAGTTATCTTACCCAGCCATTTACTCCTGTAGTTTTGGAGGGAAGCTGAAGCTTTGAGAAGATAATTTGCCAAAGACCACTTAGCTAACAACAGCAGGGCTAGACTTTAAACACCACCTGTCTGAGTTGAAAGCCTCAGCCATCACCTCACTGTCTTGAGGACACCAGTCCCTCTGCCATTGCTAATAGAAGACCACGAAGCCATAAACCAAAAGGCAGAGGCCCCTCGTGGTCTCACTAGTGAGGTAGCTGAGTGTGGATCTGCTCCCATAAGGACCAGTCCTCGGCAGCTCAGGAATTGAAGGGAGCTGAGTCGGTGGACTGACCTCAGTTGACTTTTCTATGTAGGGAGTGAAACTTAATACTATGGGGCTGGTGAAAAACACACCCACATCTCCAACACGGCAGGCTCTCACCTGGGGTGCTGATGAATGGCAAGCCTTCAGTAGCTCAGAGAACCTGAAGAGGAGATGCAGAGCAGATGAACTACTGGACAGACACACAGACACATGAGTATTTTTCTGAGGGACAAAATTTAGTTCTTCATTTTGCTTGTTCTGCTCTGCTCTGTTCTTCTACCCTGGTGTTTCCCTCCCATGTGCCTGTGTTTTTTTCTCCTACAGCTCATATACCCCAGCAAAATCTTTCAGCAATATAAAAATTACAACATGTTTGCATTCTGTTTTTTAAAGTGAATGATTACAATGAATATAAGTAAAAAAAAACAACATGTTTCCATTTCCCTTTCATGAGTAAATATTTTGTATATCACAGGTGAAAACCTAATTATCCCCAAGAACGCACACTCAGCTTAGTGTTCCCCGTTTAGACGTCTCTAGATCAGAGCGTTTCAGCCATAGCCGTTTACACAGGCTGCAGTTTTTATAATTGCCGACAACAGACTATTTGTTTTGCTGTTCATTTTAGAATGCTGTTGAGTTTCCTTAAGTAACCATCTAATTCTTTGTTTTTTACTTACCTGAAGTCAATTTAAATTTTTGTTTTAGCTGTGATGTGCCCAAAACCCATGAACACATTTCCCAATATCAGAAAGACTTGGAGCTAACTCCTGGAACTAGATTGTTTTCCTTAATCATTAACCTACACCACAGTCTATACAAATCCTCAAGTAAAACTCTTAAATCCTAGCTGTGTGATGCTTCCTTGTTCTTATTGTCTATCCTCTGCAGCCCCTGCTTTATCAGGGACGGGACAACACCTTATCCTACTTTTACCTGTATTAATGTTCAATCATAATTCCTTACTACACTTGTTTAAAACCTTGAATTATCAAAATTCTATTTAAATTAATACTATTATTTATAAAATCATAGCTTCAGTTGAAAAGTTCCGCTTGAGAGGAAATTGTCTTCACAATAATCTATAGATTAAAATGCCCAGCAGAACAAGAGATTTCTATGAGATAATCACACTACATTAAAGGCAGTGGGGAAACCCCACACCCATTCACACCATGCTGGAAACCAGAAGAAAATGCCTTTGCTGTATGTAAAGGCACGCAGTAGCGTGAGGCATTCTGGAGCAGAAGCCCTCAGGGCCATAACTCTGAGATTCGCGCATCAGTGCCTTGCATTCTGGTGAGCCGACTCCTGACTCAGTTGCCACCTGTTGCTCCTCTGACATGGCCACCAGCATGGATCAAAATGTGGCTTGTCTGACCCCTCTTCTGCTGCCATCAAAGGAAACCACTGTGCTGTGCTGAGTCTTCTCATTGCCTCTCTTCTAGGTCCACTACATCCTTCAGGAGGTGGTGATGGGTGGGATGGTGTTGGAAACAAACATGAATGAAATTGTGGCTCAAATTGAAGCTCAAAACAGGCTGGAGAAGTCGGAGGTAAGAAAGTAGCTATACTTGTGTCCTGGCTGGGTAGAGAGCACTGGGCAGAGGGAGGAAAGTGTACCTTGTGTGACTTGTGTTTTTCTGGGTCCTTAGGGGGTGGTTCTCACTGTCTTTATTGATTGGTTCACATTAACTTGAAGGCTAGTATAAGCATTAAACAGGTAGGGCAATTTGAGATGTCTGGCTTAAAGGATAGGCAGATGGCAGAAAGAGCAAACAGCTTCTGGAATATAGTTACAGCCCACATTTCTGGTGCTTTTGCGCATCTGTTCTTCCAGAAGCCATATCTCATGGTATCTTTTAGTCTCTAGAAATTCGAGATTCCTTATTTTCAGTGAGGCTTCTATAAAACTACAATAATGTTGATTTGAAAATACCGTACCCAGCTGGGCAGTGGTGGCACACACCTTTAGTCTCAGCACCAGGGAGGCAGAGGCAGGTGGATCTCTGAGTTTGAGACCAGCCTGATCTACACAGCCAGGGCTACACAGAAAAACCCTGTCTCAAAAAAAAAAAAAAAACCAACAAAATAGAAAATACCATACCCACCCCATCCTCATGTGGCCAGGCTTGATGGAGGGGCTTGTGGTGAAGCCAGGCCTGTCCCACGGTGAGCAGGGTCAGAGGTGCACCTCCTCGCAGCTGCAGGAACAGTAGAGCGGTGACATCTCTGAGTGTCCTCGAGGGTCTCTTTGCTCTGTGTAATGGGACCTGGCTTACGGAACCAGGCGTTCTTCCTGTGAGGACTGCTAATCCTGTTGGAGAAGCTTTTCTAGTCACAGCTCTGGCTGCAGTTCTCTGAGGAGTGCAGACTGGGAAGTGAGTGCTTCCAGGCACAGTGAGTGAGTCAGGCAAGGGGTCTGGAAACCACAACAGCCGTGCAGGGTTGGGTGGAGTGGGAATGAGTGTCCTGGGAGCTGTCCTTTAGGGCACGATGAATTTCTGAGCACGTCATTTCTCCCTCTCCACTCCCGGGATGAGCCTGGGGGTGGTCACCCTCCTCTGTGTCTATGCAGCTTTCCCAGCGTTTGTGCTTCCCAGATGGTTGCCACATGACAGCTCACACTAGTTGGCAAGCAGGTGTCCTAAATCTGACGTTCTTTTTCCTTAACTTTGCGCTTTTCTGTGAGGCGGACTCTTGAGGAAAGGGTTTCATTTTGTTTTGCTTTGTAAATGGAGTATCCTCAGTACTTAAGACTTGGGTAAACCGTATCTGAGTCCCTCAGCAATCATTTATTGAGCATCTGCCATGGGCCATGAGCACTGTTAGATGCTGCGGCTGTAAAACTGCATCAGACACAGCCCCCTTTGCAGACCATGCAGTGGGGTGGAGGCAGAGGCTGTGGTTTCCGTGCCAAGCTCCAGCTATCTAAATGGGTTTTGTCCACCGCCTTTGAGGCAGAGGGATGTGAATTCTTCTGTGTGTGCTGTTCGGAATTCCTCAGATCTACATCATCTAGTTTAAGATTTAAACAGATGTCCCTGGGAAAGCAACTGACAGTCTCCTCCCCTTGTTCCCAGGGTGGCCTTTCAGCAGCCCCTGCAAGGGCCGTGTCTGCTGTGAAGAACATCAACCTTCCTGAGATCCCGAGGAACATCAACATTGGCGATCTCAACATCAAAGTTCCCAACCTGTCCCAGTTTGTGTGAAGGTGGAGGACTGGGCTGGACTGGGGTCCTTTCGATGAACGAAGCAGTCACATCCAGAACCAGAACCCTGCTGAGCCTTTAGAGACTTGGGACCCTAAGCCTTTCCCAGAGTGGGAAGGGAGCTGGTGCACACTGCCTGGCCATCCTGCTGCCCTCTGATACACATGGCCGTGGAGACATCAGTGCACTAAGCCACTGCTCCTTTGCCTCCCACACAAGCCCTCAGGGTTGGGGACTGCGGAACAAGCCACCTGCTTCCCAGGGCCTGACTTCCTCCCTTACACCTAGGACTTCTGAGATCCTGTATCAGTCACTGGGTAAGAGACCAGGGAGAAGGAAGGACCAGCCTTTCAGATGTCAGGTGTGGCGAGTGGTAGGTGGTGCAGGGTGCGCTGGCTTCGCTAGGGCCTCTGTTCCTAGGATCCCTCTGTGTAGCCAAGCCTTTGGTCAACAGTTGCTGCAGAGTACACCTTCCCCAAGGACACAGTCCCAGTTTCGTTGTCACCGGCCTCTGTGTGCTGGGCACAATTTAAATCATACTTTGGGTGCATGTCACTACCCCTGCCAATAGGGAGGGTACTCCTACACACACACACACACACACACACACACACACACACACACACACACACAGCCCTCTCTCAGATGAGAGACTGCTGTCTGTAGAATATGAAGGTTGGATCCTCCCAGAGTTATGACTCGTCCCAACTTGGAAATATGCTGTCTTCCTGGAAGCAGAAGGTTCAGTGACTGTGTTGTGAATGATGAACCATTTCCCCTTGCTCAGAAGCCCGCTGTCCAGTCTCAGCTTCTAGAGCTGAGAGCCTGAACTAGGTGCTGTGTGGGCTGAGCCTGCAGCATGCTAGCCACACTGCTGTGTATTTCCACTCTGCGTCCTGCAGTGAGCACACTGGACTCCTTTGGGCAGCATTCTCCTGCACTTCTGGAAACCTGTAAACGTTAACACGTGCTGAGTCTTCTTCTTGTGCCTGGTTTGGAGTTAACGCTGCGGGGGCAGGCCCTCTTCTCCATGCCTCCAGCTGCATCTCAGCCCAGGACCTCCTCCTGCTGGCCAGACCCCTAGTCCCTCTCCCACTGCCTTGGGATATTGTTGATGATCCTAGAGAACCATGTGTCAGGACCCAGGGGTTCTCATTTTCCCATGAGGCTTTGCATTCTACCCCATCGCTGCCTACAGCGTCTTGTCCCCATCCTTCCAGTCTTCTATTGGCGCGGCAGTAAAGGGCAGTTTGCTGGAGATGAGACCTGAGACAAAATCTAATGCCTAATCCCTAATGCTCTTGAAGCATTTATTTTTATTGTTATTTTATTGCCATTTTAGTACATTCAGGCCTCTTTTGCAATGGCTGGATATGGAGTAGGAATGAAGAAACCGCATCTGCTGTAGAATGACATGAGCAAGATCCATAACAGTCTTAGCCACAGACATTTTATTTTCTTAAGGTTTATTTTGAAGCCGGGTGGTGGTGGCGCCCAACTTTAATCCCAGCACTCGGGAGGCAGAGGCAGGCAGATCTTTGTGAGTTCGAGGCCAGCCTGGTCTACAAGAGCTAGTTCCAGGACAGAGAGACCCTGTCTCAAAACAAAAAAAAAAAAAAAAAAAAAAAAAAAAAAAAAAAAAAAAAAAAAAAAAAAAAAAAAAAAAAAAAACAAAAAAAAAAAACAAAAAAAATTTTATTTTGAAGCTAGGCAGTGGTGGCACACCCACCCAGTACTCCAGAGGCAGAGGCAGGCAGTACAATGTATACATAATAAATAAATACATCTAAAAAAAAAAGATAAAAGAAATACTCTCAGACACTTATAAAGAGAGGTTTGATTTTTTTTTAAATTTATTATGTATATAGTGTTCTGGGCACCAGATCTCATTACAGATGGTTGTGAGTCACCATGTGGTTGCTGGGAATTGAACTCAGGACCTCTGGAACAGCAGTCAGTTCTCTTAACCTCTGAGCCATCTCTCCAGCCCCAAGGTTTGATTTTTTTTTTTTTAAGAGATAGCCAGCCTAAGAGCTGGAGGGTCCTCTGGAGATGAGGCTACCTGGAGTGTGTCTTGTTGAGGGCCACAGTGTTCTGAAGTGTGCTTGCTATTGACTGAGGCACCATTGAGTGGGAAGAACTGGGATTTCAGGTAGTTTAGATTTCAGCCGTTCGCCTGCTGGAAACAACTTTGTTCTCCAAAAACTATGGCCTGGCACTGTCGGCTGCAAAAGCAAGCACCAGACAATGGGTTGCACCATCCCCTTTATAGTGTGGATTTGGACTTGGAAAACTCCATTCCTCTAGTCATCCTAGAGGGATTAGTTGGTTAGTTAGTTAATTGCTAATGACTTGCAGCTAGCTTGTCAGCTATCAACAAAGCCATAGTCTGAGATCAAACTACCTCCCTCTCTTCTATGTGTTTTGAGACAAGGTCTCACTTTGTAATATAAATTCTCAATCCTCCTGCCTCACCTCCAAAATTCTGATATTACAAGCGTGTACTCCGTGCTCTGTGTACTTTCCCGTGGAGTAGTTAAGGGAAGTCCTTGGTCTTTTTGGAGAGGAGTGTCCCCTTTGCTCTGAGACGTTAGTTATGCAGCCAGGGACTGGGTTTGTGTTTGCTTTGGGATCCTGGACCTGGAGAATTTACACTGAGGCTTCCCAGGTTTTCTCACTGCCACTAGTTAAACTGGAGCCCTCCCACTGCCCATGTTCTGTGTACATGCTCCATGAGGTCAAGCTCGGTCCTCAACTGAGAGAGAGGCTCTCTGTGCTCCACTGTGAGCTTCCCTAATGATGCTCTCATGGTTGGGCCATGAGCATCTGACTGGCAGCTTGGAGCCGTGGACTCGGTGCTTGCTGTGTGGAAGATTGAAGGACATTTCCACCCCTGACTCACCAGGGTCATGCTGGCTCTACAGGGCGCTGGACAGATCACTTCCTCCAAGCCTGACCATGGCCCCATACTTGTTACATTGAGGATATCCTGAGTCACAAGCCCAGAATATCCATGCTCTACCACATACAGACCCAGCCCTCCCTCACCACTAGAGAGGCAATCTAGCTATTCTCCATGACCTCAGCTTCAGAAAAGAAACCAGGAGAAATGGCTCAAACCAGGTCCCTGGCCCAGTCTGTGGCCTGGCCTGTCCATGTCTTTTTAGAGAGGACTCGGGGACAGGTACCTGAAGTAAAGACTCAGAGTAGGGTCATGGCCACCTTTGCGCCCATCAGATGTCCTGGATGCCCACTGCTCTCAGTGCACTGATCACCCAGAGTGAGCTAGCTCTCTGGGAGCTGCCAGGCTAGGCCTCACCTAGGTCCAAACCTCAAGGTCAAGTGTTGACCTTCTCGGAAGTTCTAAAGTGCTCTTCCCCTGCACCTTCTGGCAGAGTGGCTGTTGAGGAAATAGCAGCTCGATGCAAATGATTAATCCTTCCCAGAGTTCTTTTTCATTTCAGTTTTTCCTTTCCAAATAGGAAAGATATTCATGTAGGTCAGTATTTTTATATGGGGAGCGGAGGTGCCCTCAGAAACCAGAAGGCATTAGATTTCTTGGAGCTGGAGTTAAATGGTTGTAAACCGCCTGACTTGGGGTGCTGGGAGCCAAACTTAGGGTCCTCTAGAAGAGTAGCAAGTGCTCCAAACTGCTGAGCCATCTCCAGCCCCATGCAGGTCGCAGTTTAAGAAAACAAGTTCAGCAAAAGACTCAGCCTCTCCCCAGCCTCTGAGCAAAAGACTTATCCCCGCCCCAGCCCCTAGAGCTGTCCTGACAGCAAGGGCTTGCAGTTTAAAGGCGCGTGAAGCACGCATCCTTTCTTGGCTTTCTAAACTGAGGACATAGCTGACCTCAGTCCAGTTCAGTCCTGCTATCCTCCAGAGGGGCAGAGTCTGTTAACACATGTGTGCACACACACACCCATGTGGAACAGCAGCTCCCAGCCATTCTCAGCCTTCCTATTCCTCAAGGCCCCAGAACACCTTGTCTTTAAGTTGTCTGTTTCCTCTTGGGATGTAAACCCTCAAGGGCAGGGGTCAGCCTCCTACCCAGTGCTGTGCCCCAGCTGCTCTTCCCCAGTGCCTCGTCCATATTCAAGAACGCTGGGTGAGTGGGTGGCCGAGGAGAGCAGCAGTTCATCCTTACAGTCTCTCTGCTCTGTGCTTACTAGGACTGAGATGTGGGGGTCGGAAGGCCTATTGCTGCAGGTGGAAGATAGCAAGGATTGTATTGAGAGGATAGAATACAGGCATGTTAAATTGGAGTTGCCTGGGGGTAATCCCCGCTGGTGAACGAGTGGACAGGAGACTGGTTGGTCCATCCCTGAGGTATATGGAGTTGTTTTTAATTGGGCCTGTAGGCTCAATTAGAGTGTAAGGACCCCCTGTTTTCTTTGAGAAATAAGATCAAGAACAAAGTGACAGGCCCAAGTGATGAGAATGAATGACAGACTGGAAAGGGAGAAGAATGACTGTAAGGGAGTTCCAGGTACAGGTGTCAAACACGGGTACCCAGGTCCCTCAGACTGAGAGAATGCTCAAGGTCCAGATGCTCCCCTGTTTATAACGGGGTTTTGTCGCTATAAAGCCATCACCATTTGGAAATGCCCTCAGTGGAAAGCAACTGAACGGCCTATGCAGCTCAGCCTGCTGTAGGACCACAGTCTAGTGATCCACATGGAGCTGTGGGATACATGGGGCTGTCGCTGCTGCCACTGCCCAGCCTCAGAGAAGATTAATCCGCACATTACTAGACCTGGCAAAATCCACACCTAAAGGACAGCTTCTGTGTGTACGGTTTTCACACAGCCTGACTTACCAACCATCATGATTAAGGCCCTGATCACAATGGAGGTACTGATTTGGGGGCTATGGGGCTATGGGTAGTAGATTGACCTTAATGGGAGACACACAGGTCACTGCATCTCAGTTCTCTGTTGTCCTGGAAGAGACAAAGAAAAGCCTGTGGTTGCTCCTGTGGCTTTGTTGGTCGGCATGCCTCTTACCCAATTGTTTTTGCAAGAGGGACAAGTGCCTTCCCACAGCAGACCTTTGCAGTTGGGGTCATGAGCTACAATGCCAGGGTGTTTTCTCACCATGAGAGCAGCCCCCACCCTTCTCCAGCCTCAAGTGCAGGGCACCGGGCAGGTGACCCCCTTTCACCTGGTTCTAGCTGCCGGCTATCTGAGCCACACTCCCTGGCCAGAGATAGCAACGTTGGGCCTATGGCGCAACCCTTTTCCTGTTAGAGCAATGGTTTCCACACCAAAGCAGTGTTTGAACCACCAACTTTGAAACTAGCTTTTCTGGATCTTGCATTGCAGGTTGAAGGTTTGGCTAGCCCCACCCCACGACTGTCCCTGAGGTAGCTTCCATCTTGTGTTTGATTCAGGTCTTTGGGGACATACTTAGGAGCAGTCATGTCCTTCCCTTTTATTTATTTTTTTTATTCAAAAACATGTTTTAAAAATTCTGGGTGGTAGTGGGGCACACCTTTAACACCAGCACTCAGGAGACAGAGACAGGTGGATCTCTGTGAATTCAAGGCCAACCTGGTCTCCAGAGAGAGTTATAGGACAGCCAGGGCTACACAAAGAAACCCTGTCTCAAAGCAAACTAACAAATCTTCAAAACAAACATAGATATGTCTGAGTGGCTCGGCTGCTTCCAGATATGGGACTTGGGCGACATCCCTAACCTCTGTACCTGTGTCCTCATCTGAGAAATGGAAATGATGCAGCTCCCTGTGCGAATCAACACCCTCAGCACAAACAGAAGACCCAGTCCAGGAACAGAATTAAAAACATTCATTTTTGCATGGAGAACTTTTGGCTTTATTTTGCTGTTGAGACAGGGTCTGTCTATGTAGCCCTGGCTGTCTTGGAACTCTGAGACTCAGTGCTGGCATTGCCAACACCGGACCTGAGGGCCACGGACAGAGGCAGAATGCCAGCAGGCACTTTGATCAGTGCAGGGCCAAGCCTGGTAGCCAGGAAGTAACAGGAGGCCGGTCCTGAGCACATAGGGTGGGGAGTGTGCCCCGTGTGGAAGAACCAAGATGGCTGTCACAGGCCTGCAGAAGATTGGAGTCACCACTCATCCGGGATGCCCAGGTGCAGCTGATGGGGCCCACCCAAGTGTGTGCACTGACCCCACGACTCAGGGAGGCCAAACTGGTTCATGTGGTTCAGAAGATGTGGGCAGAAGGACAGGTGCATTGCGCATGCTCCTCAAAGCCTGGGACATTGCACAGAGTTCGAGTTTCCTTCCTGTTGCCTTGGCCAAAAGCACCTTAGGAGGAGAAAGGATTTATTTGTTATACTTCTAGGTCACAGACCGTTGTTGAGGGAGATCAAGACAGGAATCAGAAGCGGAAACCATGAAGAAACAGTACTTGCTCAGATTCAGTCTTAACTAGCTTTCTCTCTTAATTTTCCAAGACTTTCTCTGTGTAGCTCTGGCTGTCCTGGAACTCAATCTGTAGGCCAAGCTGGTCTCGAACTCAAAGATCTGCCTGCTTTTGCCTCCTGTGCTGGGATTAAAGGTGTGTGTGCCACCACCTCCTGTTTTAACTAACTTTCTTATACAACCCAGGACCACCTGTCTAGGAATGGTATCACCAGCAGTAGGCTGGGTCTTTCTTTTCCAATTGGCAATTGACACACACACACCCAACACATACACCAAACCAAAAACATTCCAGGCAGTGGTGGCATACACCTTTAATGCCCAGTACTCGAGAGGCAGAGGTAGGTGGATTTCTATGGGTTCGAGGCCAGCTTGGTCTACAGAGGGAGTTCCTGTCTTGAAAAACAAAACAAAATAACAACAACAAACAAACAAGCAAACAAAACAAAAAGCCACGCTCCCAGATCTAGTCAATTCCTCCGCTGAGGCTGCCATCTCAGGTGACTAGGCTGCGTCGAGGACAAGGACTAACTAGGCTAACTAGAACACCACAGCACTCGTCCACATGGAGCAAGTCCTGGATCTCTCTGAAGGCAGGCTACCTGATCCCAAAGGAGCAAGTCACAGCTAACCACGGTGCCTCATTTCATGGAGCCCAGAAACTGGTGCTCAAGCCTGCAGACTCTTGGGAGAGGCAGAATCAGATTTGCCCAAGGCCAAGTTTCATTTATTTCCTCCTTGGAGACTGGTGGGATGGATCTCTGGGGCCAGAAGTCAGGGAAGGGTGTCTTCCGAGGGTGAGCCAGCCAGGCACAGTGGAGCTCCTACAGGGCAGAGCTCTCTCTTCTCTTGTTCACTTGTTCTTTTGGGCGCTCGTGTTCTGAACCTTCACTCAGTTCTCCATTATAATCTGTCTTTTTCTGTAGGCATGCTATACTTCAGGTGGGGGAAAGAAAAGGCGACCAGCAGACTTGGTGATGAACAGCTATATTGCCCTGCACCCAGAAGACTGGGGCAGGAGCATTGCTCCAAATTTGAGGCCAGCCTGGCCTACATCAGACCCTGTCTCAAAATATACAGCTTTGTGGGTGGAAAACCAATCTGTAAGAAGCATTTGGGGTGGCGACTGACTGGTGGGTGAGCTGAAGAAGTGTCAGCCCGTGGACGTCAGTGTCACTAATGCCATAGTCTCACTGCACCCTTTCAGGAGGCTGGAAGGGACACTTGTGTTCTCGGGAACCTTGAATACAGAGCTCTCAGCTCAGGGGCTGGAGGGTTCTGTTCTGGGGGGACGGGGATGAGGAGAGGACTCTTGGCGGGGGGAGCACAGCTCAATGGCCCCCCGAGGGCTTTAACCAACCCCTCCAGGGCGTGCCTTGGGCTGAACCAGGAGCAATGCACAGCGCCTGGAGCCAGAGGCCGGACAGACCTCATTGCTCACTGCTCACCTCGGCCCCTTTGTGCAGCTGCAGTGGAATATTAGACTGGGCCGTGGATAATAAAGACCAGGAATTTGGAACACCTGGTCTCCTTTCTTGGCTTTCTGGCCCACCGCAATAGGAGCAAGCATCCTCCTACTGCCACTGATGGGAGCCGAGCTGTCCCAGCAACAAGTCCCTTGCCCTCTTCCACAATTCGCAAGGAGTGTGTCCCCTGAACCATGAGCTAAAACAAACCTCCGTATCTAATGCAAACAAACCGCAAACAACAAACACACAGACGAACACAATTTTCCCTTTTTCTTTTCTGGAGTCTGGGAAGTCCTCCGTGTTACATGGTCATGATCCCATGGCAGAAGGTGGAGGGGCAATCAGTTTGGAACAAAGACACTCCCTCCACAACCACACCACTCCAGTCCTGAGTGCTCAGTGCTCTCACAGGTCCTGTCCCCAACATCGCTACCCTGGGGGTGAAGTTTCCAGCTCTTGGTCTTTGCAGGCTCTGGGCACAGACTACGGTCCCCAAGATGGGAGAACAAGCTCGAGGCTGCAAGGGGGGTCTGCAGGAGGCCCAGAGGGCCTTTGACCTCCCCTGCAGCCTGCCTCCCAAATGCCAGGGTGACAGGCAGGCACAGCCATGTTCGATTCTGTTTTCATTCTTACCCTTGACTTCTGTGCAGAGAGTGGATGGAAAGAGAAAGGAAAATGTCTCGGAGTGCAATCAGGAGCACGTTCATGGTGGCCCTGGTCAGGTCGGAGCCGGACAGCAAGAAGCAAGGCTTGTAGCACGTGTAGGGCTAGAACTGGCGGGACTTGGGAAGTGTCACGGTATAGAGGGAAGCCGAGGGCAAGACCTTGGTGACCAGCGAGTAACAGGGGCCTGCTTAGAGTCAGGCGGGATGACATGGGTGCACCCTGAGATCAGAAACAGAGTAAGATGAGGCTAAGAGAGTTTCGGGGGGTCTGGGAGTATTCGAAAGGACATCTACGGAGACTGGTGAGGACCCAGGGACTGCAGTGCCCAGGAAGAACATGGCTTAAGGGAGGCCACTGCGTGCTAGGCCGCTTGCTCAGACAGCCTCAGGTCAGGAGAGTTTGGGGCCTTGATAGAGCGTGCTCTCTGAAAGAAAAAGAAAACAGGGGCAGGGACCATTTACTCTTTCCTGAGTTAGGACTCTAGAGTGCTGTGAGAAGGATTACAGGAAGGAAGTCCTGCAACTGCCCCAGGGAGGGCCTTCTGGAAGGGCAAGTGACTGTATTATCTCCCTAAGGGGGGTGTGTGTGTGTGACTAGTTTTCCCTCTCCCTAGCCTGTCTTCACCAGCTTTCCTCAGGGATGCAGTCCTGGCCTGGTGAGTGATTGACAGGCCAGCTGGATTAATTCTTAAAGGAGACAACGGTGTGTCATGTTTTAAGTATTTAAAATGTCAAGTTGCTACCCAGGCTGTCAGTAGAACTCAGGTGCGATTCTTCTGACCAAGAAAGAGGAAGAAACAAGAAGCGGTTCCTTTTCTACAGGGTTTCTGTATAACAGCCTCAGCTTACAGAGTAAGCCTGGAAAATTACTTTGTAGACCAGGCTGGCCTTGACCTCACAGAGATCTGACTGCCTCTGCCTCCCGACTGCCTCTGCCACCATCACCTGGCTAAGAAGTCCTTCGTTAATGGGCCTCAGCAAAGGCCAGACACTCCACCGTATGGTAATTTAAGCCCTACGAAGCAGCCTCTGCTCAGAGTGTTACCAGGGAAACAGGAGATAGGGTGTCCATCTCCAGTGGCCCCCAGGTCTGCTACTATCTTTCTAGCTACATAACACTAGGAGTCCGCGGAAGGACGAGGGAAGCGGTTGCTGTGAAGTGGGTGTACAGGGTAGACCATGGCCCGAGATGAACATAGGTAGTCTAGCTGACCAGCCGCTGCCAAAAGACTTTGGCCCCTGGGGAAGAGGCAGCTCCGCCTGGTGTGAAACAGAGTGTGATCTCTGTCAGCTCAAGGAAGGTTGAGGAGTACTGTTGAGGAGTGGGGAGGCAGCTGAAGTAAGCATTATTGCTGTTCCCATCTTACCCCAGTCAATGTTTGGACAGTGATAGGCCACTGCTTGGCCGGCTTCCGTTGGTGGCAAGTGTACATAAAGGAGGCGTGCCAGTTCTCCAGAGACACCTTCAGGGTCAGAGCATGATGCAAGGGTCCCTTTATTCCTGCCAGGCAATGGGCCGTTCCCCAGATAAGAGTTGTTCCTTCAACCTGGGTCCTGGAGTGCAGGTGACATGGCCCAAAACCGTAGCCACTGATGACATCACGGAATGTGAACAAGGAGGAAACCTCAAGAACTGGAGCCGTTTGTTACCAGGTGGATCTCTGTGAGTTCGAAGCCAGCCTGGTCTACAGCATGAGATCCAGGACAGGCTCCAAAGCTGCAGAGAAACTCTGTCTCAAAAACCAAGAGAAAGAAAAAGAAAGAAAATGCCAACTATCCCCTCGTGACAGGGGATGGCTGTCTGCCTGGAGGGACTGCAGAGGGTGGACACTGAATATGCTTGACATGGCACCTCGCAGCACCAGTATGTAATGTCGGACTTGCAAACTTCCAACGTGACTTTATGCCAAAACAGGTTGATAAAACTAGTTTGGGCGGCCGGGCGGTGGTGGCGCACGCCTTTAATCCCAGCACTCGGGAGGCAGAGGCAGGCGGATCTCTGTGAGTTCGAGGCCAGCCTGGTCTACAAGAGCTAGTTCCAGGATAGGAACCAAAAAGCTACGGAGAAACCCTGTCTCGAAAATCAAAAAAAAAAAAAGGAAAAACTGGTTTGGGCACAGGCTGGAACCAGGGCTAAGTAAGACCTCTTCGCCCAGGCCCTTCAGAATTCTCTTTGGTTTTTGTTTTGTTTTAGGTGTTCGTGTGTGTGTGTGTGTGTGTGTGTGTGTGTGTGTGTGTAGCATAAGTGTGATCTCTGCACAGGTGTGTGCCTGGGTATACACACCTATGCACCGATGCTCATACGGAAGCCGGAGGAGGACAGCTATGTTCCATTCTATCACTTTCTACCTTATTCCCTCCAGACAGGGTCTTTCTATGAACCTGGAGTCAGACTGGCAGCCAGCAAGTCTTGGAATCCTCCTGCCCAGCCCCTCCTGTGGCCAATAAACCTTAGCGTCCTCCTGTTTCTGCCCTCCATAGTATTGGGTCTTACAGCTGTGGCATACAACTTGGCTTTGTATATGGGTCTGAGGATTTGAACTCAGGTCCTTACACTTGTGTTGCATGCACTCTTACCTGCTGAGTCAGGGCCCAGTCCTAGGTTTGGTTTGGTTTGGTTTGGTCTGAGGTTGAGTCTCATGTAGCTCAGGCTGACCCATGTAGCCCAGGCTAAGGATAACTTTACCCTCCTGATTCCTATGCCTCCAAGGTCTAGGATAAGAGACCTGTGCCACTTCCTGGCTAGAATTAATATTCCCTTTCTAGAGACACAGCAAATGACCAGTGTGGGGATTAGGTTAACTGCTAAGGGTCCCATGGCTATTAAATGACAGATATCAACATAATAGATATCAAAGTGTGCCTGAATCCAAGCCCTGGGCTTGTTTCACCTAGAATGAAAACAGTTTTGTTTTTTGTTTGTTGTTTTTTTTTGTTTGTTTTTTGTTATTGTTTGATTACTGGCCCAGGCTGTTTTAAAACTCACAATCCCCCTGCCTCAGCCTCTCCCATTCTGGGATTAAGACGTGTGCCGCCACCTCCAGCTTTGTAATGGGCCGTGACTTGCAGACCAAGGGTCCCCAGGTGACGGAGGGCATTCCAGAGACAGCCTCCGTGTGTGTCTAGCATTCCAAAGAGTGGAATGGGCTGGGAAGTGTGGGGGGTGTGTGTGTGATTTGTTGCTGTGTGTGCTGAGAGGGCAGAGGTCAGGCCCTAGAATTACCAGAGTAACCAGGGCCTTCGTGGGAAGGAAATGTAGTGAGGTGCCGGGGTCAGCTTGTATGTGCTTGGGACAGCCAGTTGTTAAACTTCTACCATTTCATGGGTCAGTTGTTCAGCACGGCCCTTGTGAAAAATTAAACTAGATATGCTTACAATTAAAATTTATTGAAAGCAGGGGCTGGGAAGCTCGAAGTCACCTACAATTCCAGCTCCAGGGGACCCAGCACCTTCTCTGAGCTCATCTGCAAGAACACATGCTCACGCATGTGCATGTAATTAAAAAGAAAATACATCTTCAAAGGAACACGCTAACTAATGTTTGCTAAAAGCAATGGTGGGGAGAAGCTTGGAGACGCAGCAGCTCGATGGGTAGAATACTTGCCTAACATGCAAAAAACCTTAGTACCACATAACCCAGAGTGTGGTGAAATTCTGCAGGTACTCAGAAGTTGGAAGCAGGACCACCAGAAGAAGTTCAAGGTCATCCTCAGCTATATAATGAGTTCAAAGCCAGCCTGGGATAAAATAGATTCTATCTTGGGACTGGAGGGATGACTCTGTGGTTGAGAGCTCTGGCTGTTCTTCCAAAGGACCGGGGTTCAATTCCCAGCACCCACATGGCAGTTCACACAGCTGTCGGTAACTCCAATTCCAGGGGATCTGGCATTCTTGCACAGACATACATGTAGGCAAAACCCCAGTGTACATAAAATAATAAATCTTTTAAAAAAAAGAAAAAATAAATTCATAAGTAAATAAATAAAAATAAAACTGGGTTGGGGTATAGGGCAAAGCACATGATTAGCCTGCTTGAGACTCTAGGTCCAGTCCTAGAAGTCCCTATAAAAGGCAGAGACAGGGGCTGGAGAAATGGCTCTGTGGGTAAGAATGTAGGCTGTTCCTGCAGAGCACTTGAGTTCAGTTCCCAGCATCCACTCCAGCAGGCACAACTGTACGTCCAGTTCCAGGGAATCTAACATGGTCTTCTGGACTTAGACGGCATTTGTACTCACATACCCTACCCCCACATAGACATATCACTACAATCAAAATAGATTTGTTTTCAAAGGGGGAAGAGAATATTCAAAGCCCACCAGCCATCACCCTTGTGCCACACTGGCCTCTTGCTAATGCTACTCGGGGTTGTGGGGCCTGTTGATCTGCACAGTGGGACTGTGCAGGGGGGTGGCCCTGGCACTGGCTTCTCTACTCCACCTCCTGCGGCAGCTGGACAGCTGATCAGGTGGAACACCCTACACCATGGAAATTGGCAAATGTTAGAGTATTAAATGTTAAGCTACTCCCGCCCCTTGCTGTGTACGCTGTCTCGTTGCTGACCCCTGGGACCTTGGGTCACTTGAGTGGGGAGAGGGTGTGGCAAGCTCAGGTCTGGAGTTGAGGGTGACAGCAGGGCCTGAGGCTGTTTTTCTGTCATCACCCTAAACGGCTAGTGTACACTGAGTCTTACTGCCTAAGTAGATTTTCAGAATGCGTTCCTCACCACACCCGGTGAGGTCAAGTGCTGTTATTAGCTTCCAGTGAGGAAACTGAGGCACAGAGATATTTACACAGCATCACCTGGTTAATAGGTGTCAATTCCAGGACCCAAAGCTGTCCTGGAGTGAACTTCATCCACCAGCAGGCCTATGGCTCCCTTCTCCTGGAGGCCGTGTGTTGTGTGGATCAAAACACTGCTTGGGAAACCTCAGGCCCCAGGCCAAGGGCACATAGGCCTTTTCCTGAAGTAACCAGGAGCAGTTAGTTGGCCAGCCCTGTAGTCTCCTAAAGGTTCCAAAAGGATTTCTATGTTCCTTTTTTGTTTCATTTCTGACCAAAAAAAAAAAAAAAAAAAAAAAAAAAAAAAAAAAAAAAAAAAACCAACCCATAAGAAGTAGCTTAAGGGAAGAAAGATTTATTACTGCTCAAAGTTTGAGTTCATCCCAGTAGGGAAGTCATGGAGCAACCCCGGGGTGAGCATGGTGAGGCGGTGGAGCATCCCGGTGGGTGAGCATGGTGGAGCATCCCGGTGGGGGAGCTTGGTGGAGCATCCCAGTGGGGGAGCTTGGTGGAGCATCCCAGTGGGTAAACACAGTGGAGTCCCAGTGGTGCGTGTAGTAGAGCTCCCTATCCTGGTATATTAGAGAAGCAGAGAATTGGATGAACTGAAGTTAGGTACAATCCACTAACACTAGGACCCATATCCATCCCCAAAGTTCCAGAGCCTCCCCCAAAGAGCACCACCAGCTGAACTGAGTGCTCAAACACATGAGCTTGTGGGGGACTTTTCACATGGACGCCATGACACTCTAGATCCTAGCAACCAAAAGACATCCTTGTGAGGTCCCACCAATCAGAGCTGACCATGTCCCAACCCTGCTCTCCTGACATCTGGTCAAGTGCCAGGCTCTGTGCCAAGCAGGTTGACTTCATTTTTGCCCTGGAAGGGGCTAGATGACGTCCAGGGTGCCTGCCAGCCATCCCTTGTCAGGGAAGAGGGCTATTCATGAGTCAGAGGGAAGTAACCACGCTGACCGTGGGTAATGAGATGAGAGAAACCATGCCTGGGGTGGGGCTGGCCCAGGAGCAGCTCTGAAGGTTGAGGTTGATAAATAGCTGTGGAGGAGAGGCCACTGTAAGGTCCCCCCAGCTAGAGATGGGACAGAAGCTACAAGGACTCGAGGACCCTGGAAACCTTGGAAGGCCATGAGGGGCTACAGAGGCCTCCCTTAAGAACAGAGCTTGGCCATGGGGTGGCAGGTTCAACACTGGGCACATCCAAGGTTAACTGGAAAACAGCGAGGCCAAGAGCTTGTGGCTAGTGGCAGGGCCCCTGGCCAAGAATGAGAATTAATGGCAGCCAGCTCAGAGGCAGGATGGTGAGGTTCGTCTGAATTTACTGAATATATACTTGCGGGTCCCAAAGGGCCCAGAGACGATAGTTCAGGGGGTGTTTGGGTTGCACTTTCCTGGCCATGATTGAAAACGAGGGATGGGATCCAGGAGTCATGAGTCCAAGAAAGGGGTGGGCCACATGATGGCAAGAACCCCCCCATCCAGACAAGATGGGAAAGGGCACTCTGGTGTGTGTGTGGCAGAAGTGGGGGATTGTTGGAGAGGCAAGGCCATGAAAGGAATTCAAGGGGAGGTCAGGGAGGCAAACTTTGGCATCTGGAATAGTAAGCATGGCAGCCCAGCCAGAGAGTGGCTGTGGGGTAAAGTGGAGTGAGAGCCTGTGGGCTGTTGGGAGAGTTCCCACAAAGGCCTCAGGCTACTGAGGTAGTGGGAAGGGCGTGCAGAGGAGACAGGTCGGAGCAAGTCTCCCAGGCTCAAGGAGGGTGGGGCCCTCCACAGGTGGAAAGACCTCTGGTGATTTTACTTTCTGGTGCTGAAGGCAAGGGAGGCTTTCATGAGGAGCGGGGGCTGAGCTCCAGGTGAGCCGCATTGAGAGGGAGCGGGAGGAGGCCGAGCGGGGGCCGAGAAGAGGCGTCCAGGACAAGGCTGAGAACAGTGAGCTAGCATGCAGCACCTGAAAGCTACGTCTACTTTCCGCTCTTCCTTTTACTTGAAAAAGGAGCCTTAAATCCAATGACAACTGTCCTTACAGGGCAAACAGGGAAACCATGTAACCCCAAAGGGAGAGATCAGAGACCTAGAAACTGGAACTTCCCTTAAGACGAGCTGCTCCCTGCACACCTTTTCAAAGAACCTCACCCCACTGACGCCGGGGTTACAGGCTTTGGCTGTGTGCAGTCATCTGTCACCAAAGGCCAGGGCATGTTGCAGGGATTCCTCTGCCAGCTCTGGGCAGGGCAGGGACGGGGAGGCAAGACTGGCAAGGCAGGTGAACAAGGGGAGGAAGGCAGACACATGACGCTGGGCAGGCTGAACAAAGCCTTCTGAAGAGCTGGGGGAGAGACTGGGGAGGCCATGACTGGAGGGAGGGCCCTCCAGGAAGGGCCTGGTTAATCACAGTTGGCAGCTTGAATGGGTTAAGAAGCCCCTGGGAGAGTCATAAAGCACATTTCTGGGTGAAGGGTTTTCTAGAGAAGATTAACGGAGGAGGGGAGACTTGTCCTGAATGTGGGGACAGGGGCTCTGATGGAATAAAAGGAAAGAGGAGAAAGCCACCACTTCAGCAGTTCCTCCCTGTTTCCCAACAGCCAAGTGTGAAGGGCTCAGCCCCCCCCCCCCCACCATGGACTGAGCCCTCTGAAATCGTGGACAACATAAACCTCTCCTCCTGAAGATATTTTCTCAGGGATCTATCACAGAAAAGGGCAAAGGACAAACAGACACTTTCTGGTGAGGCAGTTTCAAGACAGACAAGGTCGCAAGGAGGCCCCTGGGCTGTAGGAGGGGTGGCCAGTGAAGTGCTCAGGGAAACTCCTGAGCTGCGGATCCCTGGGATGGAAGTCTGCCACCTCTAGGGAGAAATATGTTTGAAGAGTCAAGGTTACTGACCCCTTTTTGGGTCTCTCATGTATTGGGGGCTCTGCCCTGCTGACTGAGCCATTTGGAGAATGCCTCAGGCCCTCTCTGACCCCGTCTCCTTACCTCAGAGGTAGGTTGCTGAATACCCATTATTGTCTCTGAGACTGGGTCTCACATAGTCCAGGTTGGCCTTGATCTCATTGGGTAACCAAGGATAATCTTGAATTTGGTTTGTTGTTGTTTTGTTTTTGAGACAGGGTTTCTCTGCATAGCTCTGGCTGTCCTGGAACTCACTAAGTAGACCAGGCTGGCCTCAAACTCACTGAGATCTGCCTGCCTCTGCCTCACAATTGCTGGGATTAAAGGTGTGCGCCACCATGCCTGGCTGGCAATCTTGAATTCTTAATCCTTCTGCCTTCACTTTCACTGGTCCTTGGGATTCCAGGCTTTTCATACTGTCTGGCAAGTAGAACTTTATTCTTTTCTTTTTATTGTTGTTTTGTTATTGTTGTTGTTATTACTGAAACAGGGTTTCTTTTTTTTTTTAAAGATTTTATTTATTTATTATGTATACAATATTATGTCTGTGTGTATGTCTGCAGGCCAGAAGAGGGCACCAGACCCCATTACAGATGGTTGTGAGCCACCATATGGTTGCTGGGAATTGAACTCAGGACCTTTGGAAGAGCAGGCAATGCTCTTAACCTCTGAGCCATCTCTCCAGCCCCTGAAACAGGGTTTCTTTATGTTCCTGGATGTCCTGGGACTCACTGTGTAGACCAGGCTGAACTCACAGAGATCTATCTGCCTGCCTTTGCTTCTGAGTGCTGGACTTAAATGTATGTGCCACCACACCTGGCTCAGACATCTGTTCTTAACTTTCCTCACCCTGGAACCAAAATTTCTGTATTCCAATACTGCCCCTCAAACTCTCTGAGCAATACCCAGAGCCATATTACTGGGATCTTCATTTCTGTGGAACTTGGTCCTCCTCTGTTTGTCCTCAGTGCTATTCATGAGGCTATTAAATGCTTGGGGGAGCAGCCCACATCTCACACCAGCTATAGCAACTGCAGGGCCCAGTTCAAAATGAAAATATGAGTCCCCTGGTTCAAAAATACAAAGGGCTGGCTGTGGTGGCACGGGCCTGTGCTCTCTGCACTTGACAAAGTGAAGTAGGAAATCTTGAGTTCAAGACTGGCCTGGGCTACACAGAGTTCAAACCAACCAGGACTACATAGCATTCAAGCCAGCCTGGGCTACATAGAGTTGAAGCCAGCCTGGGCTACTCAGAGTTGAAGCCAGCTTGGGCTACATAGAGTTGAGCCAGCCTGGGCTACACAGAGTTCAAGCCAGCCTGGGCTACATAGAGTTCAAGCCAGCCTGGGCCTCAGAGTAAAACTCTGTCAAAAGAGAAAAAGACTTTATGAAGAATCTGAAATGGGTGCAACAAGCTGTTAAGCCATACACATGGCTTTCAGGGGGTGAGTGGGGATGTGGGGGCTGGGCTCCCTTCTTCCCCACCCAGGGGCTTTGCAGCCTGGTCCTGCTACAGCATCAAGAGGGACTGAAGTCATACCAGTGAGGTCGACAGCAACATGGCATGGGGGCCAGGAAGTGTGACTATTAGGGTTGTCATTGTGGTGTTGAGGTCAGCATCCTGCCCCTCCCCAGTGACCTCAGGCAAATCACTTGATCTTGACGTGACAGATGACTTGGGGCTTCTAAGACAGACCCATAGCCTTAGGACTGTGATTTGACGTCTGTGGAGGAGGCACAGGCAGACAAAAGTTGTCCAGCTTGTGAGCATCAGACACTGGGTGCAGCCAACGCCTGCCTGCCAAGCTCATACCCTATAGAGATCTGGCATGAGGCCCTTGGCCGGTGTAGACGTTGGGTGCCTATGGGATCTGCCAAGGGGTGCGGGGCTCAGCCTTCCTGCCTGGCTGTCCGGTGCCTCTCCCTCTCCGCACCCCATCATCGCAGACACTCTTCATCTCCCGCTGGGCTCCAGGACCATCCTGTCCCCTCCGCGGTTGCCGCTAGGACAGGCCCTTTTCCCTCTTCCTGTCTCTCTGGAGAAAAGTTCGCTTTAAATGTTCCTCTCTGCCTTTTTGTTTTGGTGGGTTTTTTTTCTTCCAAAAATTGTGTTTTCAATTAATTTTATAATAAAAACCATACCAAATTCTTGAAAACAACAGCACCGAGAAATTACTTTTTTAAAAAACTAGCTCAGGGATGGCTTATCCAACTCTGTCCGCCCAGTTTAGCAGAGATCTGACGCTGCCTCTAATCTTCCTCCAGGGTATCGCCCTGTCCCCTCTCACCAGGTCTCTTGAAACCAACCCCCCAAAAGACAGAACAAAACAAAACAAAACAGAAATGAAAAGGCCGGGCGGAGCCTGCTATACAGTACAAAGTGAGTTCCAGGAAAGCCAGGGTTGTAACACAGAGAAACCCTCTCTCAAAATGAGTGTGAGTGTTTTGTTTGTTTGTTTGTTTTTTACATGCACGTCTGTGCACCATATACATGCCTGGTGCCCACGGAGTCAGAAAATGGCATTAGATCCACTACCTGGAGTTATAGTTATCTGTGAATGGTCACATGGGTGCTGGGATCTAAACTCAGGTTTTCTACAAAAGCCACAAGTGACTTTCACTGCTGATCCATTTCTCCAGCCTTTGGAACTTGTTTTTTGTGACTTAAAAATATATGAGCCTGTAATCCCAGTCCTGGGAGGTGGAGCGGGAGGCTAAAGGAGTTCAAGGCCAGGTGAGGTTCCCTAGAAAGTTTAAGCCCACCCATGGTATAAGTAAGTCCTGTGGGCTGTTATAACTTAAGTGAGCTGGCTGGACACCACCGTGGTTGACACACATTGTTGACCTGACTAATCTTGGAACTGTATAGAGAGGAAACCACCCTCAGAAAGCTACAGTGTGTCGGTCCCTGGGTGATTTAGTTCACAGAAGAAAAACCCCTCCTGAATGTGTGGGCTGGGGTCCTAGAAAAAATAAAAAGTAAAAAAAGAGCAGGCAAGCCGGGCGCCAGTTCTCTTTATATCCTGACTCCTCGGAGTCCACGCAGTCAGCTGCCTCATCCTCCTGCCACCAAGCTTTCCCCTCGTGAAGCGCTGGATGCTTCCCCAGACCTAGAGCCAAAGTAAACCCCTCCTTCCTTGGGCTGTCTTTGTCAAGTGTTTCAGGCATAGCAGTAGGAAGGAGCAGGTCATACCCTGTAAGAAGGAGCCCTGGCAATAAGCCTGATCCTGCCTGTCTGTCTTGGCTCCTCCCACCTCCTGTTTTTAGCATAAATTCTCCCAACAGGGTCGGTGGGTCACAGAGTATATGCACTTAAGTTCTTGCAGTTTTTCTGTCTTGATGGGGACAGGGACAAGTTCTTTAGGAGCGTGGGAATGTACCACACCTGGCCAACTGTAGATGTTGAGAACATCAAGTCTAAACAGTTGCCAAGATCACAGGCGGAACCTCATTGTTTTTGATGCAGTTTCCTGAATGTAATTAAGGCTGGCGTCTTAGCTGTGTCCACTGGCCTTTTCATTTCCTCTTCTGAGAACTTTACACTCTAATCCTTTGTCCAGTTATTAAGTGTGTTTGCAAACACCACGGAAGGCCTTTTGAACATTGTTGGTAGCAGTCTTACAGTTTATGTGTGTCAGTTATGTGGGGGGCAGGGTGTTAGGGGTCGAACCCAGAACCTCAGAGAAGCGAAGCTCTGCTCTATGCTCAGCTGCAGATATTACTCAGTGTGACGTCACTCACATGTGATTTGTCTCTGTGACATATAACTTCAAAAACGTATTGGATAAGAACAGCACAGCCAGGCTGGAGTGGTAGCACAGTGGTTAAGCCTGTGGATAGCTCTTGCTGAGAATCTGAGTCTGAATCCCAGCACCCCTTTGCGGCCACTCACAACCACTTATATAACTCCAGCTCCAGGGGGCCCAACACCCTCTTCTGGTCACTGAAGGCACCTGCACTCACATGCACAAACCCACCCACAGACAAATACTCATTTACATAATTAAAGATAAAATGAGATTTTTTTTATTTTGTTTCATTTTTGGTTCTTTGAGACAGGGTTTCTTTTTTTTTTTTTTTTTTTTTTGATTTTTCGAGACAGGGTTTCTCTGTAGCTTTTGGTTCCTGTCCTGGAACTAGCTCTTGTAGACCAGGCTGGCCTCGAACTCACAGAGGCTGCCTCTGCCTCCCGAGTGCTGGGATTAAAGGCGTGCGCCACCACCGCCCGGCTGAGACAGGGTTTCTTGGCTGCCCAGAAACTCGCTTTGTAGATCAGACTGGCCTCAAATACCTACTTGCCTCTGCCTCCCAAGTGCTGCTACTAAAGGCCTGTGCCTCCATGGTCCTGTTTTAAAAGTTATGACAATGCTCAAACACGCCCGTTTCTGGGCTCCCACAGTCACCACTAAGGCTAGTTTTCCCGCACACCAACACATGATTCCTTTGGCTTTACATACGATGTTTTTTTTTCTTGTTTGTTTTTTGTTCTTTTTTGAGATTTATTTACTTATCTCTTATTTATCTGTGTGACTGTTTTGCTTGCATATAGGGCTGTGCACTTTGTGTGTACAAGAAGGTATTGGATTTCTTCTGCTCTGTGGGTGCTGGAAACAAACCCCAGGTTCTCTGCAGGAATAACTAATGCTCTTAAGTGCTGAACTATTTCTCCTGTCCCATCGCTCTTTATTTTTTGAGGTTGGGTCTGATAGATCTTAGACTGGCTCAAATTTGTTGCATAGACAAAGTTGGCCTTAAAATTCTGACCCTTCCTCTATTTTGCCTTCCCTTGCTGTGTATGTAGCTCATTTGGACCTTGAATTTAAGACAATCCTCCTGCCTCAGTCTCTAGAGTGTTGAGATTATGGGGTCTCCACACCGCATCACCATGCCCAGCTTGTCTCTAGAGTGTTGGGATTATGGGGTCCTCCACACCACATCACCATGCCCAGCCCTTGTGATTTTTTTTTTTTTTGCAGTGGAGAAATTTTTGCTTTTAGCTACTTAGACATTCCTTTTTGTGGCTTCTGAATTTTTTTAAATAAAGCTTTAAAAGGTAATTCTACTCTACAATTAATAGCAAAACAAAGCAAAAAAAAAAGTCCTTCTAGTGCCTTTAATACATGATCTATTAGTTTTAAATGATGGCACGGCATTTCATTCTCAGAGCGAGACCCGTAATTTATTTAGCCAAACCCTCAATTACCGAGTGCTCAGTCGGTTCGGGTTCCCCTATGTCCAATCCTGTCGTGTTGTGCATTCTGGTTTCTCAATCCCATTTGGATTTATGTCAAAGGAAACCCCAGGCAAGAAGTTACTTCATCTGTAACTTGAACCTGGCCTGGGGATGTAGTTCAGCTGGTAGAATGCCTTCCTAGAATTCACGGGGCGCTGAGCATGGGTGCACACGGGTACTCCCAGCAATTGGGAGGTGGAGGTGGGAGGATGAGGAATTCAAGATCATCTTTACTACTTAGCAAGTTTAGACCAACCTGGACTACAGGAGATCCTGTCTCAAGAAGAAGGAGGAGGAGGAAGAGAAAGAAGCCTTGAACTTTTATATTGTTGCTCTTCTGGCCATCTTATAAACCTCAACACTTGATTTAATTAATTTCTATTTGAATAGATACTGTGCTCACTCAGTAAACTGGTACCTCTTTCTGTCTGCTCTCTCTGTGTGACTCCCTCCTTCCTGGATCTCCAGGATTGGTCCATAAAGAGTGAGTCTGGGTGTCAGTCACTGCTGTGTTCAGAGCAGCAGGCGGTAAATTCACTTATTTTACCTCTCCAATGGACATTTAGACCCTTTCCAGCTGTAAATAATGTTGCATTTAAAAACTTATGAGTGTTTTTTGTAGGAAGTGAAGGGAGATGTGGTATTCATGATAAATATTGCCAAACCAAACCACCTCTGCGGATGTTCAGTTGTGTGTTTACCAAAAAGGCAGGTGGGACCTGTTTTCCTTCAGCTAAACATTCTTGCTAGATGTTTTTGATCTTTGCTTACCAAATAATGGGATCTTTTCTCCCTTCCTTCTTCCTGTCCAACTACCCTCTCAAAATTTTGGGGTTTTGTCGTTGTTTTCTTTGAGACAGGGTTTTTTTTTTTTTTTTTTTTTGTGTAGCCCTGGCTGTCCTGGAACTCACTCTGTAGACCAGGCTGCCCTCTAATTATTCTTTTTTAAAGAATGCTGCAAGATCCCCGAGGCAGTAGGCAGCAGAAATGCTGTAGGTCCCAAATGGTGGTAGCGGGCCATGTGGTGGCAGGCAGCGGGCCCTGGGAAGCAGCCAGTCCCAGGCAGAGACGGCTGCCGGTCTCAGAGCAGTGGTGGCGGGCCATGTGGCAGCAGGCAGTGGGCCCCAGGCAGAGACAGCTGCTGGTCCCAGGCAGGGAGACACATGGCGGGCAGGCAGAAGACAGAAACATGGGTAGACAGGACATGCAGGGTGAGGTTGAATGTTTATTCAGGGGGTTATGGAAGAGGAAGGATGAAAGAGGGAGAGAGAGAGGAGAGAGAGAGAGAGAGAGAGAGGGGAGGGGGGGGAAGCAGAGAAGTGGGGAGAGAGGCAGAAGCGAAGCTGCCTCTCTGAGAGGAAGATGGTAAAAGAGCGGAGCTCAGGCCGGAAGCTGGAGATCAGCCTGCCTCAGAGGATGGGGGGGGGGGAGGGAGCGGAGTGGGCGTGACTTGTCTCTTAAAGAGACAGAAAACCATTCTGGGAAAAACATTCCCAGGTCTTCCTTATAATAAAAAGCAGATTAGACACCAGTTTGAAGGAATTGGGGCGGCGAATTCTCAAAACTGCTTCCTGCTGATTTGTGGGCGTCGTCTTTGGGGGGGGGAGGGGAACCTGAAGAAGGCTGTGTGCTGGGAACATCCTCAGAAATGCTGTAGGTCCCAAATGGTGGTGGCGGACCATGTGGTGGCAGGCAGCAGGCTCTGGGAGCAGCCAGTCCTAGGCAGAAATGGCTGCTGGTCCCAGAGCGATGGCCTGAGCGGTGGTGGCGGGCCATGTGGCAGCAGGCAGTGGGCAGAGAAGGCTGCTGGTCTCAGAGCAGTGGTGGCGGGCCATGTGGCAGCAGGCAGTGGGTCCCAGGCAGAGATGGCTGCTGGTCCCTGAGCAATGGCTGGTCCCAGGCAGGGAGACACATGGCGGGCTGGCAGATGAGAGAAACGTGGAAAGACGCGACATGCAGGGTGAGGTTGAATGTGGGAAGCTGAGAAGTGGGGAGAGAGGAAGTGGGGAGCGAAGCTGCCTCTCTGAGAGGAAGATGGAAAAGAGCGGGAGCTCAGGCCAGAAGGAAGCGGAAGCTGGAGATCAGCCTGCCTCAGAGGATGGGGGAGGGAGCAGAGTGGGAGTGGGCGTGGCTTGACTCTTAAAGAGACAGAAAACCGTGACACCCTCGAACTCAGAGATCTGCCTGCCTCTGCCTCAGATTGCTGGGATTAAGGGTGTGTACCACCACACCCAGCTTTATTTTTGTTTCTATGCTGATAATGTTGTTGTTTGCCGTGAGAGGAAATTTTCCTGTGTAGCCCAGACTGACCTTGAGGTAGAGATCCTCCTGCCTTAGCTGGAATTACTGGTATAGGACGCGTAACTCTGCTTCTCTGGGTTTTGAGCCCCTATGTGCCAGATATGTATTTACTACTGAACTATATACATTCCGAGGAACAAAAACAAACAAACAGACAAACAAAACAAAAACCAACTAACTTATAGTTAAAAATTTTAAATACTTTATTAAGAGTTATTGATTTTCTTGCCAGACATGGTGGCATATGTCTTCATCCTCAGTACTTGGCAGGAAGAGGCAAGAAAATTAAGAATTCAAGGCCAGCCTTTGGCTACGTAGTGAGTTCCAGGAATTTTAGGTCAGCCTGGGCTATAGGAGACCATGTCACAAACAAACAAAAAAAAACCCCTAAAACCATAATCAAACCAAACCAAAACAACAACAGAAAAACTGTGATGAGAAACAGGGCAAGATGGGCGAGTAGGTAAAGGTGCTTGCTATGTAAGCGAACTGAGTTCAGTTCTTGGGACCCACATAAAAGTGGAAGAAGAGGGGCTGGAGAGATGGCTCAGAGGTTAAGAGCACTGACTGCTCTTCCAGAGGTCCTGAGTTCAATTCCCAGCAACCACATGGTGGCTCACAGCCATCTGTAATGAGATCTGGTGCCCTCTTCTGGCATGCAAGCATACATGGAAGGAATGTTATATACATAATAAATAAATAAATCTTTAAAAAAAAAGTGGAAGAAGAGCCACCACGCTACGTCATGTCCCTCTGACTTCCACACTTGCACTATAGAGTATTTGTCCACACATACTACACACACCACATACTGTTGGGCCCTAAAGCCCCACCAAGGAGGAGGTCGCCCCAAGAGACACTCACAGCACGGTTGATGCAATAGCAAGAGGAATTTTTATTCTGCCACAGCAGAGGTCCCTCAGCCTCGAGAGGAGAAGGACGCCTGCTTTGTCCATTACAAGCTCTTTTAAAGGAAAAAACCACAAATTCAGGGAGGGGGTAGTACAGAATCAAAGGGAAAGTCCAAAAATCATTTGTCAACTGTTTTGACTAGTTCATACAATGGTCAGCTAACTCTACTTGATCAATGTTATGGCGGTTACAAGGAGGAACACCTGCAGGTCGTCTCACCCCAGTTCCAGGGTCCGGGTCTATTGGAGAAAGACTACAATGGGGATGGAAAGTACTCAAAGCTCCCGTGCACGCGTGGCTGGTTACTAGGGACCTGGTTCCCAGGAAGGGGGGTGCAGTAGTGCTAAGGTGTCTCAAAGTCTTTCAAAACAACAAATAAACAAACATTTAAATGTATACAAGGGAAGGGATCATTGAGCTTTTGTCAGACCTCCATGGCTCAACTGGACTTTCTCTTTCCATTAACTTGAGTCTTTATGTCCTTTGTCCTTTGATTTGAATCCCAATCGATTTGAATCACTGTGGGTTCTTTTCTCTAATGATCTACGGAAGCTCTTTCTATATCAAAGGAATTCCTGTTTTAGGCGACGCAATCTTCCACCAATTCTGCAGTTTTGTTTTGGTTTTTACTTTGGTTAGACTGGGTATTTCACAATGCGGAAATGTGTGTGTGGTGAGGTAAGATGTTTGCGTGTGTGTGTGCCCCTGTGCGTGTGTGTGCTCACACACATGTGCACACGATACAAGGACCTACATGAAGATGTCAGAGAAGGGTCTTAGACAACTTCTTCTAACACTCTCTACCATATCCCCTTGAGATATGGTCTGTCCTGGAGTCTGGAGTTCCCCAGCTTTTGTTTTGTTTTGGTGTTTTAAGACAAGGTTTCTGTGTAGCCCTGGCTGTTCTGGAACTCACTCTGTAGACCATGCTGGCCTCGAACTGAGAGATCCATCTGCCTCTGTCTCCCGAGTGCTGGGATTAAAGACGTGTGCCACCATGACCGGCATCAATTTTAATTCTTTATGTAGTCAAATTGGTTGATTTTTTTCTTTAGAAGTCTCAGATTTGCTAAAATACTTAAGCAGGCTTTTCTCAAGTTACCTTTTAAAAAATCCTTCCAGGGTTTCACTGAAATGTAAATGTTTTTCTATATATGAAACATTACATACATATATTTATTTGGTGGTAGGGATCCATTGAACCCAGGGCCTTGAACATTCTCTATCCATTTAGTCATGCCTCTAGCTAGCCAAAGCATGATGTGTTTTTACTAGTGGTATATTATGTCACCATATGAGAGGGCTATAATTTATTTAGCTAGTCTATTGCAGAATGTTTAAATGTGTTTTCTTTCCCACTACTGTGAATGACTGTACATAAATTTCCAGCTTCCCTAGGCTGAATTCCTGAGAGCCACCTTCATTTCCAGCCAACCCTACACTGCCCTCCAGAGAGAGGTAGGCCCAGGGCGGAAGACTCTCTCTTGGCCTGATGTAGCCCATCTTTGGTTTGTCAGCCACACCGTATACGATGGAGGAAGTAGGCAGGCAGAGTCTGAAGGAGAAAGGAGACCTGAAATTGACTCTCAGGCTCTCTCCAGGGCCCACTGACTCTTGCTTTGGGAGCAACTCGCAACTCCTGCGACTCTACATTTCCATAGATTTGTGACTTGGCTTTTAAGATCACAGAGACAGATCTGAAGAAGCAAGACATTGCCTAGGGGTGCCCTGGCCCATTCTTTGACTTCCAAAGGAATGGCGAGTATGAGAGGAAAACAGAGCCAGGCTGGGACAGGGTGTAGCCCCCTGGCCATCAGTGTGGGCTAAATTGTCCAGCAACTCCCAGGGATGGGAAGGAAGAGTTGAAACTATTTATAGTGCCTCCAAATTGGAAGCTGTTATGAGACGCACGAATCTCCCATAGATACCCTTATCCCTCCCGGTACCCAGAACCTGGGAAAATGCAATGCTCTGCATCTGAGGGTAATTAGAGCTGTGGGTAGATTCAATTGCTCAGGAGCCCACTTGGGACAGGGAGATTATCCTGAATTATATGGGCGGATCCCATGGGAGAGGCCTGTCAATGTCCTGAATGAGAAAGCTGAGAGAGGTAGCCCCTGCCACTCCCGGCTTCAAAGACAGAGGTGGCCTTGAGCCCAGGAATGCGGGTGCCTCTAGCTGCTGGAAAGGACAAAAGATGCCCTCTCGGAGAGCCTCCAGAAGGAACACTTCCCGCCAGCACCCCGAGTTTCAGTGTGGAGAGTCTGATTTATAGAACGGTAAGCGAGTAAGTGTGTGCCTTTTCCAGTTTGTCTTACTGCAGCAGCCGCAGGAAACTAACACACGTGTTCCCTTGTCCTGCCAACAAAAAGATGCTCAGAGAGGGCGTGCCCTGGCAGACACACGCAGCATTCAAAGCAGAAAAAGCAGGAGAAGCATGCACTCCAGAGTGCAATCCTTTGTCTGCTAGATCCTTCTGATACCTCTGACTTACTTTTTTGGTTTTTCATGACAGTGTTTCTCTGTTTAGCCCTGGCTGTCCTGGAACTCACTTTGTAGACCAAGTTGACCTCAAACTCAGAGATCCACCTGTCTCTGTCTCCCGAGTTCTAGGGTTAAAAGCACAGACCACCACCTCCCTGATAACTTTGACTTTTGTTTGTTTTGTTTTGTTTGAGACAGGATTTCTCTGCAGCTTTGGCGCCTGTCCTGAAACTCACCCTGTAGACCAGACTAACTTTGACTTCTTGAAAACAGTCTGGATATCAAGAGTTAGCCAGAGCTTGGCCTGGAGAGATTGAAGCAGAGCGATTAACAGTTCAAGGCCAGTCTGGGCTACAGTGAGTTTAAGGTCAGCCTGGATGATTTAGTGAGACTATATCTCTTTTTTTTTTTTTTTCTTTTTAAAGAAAAGAGTTGAGGGTGTAAGTCATGGCTGAGCACTTTAGTATACAAGTGACACCGGAACTTAATTCCCACTGCCTGAAGAACAGAAGAGAGGGAGGGAGGAGAGGAGGAGAGAGGAAGAAAAAGTTGGATGGAATTGGTGGATAATCCCAGCACATGGAAATGTTTAGCAGTGAGGGAAGATTGTTACTAGTTTGAGATTAGAAGCTGGACTACATAGTGAGTTCCCAGCCAGCCTGGGCTGTACATATATCAGACCTTTATGAAAGAGGGAGAGGAGGAGGGAAGGGGAGAAAAGGAATGGAGAAGAAGAGGAGGAGGAAGGAGGAGAGAGGAAAGAGGAGGAGGAAGAAGACACAACAACAATAATAATAGTAACAAATGACAATAATAATAATGATAATATAAAATTGTGTGGAAAACCACCAGGGCCGCGGGGATTCTCCTGCAGTTTGAGGAGGCTAGGAGCCCCTCCCTCCAGCTGCAGATGTCTCCCAGATGTGGTGGGCGGGACACTGGGACAGCGGCGCGAAGTGTGGGTGGGTGAGGGCGAGAGGTCCGGGTCTGGCGCTCTAGGGGCCAGGGGCCCGCGCCGTCGGGGGACTGGCTGTTCGCTGGCAGGCTGGGAGGAGCGCGGGCGGAGCCGGGGGTAGGAGTGTGCGGGGGGGGGGGGGCAATCCTGGCGCGGCGGCGGTGGGCTCGGGTTACTTCCCTTTAACCGGCCCGGCCAGGCGGGTGGCAGCGGCTAGGCAAGAGCTGCTCGGAGCAGTGCGGTGTCCCAGGCAAGTTCGGGACGGCGACTTTGGGCTTCGGAGGTTTGGGGACACCCAGCGTGGGGCTTGGCATCCGGGATGCGGGAGCCAACTGCAGATTCTGCCCCCACACAGATGGGTAAACTGAGGGCCTGGAGCTGCCGAGGCTGTTGGAGTGGGTCCCCAAGATCTCCAGCCGTCTCCAGATGCCTACAGGGCTCAGAGGGAGGTCCCGGCTTTGATGACAGAAGGTGGAAAACCGGGTAGCTGGAGTCCGGGAACGCAGGGTGGTGGCTGGGTCCTGGTGGAGAGAGGGTGGCCAGAGTCAGGGATACAGGGGGAGAGAGGTGTCGAGGGACACGCGGTGGACGGAACCCGGGGTCGAGAGGATACTGGATGGTTGGGGCACAGAGGACTGGGACAGTGCGAGTGTAACAGGGCGCGCGCTGGCTCAGGGAAGTCACAGAGAGCAAAGCCACAAGTTTCTGCTCTGCAGTTCCGCCCAGCCGGGTTTAGAGCGGTGGCCCGGGCGCCGGACCTCAGCCCCTTGTGAGGAAGCGGGAACTAGACTTTATCCTCGTTTCGCTACCTGGACTCCTGGAGCCCACCACACCCCATCCATTGGCATTCTTCCTGGAAGCGTGCCAAGCCAGAGGTGGCCAATCCTAAGCGGTGCCCTCCTGGGAGCAGCGCCGGTGGCAACCCGAACTTGTTTTGCGAGTGGGGTCTTTCCAAGCAGAAAATCTCCAATAATAACCTTCGGTCGTCAGACCGACCTGGACTGTCAGGGCTTTTGTGACTTAAAGCCCCTCCTTGCTCCAAGGATACCAGCGAATTGTGCACTTGGGAGATTTCAGGGCACTAACGCGCACCCCTGTGGCTGACCGTGAGAGTAAAGTCTAGGGCGACAGGTGGACTCTCAGGACCTTGGCCAGTTCACTGTGAAAGTGGAGCAGGTGGCTTCCTGCTGCTGTCAGCACGGGTGGCCAGTAAGAAGGAGGTGGGCCTCCTCGGCACAGGACCGGCCATAATTTCCCAGGGGCAAGAGGGCTGTTCCTACATGGGATGGGCCCAGGTACAGGGACCAGGGCTATGGCTCTAGTGCATGATGGAACCCCCAGCGGTGAGCCGTGTAGCTTGGGTTGGCCTGGAATTCTAGACAATCCTCCGGCCTCAGTCTCGGCCTCTGTATTTGATTTTGGGACTCTCCCTTCACCCCCAGAGTTTGAACCTGGCACCGCATGCATGGTAGCTCTGCCTCCAGAGTACCTGAGGGGAAGCTGCAAGTTGCTTGCCCTGAAGCACCTTTGTAGCAGAATCCCCACTGGCTGTAACCACTCACCTCAGCCTGAGTCCGACCTTATTCTATTTTATTTATTTTGTTCGTTTGTTCGTTCATTCATTCGTTTTTTCGAGACAGAGTTTTTCTGTAGCTTTGGAGCTTGTCCTGGAACTCACTCCTAGACCAGACTGGCCTTGAACTCACAGAGACTTACCTGTCTCTGCCCCCACGTGCTGAGATTAAGGGTGTGTGAGGTTTTTTGTTTGTTTGTTTGTTTGTTTGTTTGTTTTTGGCCTGAGTCCTATCTTAAGGGACCACAGGGTGGCCTCATTTATGTCTGTGTGGTGTACACGGACAGTGTCTTGTAGCAGCCCCCTGGTGGTTCCCAGCTTACAAGTATCACTTCCCAGAACAACTGCCAATTCCTGGCCATGGTCTGAGTGAAGGAATCCGTCCTTCTTGTGGTCTTTAGAGCCACTCCTACCAAAGAGAGTGTGGGCCTGTATGATTAGTGCACAAGGCCTCTCTGTTCCCGCTCTTCAGGGACACTTCCCCGGCCCACAGAGGCCCACTTGCCATGGGTTTAATACTGTTCCCACAGAATGGACAGTGTCTAGGGCTCCCAGAGGAAGCACCCTGGGGGCTGGCCCAGACCAGCCCAATCCAGCTGTGACATGGGAACAGGCCATCAGCCAGGATGACCCTGTTCTGAGAGCTGGCTTCACCCTGGTCCTACTCGAGGCTACTTCAGTGGGCAGATGGTCTACACACTACACTTTCCCCTAGCTTCCTCATTGGCCAGCTTCACAGTACCTGCATCAGAACTCAGGATGAGAGAGCTCTGGAGAGGAATCATGAGCCTGAGGTGTGGTATGGAGCACAGACTACCTGTGCACCTGTGTGTGTGTGTGTGTGTGCATGTGCACACACATGTGTATCTGAAACAGTGGTCAGGGCGCGTGCACACACGTGCACACGTGTGCGTATCTGAAACAGTGGTCAGTGGTTAGGGCTGCCACCCCCAAAGGGGGAAGCAGCAAAAGGACGGCAAGAGCCTTGCTCACCTGCAGAAAGGCCCTGCACTGAAGCAATGATCCCCTCCAGATCAGGCAGGACAGAGTACTATTCTCCAGCAGCAGCAGCAGCAGCAGCTATGCTGGGTGATCTCAGGCTGCCTTAAGGCCTCGGTTATCATCTGAGGTGTGAGGTGGGCCACAGATCAGGAAAAAAAAGTAACTTAACACACGACGTCAGGTTCCTTATTGCTCACCAGGCCAAGTAACATGGATTGGTTTTGAGAAAAATATGAAGCAAATGACCTACTGGCTGATAGCAGAGGTGGTTTTTCTGCCCAGTCTCAGAGCCCAGGACGGAGTGTGCTCTGCAGAGGGCGGAACTGTCCCCCAAATCAAGGGTCCGACTTTCCTTGAGTGCTTTAGCTTTTGTCTGTCATGTTTGTGGTGAAGCACAGGCTGGTGCTGGCCTGGTGTGGAGGCTGACACAGCCCTGGTCTTTTTGTAAGTGACGTGGAGGCCACAGAAGTGTGTCCCTAAGGAGCATGACAAAGTTGTGGTGTTAGAGCTGGGCTTTAAAGTGTAAGAGAGGAAAAAGTTACTCCTAGCCAATGGGCCAGAGAAACAAAGGCCGAGCCACAAGAGGCCTAGGGGACTGCGAAAACCTGGAGCAGTCAGGGGGTCAGGTTCAGGGGTGGTCTTGGCCCCCAGCTAGAGTTGCAGCCTCACCCTGAAGGCAGTGAGGGTCATCTCATCCTCACACCCGGGAAGATACTCCCAAAGCTGGCGGGGCAGGGTGACGAGAACCCCACAGAACCCCGCAGACGAGAACCTGCCTGCTGGGGTGCTGAAGTGGTGAGACCTGCCTTGAGGCAGGGGCTATGGAGAGGAGGGGCTGTGGAGCCCAGGCACCCCACACACCCCTAGCCTGGGTTGGTGCCATTCCTGGAGCTGCCCCAAATCCAGACACCAGGGCCCCTTTGCAGAAGAGCCCAGATTTTGACCAGCTGGCCCATGGTCTGCATCCAAAGCAAACAGGAAGAGGTTGCAGAGGGCTGGGCAGAACCTAGCTCTTTGTTTGGAGACCGGATTAGCCGAATGGACTTGTGGGTTGGCCTGCTGTTCAGGTAGGAGGGAGCTGCAGGACCAGTTACGGATGTACTGAAGGGGTATGACGCGGGGGTGGGGGTGGGGGACATAGCCCTCAGGGGGTTAACCTGCTGGCTCTGTCAAGCTGGCTCTGTTGCAGGAAACCTGGGACCCAAGTGAAACCTTTTGAGGCCTCAACCCTTATTTCTGCAAGCTGGGGCACCATTATGTGCCTTTACGACACGGAGTTTCCTACTAATGCCCTTTGGCCATCAGCCCAGGCCTCATAGGTAGAGCTGCTGCTCGCTGCAACGTCCACTCAGGCCCCAGATCGAGGCTCCGGGGAAGACCCCAGAGTACCGTAGACCCTCAGTCTGAATCGTAGACACTCAGAACCAGACATCTCAACCACAGATCCTGGCCTTTCTAGCCAGAGCAGAGGGCAGCTCTTGACCCCGGCTCTCTCATACACCTGCGTCCCCATGACACATTCATTCCACACACCTCCCTGAAGGCCAGGGCTGGTGGCGGGTGGATGAGGTCCTGGAGGGTCAGATGGGCTGGAGGAGGGCTCAGAGGAAGGGCAATTATTCTCTTAAAATGCCTTATTGGCAGAGGCAGGGTGGAGATAAAGGCTGGAGGACTTGAAAGAGGGATTTCTTCTGGAATGACTTACGCAGTCACTCAGTTGCATACGTGAGCATGTACCCAACAGATCCACGCGGAGTCCCTACCAGGTGCCAGGCACAGAGCCAAGTCTGGGGGCAGAAATAGCTAAGGCAGCTCGGCGGTGGTGGCGCACGCCTTTAATCCCAGCACGAGGCAGAGGCAGGCGGATCTCTGTGAGTTCGAGACCAGCCTGGTCTACAAGAGCCAGTTCCAGGACAGGCTCCAAAGCTACAGAGAAACCCTGTCTCAAAAAACAACAACAACAAAAACAAAAAACAAAACAAAAAAAGAAAGAAAGAAAAGAAAAAAAAGAGAAAAGGAAAAGAAATAGCTTAGGCCTTAGTCTAAGAAGCCTGAGGTTCACAGTTACCTCTGAATGGAGTAGAAGCCTATGCTGAGGTACAGGGATCTGAAGAGGACATGCATGATGGGAAAGCCAACCCACTGGGGCTGGAGCTGATGAGGGAGTATAATAATATAAGGATCTATAGAAGCTAGTCAGGGTGAGAGTGAAGTCTGTCCAGGCAAAGGCCCTGAGGTTGAGGGGCTAGATGATGGTTGAAATATTATGACAGCGTGTGTGTGTGTGTGTGTGTGTGTGTATGTGTGTGGTGTGTGTGTCCCTCTGGGGTGAGGGTGGCAAGTGGGCAGGCTGGCTTCTGCACATTGTGTATGGATCCCTTAGGAAGGCGGGGCCTGGGTCCCAGGGAGCGAAAAGAAGGTTTGAAACAGTGGAATGCAACAGTCTGATGCGTAAGAGATTTGAGGGTCACTGGAAGAAGCAGAAAATTCCTGGGAATACAGCAGGGTCTGCCGAATGCTGGGAGGAGATAGGGGTGAGCTGCATGTTGGGGTGAGCATCAGTCAGTGTGGCGGTCTGAGAGGCGGGACTGGTGCAAGGCCATGTGTTAGTGGAGTTGGTAAGTGTTCATGTCTACCCAGGACAGAAAGCAGGGCAGTGCTGTGCTGGGGGAAGGTCATAGATCTACGTTTCTAACATGGGAACACGGGATGGTCCATATGTTCCCCTTAAATCTGCTAGGCAAGCTGAGGGGGAAATACTATTAATTATTCATGAGGGAAGCTATAACTATGAGAGAGAGAGAGAGAGAGAGAGAGAGAGAGAGAGAGAGAGAGAGAGAGGAGGAGGAAGGAAGGAAGGAAAGAAAGAAAGAAAGAAAGAAAGAAAGAAAGAAAGAAAGAAGAAAGAAAGAAAGATTTATGTTGCTTTCCTTGGGGAGTTAAGAATTTGGTCAGGAAAGAAAGGGAGAGAATCTGAAGAATGTCCCCACAGGCCCTGACTTTCCTCAAGGAACCCAGCCCAAAGGTGGATCGAGTGGGTTTTTGTTTTGTTTTTTGTTTTTGATGGTGTGCTGGGAATTGTCTTTATTCTGCTCTGCCTGTTCCACCTCCTGGGCTGAGTCTCACCTCAACCCTCGTGTTTCTCTGTCCTCCATTTGTGCTTGCAGGTGGATCAGTGTCACCAGCCTTCCCCTCTGCCCTCTGGGTGCCAAGCCTGCAGTCTGCCCTTCAGCCCCAGCTCTGCCTGGTCCCCCCACTTCTCGGCCACCTGCAGCCTGTAACCAGACACTGTTTGCTCCCAGCAGGCACCCCCCTACACACACACATACATACACACACACAAGCCAGCTTTGCACACTGTTTCGTTTCTGATCTCTCCAGAGCCTGGGCAGAGAATACCCCTATCTAAGCTAGTGACCTTCGCCTGAGCCCTGGTTAATATTTGTCCAATCCAAAGACAGTAGGGCTCTGCCCCCTGGGAGATATAAATTGGCCCAGGGCTGCTCTGCTTCTCGCTTGGCCTGAGCCACTCCGAGCTCCCTGCCCACCAGCATCATGGCCAAGGGTTTCTACATTTCCAAGACCCTGGGCATCTTGGGCATTGTGCTGGGTGTGGCAGCTGTATGCACAATCGTAGCCCTGTCAGTGGTCTATGCTCAGGAGAAGAACAAGAACGCGGAGAACTCTGCCACAGCTCCCACACTGCCTGACGCTACCACTTCTACAGCCACCTCGGCTACCTCCTCCTCAGCTACCACCTCGACTACCTCCTCAGCTACCACCTCGACCACCCCAGCCACCACTGTAGATGAAAGCATACCTTGGAACCGGTACCGCCTGCCCAAGACTCTGATACCTGACTCCTACCAGGTGACTCTGAAACCATACCTCGAACCCAATGAACAGGGTTTGTACATCTTTCAAGGTAACAGTACTGTCCGCTTTACCTGTAATGAAGCCACAAATGTCATCATCATCCACAGCAAAAAGCTCAACTATACCCAAAAGGGAAACCACTTGGTTGAACTGCGAGCCCTGGGTGGTTCCCCAGCACCTAACATCATGAGAACTGAGCTGGTAGAGCGTACCGAGTACCTGGTGGTTCACCTGAACGGACAGCTGGTAGCGGGCCATCAGTATGAGATGGATAGCCAGTTCCAGGGGGAGCTGGCCGACGACCTGGCTGGCTTCTACCGCAGCGAGTATGAGGAGAATGGCGTCAAGAAGTAAGTTCCTGGGCTGTGGGCACAGGCTGAGAGAGGGCTGCATCTGGGGATCATGGAAAAGAAGGGCTGGAACCTTCAGGAGACTTCAGCAGCCCCGTTGCTCATCTGTGGTGGCAGGGGCAGTTATTGGGGGTACTGTCTTCCAGCCTCTAGGGAGGTAGGGTGGAAGGGTTCCTTGGATGGACAGGAATACTGAGAGGAGAGAAAATTGCTTGGAACGACCTCTCAGCTCACACACGCGTGGAGCCTTCCAGGGTTTGGATGGAGTCTGGAAACTGGTTTCCCATGGCAGCATGTTGACCAGGGTCCTGAGGTTGTTTGGAGTTGGATGAAGGGCAGTAAGCAGGTTGGGCCAGCCTTCCATGCACCCCTTCTTCTGTACCCTAAAGATATTCCTCTAGTATCCTTTCTAACACACTGATTTGGACAGAGTGGTGGCCACAACGCAGATGCAGGCTCCTGATGCCCGGAAATCCTTCCCCTGCTTCGATGAGCCAGCCATGAAGGCCATATTCAATATCACACTCATCTACCCCACTGGTTACACAGCCCTGTCAAACATGAATCCCAAAGGTGAGTCTGGCTACCCTGGGTTTGCTCTGGACTGGAGTGCAGAGCGGGAAGCCCACACACTCACGTGCCCCATGCGCAGAGACCAAGCCCCTTCCGGAAGACTCTAAATGGACCATCACGGAGTTCTATCCCACCCCCAAGATGTCCACATACCTGCTGGCCTACATTGTGAGCGAATTCACTTCTATACAACCAGGGAACTCAACCAATGATGCTCAGAACTCATCCAATGCTGTTCAGGTATGGAACTGGGCTTTTATGTTCTGGGATGGCCCTGCCCTGGCTTGAGGGACCTTCCTAGATCTTCTCAGTACTAGCTTCTGAATTATTAGGTTGTTGAGTCCCAGCTCCGAGTGACCCCAGGCACTCTTAAGCACTTCCCAGTCTGTGTTTGGAACACAGAAATCACAATTCCTCGTCGGTAAGGAAGCTCCTGACCACAGGAGACAGACCTTTATTGGCTTTTTGGTTTTTTCCTACACTATTAGGGATTGAACCTGGGGCCTTGTGCATACCACACAAGTCTTCTACCTCTGATTTATATCACCAACTCCTTTTTAAAACCCATTTTAAAATGTATTTTTAATTATGTGTATGAGTGTGTGTCTGGATGTGGTACGTGCACAGGAGTACAGGTGCCTGTGGAGACCAGAAGGAAGTGTCCAATCCCTTGGAGGCGGAGTTACAGTGGTTGTGAACCCCCAGACTTGGGTATTAGGAACCAAACCTGGGTCCTCTGGAAGAGCAGCAAGCACTCGGGCTCTAAACCTCTAAACTCTCTGCCTCTTAAGTTTGTTTGTTTTTTTTTTTTTTTCTGAGACAGTCTTTGAGTCTTCTGGTTGTCCTAGAACTCACTCTGTAGACCAGGCTGGCCTTAAACTCACAGAGATCTTCCTGCTTCTGCCTCCCGAGGGATTAAAGTTGTGTGCCACTATGCCTGGCCCCCTTTTTTAAAATTTAAAACATATTTATGTGTGTGGGTGTTTTGCCTATATGTAAGTGTGGGTACCACTTCCATGCCTAGTGTTAGGGTTACTATTGCTATGATGAAACACCATGACCAAAAAGCAAACTGGGGAGGAAAGGGGTTGTTTGGCTTACACTTTTACATCTTAGTCCATTACTGAAGGAAGCCAGGAAGGAACTCAAGCAGGGCAGGAACCTCTGGAGTCAGGAGTGGATTCAGAGGCCATGGACGGGGACTGCTTATTGGCTTGCTCCTCATGGCTTGCCCAGTCTGCTTTCTTATAGAACCCAGGACCATCACAATGGGCTGGACCCGCTCATATCAATCACTAACTAGGAAAATGCTTACATTTTGCCTACAGTCCAATGAGAAATGGAGGCATTTTCTCAATTGGGTTTCCTTCTCTTAGATGACTCTAACTTGTTGAGTTGACATAAAATCAGCCAGCACAGCCATCGAGCTATCTCTCCACCTTCTGTTTTAAATTTTGAGATAGGGTCCACTAATGTGCCCAGGCTGGCCTTGAATTTGTGACACCCCTGCTCCTAAGTGTTGAGTTTATAGGCATATGATACCATGCTTGGTTTTCTGTTTAATCTAATTGGTCCCCATTCTGACTTATCAAGGACCTCCAACTCATTGGATTGTGGGACTCCACGTACTCTCCTTGAGATCTCAAGCCTGGGGCTGGAGAGATAGCTCAGTGGTTAAGAGCACTGCCTGCTCTTCCAAAGGTCCCGAGTTCAATTTTCAGCAACTACATTCCAGATCTCATCTGTAATGAGATCTGGTGCCCTCTTCTGTCTGCAGACATACATGCAGGCAGAACACTGTATACATAATAAATAAAACCCGATCTCTTTCTCGTTCTGCAGATTCGAATCTGGGCTCGGCCCAGTGCCATCAACGCGGGCCATGGTGAATATGCCCTGAAGGTGACAGGCCCCATCCTAAACTTCTTTGCCAAACATTATGATACACCCTACCCTCTACCTAAGTCTGGTGAGTGACCATGGGGCCTTCATGGGGATCCCTTCATAGGATCCCCACCCATGCCCACCCGCTCTCACATGTCTCCCCTCCACAGACCAGATTGCCCTGCCCGACTTCAACGCTGGAGCCATGGAGAATTGGGGGCTAGTGACCTACCGTGAGAATGCCCTGCTCTTCGATCCCCTGGACTCCTCCATCGGCAACAAGGAGCGGGTGGTCACCGTGATTGCTCACGAGCTGGCCCATCAGGTAGATAGATGGCTGTGGGAGAAGCAAGAAGGAGCAGAGGCCTTGGAGTGTCCAGCCCTCACTTGGCCTGTGCCTCGTAGACAGTCAGCCATGCTTAGCTGGTAAGGCCTGTGACACTCAGCAGACTCACATGTCCCCTGCAGTGGTTCGGCAACCTAGTGACAGTGGCCTGGTGGAACGACCTGTGGCTGAACGAGGGATTTGCTTCCTATGTGGAATATCTGGGTGCTGACTTTGCAGAGCCCACCTGGAATCTGGTAAGCCACCATCCTGAGAATTGGCCCGAGGTGGGAGTGGACTGCCTAGGATACCCCTCCTGGGCCAGTCGCCTAATGGCATTTGGGGACTCTGCAGACAGACCTCATAGTGCAGAATGAAGTGTATCGTGTGATGGCCGTGGATGCACTAGCCTCCTCCCACCCGTTATCCAGTCCTGCCGATGAGGTCAACACGCCGGCCCAGATCAGCGAGCTGTTTGACAGCATCACCTACAGCAAGGTGCTTCTTGGAGGCCCTGAGAGTCATGGGCTGTGGGGAGGGATCTATCCTATAGGGAACCTCAGCACAGTCACTGCTCTGGGGATGTCTGTCCCTGGTAGCCATCTTGGCCTTCTGAGCTCCCTCTCCCTCTACCCCAGGGAGCCTCAGTCCTCAGGATGCTGTCCAGTTTCCTGACAGAGGACCTGTTCAAGAAGGGCCTTGCAGTGAGTATCGCTCCAGGTGTTCCCTCGGCATGGCGGCTTTTCCCCCAGCACAGCCCTCCACAGCCCTGGGGACCACCCATCCCTTACCAAGGTTTGTTGTTCTACAGTCTTACCTCCATGCCTTCGAATACTCCAACACCGTTTATCTGGACCTGTGGGAGCATCTGCAGAAGGTGGGTAACATGCCTTCTCCACTAAGGTCTTAAGGGGACAGCATGCATGAGACCGTGCCTAGCTTCCCTGTTCACCAGTCCAGGCAAACTGTTGGGAGCCTCAGCAGTTCGTCTATAAAATGGGTGTAAAGATGAATCCTTAAAGGCAGTGGGTAAGGCCCCTGCTCACTGTTCACTTTGGGTTCTTTTTCTTCATTTTTTTAGTGGCTTCTCTTCAGTTGGTTCTCTCATCTTGTTTCTGAGGCAGGGTCTTTTTTCTGCATGAACAGTCGACTCCCTGTCTCACTTACGAGTGCTGGGATTACAGGTGCTTGCCAACATATTCAGCTTTTTATTGAGACAGGGTTTCTCTGTGTAGCCCTGGCTGTCCTGGAACTTTCTCTGTAGACCAGACTGGCCTTGAACTCAGAGATCCTCCTGTATTTGTCTCTATAGCTTGTCCTACTGGCCTGTGCCACCAGAGCTGGCCTACTTGATGTTCTTGCTTAGACACACCATGGTGGAGCTCGTGAGATCACTTAGTGCTGAGAACATGAGCTTCAGGGCACCTATGTCCAAACTACTACCTCTATCCCCTTTCCTCTTCCTTATCTCCTTTTCCTCTTTCTTCTGCCAGAACTTTGGCACCAACCATTTAACTGACTCAGCACTCCTGGCTGCCCTGTGCCCTGTGGCCCTCCCTACCTGGTACATCCTTGCACACACCAGCACCTTGGATGCAAGCTCCGACCCTCTGTCCCTCCCTGCCTCACATTCCGTCCCTCAGCTTCCAAGCCCTCCTGTCTTCCCCAGAGGCCCCTCTCCTCCCTGCCTCTCCTTAGGGCTAGAGTCCACCCTGCACATGAACCCCCATCACTTTGTCTCCCCCCCAACTTGCCTCCCAGTCTTGTGTGGACTTTGCCCACCCCTCCTCAGCCCCACCCACCTCTCCTCATCAGTATTTCCTCCTGAGCCCTAGGGCCCCTATCATCCTGCCCAACCACTCCTTGACTGCAGCCCTGTCCGTCTGGGCCCCAAGGCCATCTCTCTTGGGGAGGGAATGTCACAGAGTCACAGTTGGGCAGGTTCCAGTCCCCCCTCCCTTGCCCCCAGCCTGTCTATTAACCACCTCCCCCCCCCATTCTGGCAGCTGACTGGGTGGTGCTTCATTGGATCCTTCCTCCACCGCTTGCCTTCCTGCCTTCCAGCAAAGCTTGCTCCCTTTCCCTGTCTTCTGTGGCTCCAGACTTCCCCTGCCTCAGCTTTCCCTTTTGACAGCCCCGCCTCTGCCCGGCTTTCGGGGATTCGCGGCTTTAGTTACTAGCAGATGTCTTTGGCTTTTTGCTGTGACTATAAAAGTGGTGCCCATGCATTTGGGAAAGGATGAAAAAGACCCACGAAGACAGTAACAAGGGATGTGGCATCCCCGTTCCCTCCTATTGGGGGACCTTTCCTCCACACCCCAGAAGCCCTGTCCCTTGCTCCTGCCTGTGACACTGGGCACTGCTTTATCTCTCTCTGTTCTCATCTCTAAACATTCAGAAAGTACCCTGGCCATGGGTCACACCCAGGTGTGTCACCAGTGTGGCATCAGCTAGAGGCAGAGCGGTTATACTCCAGCTCACTCAGCACTGGGCAGACAAGGAGAGGCAGCACTGGATGGAGTCCCTTGTCCTCCACTCCCCTGCCCTGTATTAGGGGCACCATAGGCCTAGGCTGGCCATAAGGCTGCCTGGGTGTTAGGCACAGGAGGACGATGGTTTGTCAGACACACTGTGTCCCTCAAACAGGCCGTGAACGACCAGACAGCAATCAAACTCCCAGGCAACGTGAGTACCATCATGGACCGCTGGATTCTACAGATGGGCTTTCCCGTTGTCACTGTGAACACCGCTACAGGAGACATCTCCCAGGAACACTTCCTCCTTGACCCTGAGTCCACTGTTACCCGCCCCTCCCAGTTTGAGTGAGCACATAGGGTCACGAAGGCTTGGGTCCCAGGGAAGGGTGGACCACAGGAAGGAGCACGGTGACACTTGGGATCGGTGTTGGGCCATCACTGGGCACCTGAGAGGGGTACCCATGGTGTGCCCAAGAGTTGCCATCATCACTGACTGGCCTCTGGGTCTCTCACTGCAGCTACACGTGGATCGTGCCCATTCCGTTTCTCAAAAGTGGAGCGCAGCAGCAGCAGGGTCACTACTGGCTGGAAACCAAGAAAAGTAATCCATCCCTATCTTATCTGCTGGCTCCTGGCCTGTGTTCCGGGAGGGGGGTTATGGGAGAGCTGAGGGAAGATTACCTTTACTATTTCACTCCACAAATGGAGCTGATGCCTTTGTTTCCACTTCACCTTGCTTCTGTGTAGTCTCGGGCAAGTTACCGACCCTCTCTGGCCTTTACTTTCTTTTCTGTCAAGTTGACTACATCTGCTCCATTGAGCTGTGTGAGAATTCCAGGAGGGAATTCCTGTGAAACAGGACAGTGATTGGCAGGTACAGTAAGCTACCTTATATGACCAGGCACTGAAGAGTTGAAGGTGAAGGCCAATCACAGGCAGCAGAAAGGAAGGCCCACAATTAGAAACATCCAGGAACTCTCTGACAGTCTAACTGTAGATTCTGGCTGGGATGACCAGGTGGTGGGCCAGGAATCAGGATCAGGTTCCATGCAAAGGTCCAGAAAGTGAACTGTGTCCTACACAGGCTACCCGTGGAAGTTGTCTAGGAGAGGCAGAGGCTGAGAGGAGGCTCAGGGTCCTTCATGACTTTCTGGGCACACTCCACTCAGTCCTGCCCTTGGCCCTGCTCCACAGGCCAGAATGCTGACTTCAGGACCTCTGGAGCCAATGAGTGGGTCTTGCTGAACCTGGGTGTGACGGGCTACTACCAGGTGAACTACGATGAAGGCAACTGGAAGAAGATTCAGAATCAGCTGCAGTCAGACCTCACTGTGGGTATCCCTTCTGCCCTGCCCCCCATGGGATGATGGGTCATCAGACCGCAGGGTCTGCCCCTTAGTCACACGGTTTCCTTTTCTAGGCTATCCCTGCCATCAATCGTGCACAGATTATCCACGACTCCTTCAACCTGGCCAGGTGAGTGCCATCCTGGCTAAGGCAGAAAGAAGCCTGTGACTGGACCTATGTTCTTCCTGCTGTTCTAGATGCCCACCAGGTGCTGTGCCAGGGGCTACCCTAGAGCAGCTTCCTGGGGTCCCCACATGGCCATTTCACAGAGAAGGATTTTGACAGCGTAAGAACACCTTACCCCAGGTGTCACAGCAGCCACACACAGGCCCATCCCGCTCTACCATCCACTTCCCCCCCACAGCCCCAGCTTTCCAGAGTGCTGTGTGCACACCAGACCTACACTTGGTGCTTTTTTAAAATTTAAAAAAAAAAAAGTTCTGGGCTGAGCAGGACAGAGCGGCAGAGCTTGGGCACAGCGATGTTTTTTGAACACTTTCTTTGTGCATGGTGAGGTGCTGAGCTCTTTGACATGAGTGACATTCCCCAGAGACATCTGTGGACCCAATGCCCACACATGCCTAAGCCAGAAGAGGGAGGAAGGGTCCCGCTAGAAGGATCTGGAGAGATGACTCGGTCAGTAAAGTGCTTGGCACTCAGCATGAGGACAACCAAGTTCAGACTCCCTGAGCCCATAAAAGCCTGGTGCAGCAAAGTACTATAGTAGTGTGTGTGCTGTAACCCTAACACTGTTGGGGAGAGGCAGGTTCCTGGGCTCTTTGGCCAGCCGGCCTCATGGACTCTGTGAGTTCCGGGTTCAGTGAGAGACCTGCATCTCAAGAAATAAAATGGAGAGTATTGGTCATTGAAAAAATATGATGAAGAGGCCGACGTTGGCTTCTAGGCTCCACATTCATAGAAACATTCACACATACCCACGTGCACACACACACACAAACAATTATCATAGTAAAAACTAAACAGAATAAGGATAATAGACGAGAAAACATGACTGGCGGGGCCCTATTGGTGCCACTCTTTCCCCCATGGAAAATATGAAGGCCTCAGGGGACCCAGGCTTAGGTGTGCCCTTGAGAACCTGAGCTAGGGTCCCCAGAGTGTAGTTGCGTTTGGTGGGTGCTGACCTGGGCCTTCCTGTTTGTCTCCAGTGCTCAAAAGATCCCCGTCACTCTGGCACTAAACAACACCCTCTTCCTCAACAAAGAGACAGAATACATGCCCTGGGAGGCTGCCCTGACCAGCCTTAACTACTTCAAGCTCATGTTCGACCGCTCCGAGGTCTACGGCCCCATGAAGGTATGAGTTGCTACTTCCCGCGTCCGAGTTAGACCGCTGGGAAGGTTTATTACCTGTCCAAGCTCTTTCAAGAAAATAAGTAGGTGTGGGTAAGATGACAGAGTTAGGAGGATCTAGAAGGAGCAGGCACAGAGAAGGTTAGAAGAGTAGACAACCCCCGCCCTCCCCACTGCGATGAAGACAAGATTTCTAGCAAAATCTGTCCATTGGAAATAATGGAAGTTAATGCTTTGGGGAGGCCTGGAGAGGACATTGCACTGGAAGATAAAGGCCTGCAAGTCTTACCAGACTGGCCTTGAACTCACAGAGATCCTCCTCCTACCTCTGCCCCCCCAGTGCTGGGATGGGCAAAGGAATTCTTAACGTGTCTGGTAGCTGGGGTTGGCTTGGTTACACTGTGAAGCTCATTTGGTGGAGTCTTAGCTCTGTAGACCACATTTAAGAGACTTGTTGGGATTTAATTGATTGTGTATGTGTGAAGGCCAGAGGTCAATACTATTTTGCTAGCCTATGTTTGTCCACTCAGAGCTGGGCTCCCAGGCATGCACTTACATGGGATCAGGGACTTAAGTTCAGGTCTTCATGCTTGGGCAGCAAGCACTTTAGCTCCCTCCACCTTGTTGTTTGGGCTCACTGACCCTGCAGCCTAGCTCCTAGCCCTGGGATTGCAGGTGTTGGTGATACGTCTGTGTGTGTTTGTCTGTGTGGTGTGTCTGCATGTGTGTGTATTCTGGAAAGTGAACTAACTCATGTTTACATGGCAAACCCTTGATTAACTGAACAAACTCCTTAGCCCAGTTTTTGGCTGTTTTTTTTTTTTTTTTTTTTTTTTTTTTTTTTTTTTTTTTTTTTTTTTTTTTTTTTTTTTTTTTCAAGACAGGGTTTCTCTGTGGTTTTGGAACCTGTCCTGGAACTAGCTCTTGTAGACCAGGCTGGTCTCGAACTCACAAAGATCAACCTGCCTCTGTTTCCCAATTGCCGGGATTAAAGGTGTGCACCACCACTTCTCGGTTGGCCTGGAAGTCTTTAAAACTTTTACATTTTTTAACTTTTTAAAATATGTACATATGTATGTATTTATTTATTACGTATACAGTGTTCTGTCTGCATGTATGCTTACACACCAGAAGAGGGCACCAGATCTCATTATAGATGACTGTGAGCTACCATGTGGTTGCTGGGAATTGAACTCAGAACCTCTAGAAGAGCAGCCAGTGCTCTTAACCTCTGAGCCATCTCTCCAGCCCTAATTTTTAATTTTTGTGTGTGTGTATGAGTGTTTCTCCTGTATCTATGTTTGCACACCATGTGTGTGCCTGGTGCCCAAAGAGACGAGAAGAAGGTCTGGGGCCCCTGGAACTAGATTTACTATAGATGGTTGTGAGCCAACATGTGGGTGCTGAGAATCAAACCTGGGTCCTTTGGAAGAGCAGCAAGTGCTCTTAACCTCTGAACCATCTTTTTTTTTATTTATTTTATTTATTTTTTTTTATTTAAAAGTAACCCGCTATCGACTTAGGATAGCAAATGCCTGTTTTGGTAAACGGAACTTTTTTGTGCTTGCCCAGGCTCCTCTCAAACTGGTGCTGTAGCACAATCACAATACCAGCATGCAGCATACGCCTGGGGTCTGGATGCCCTTCGGAGTCAGCTGGAGTGCTGTGTGGGCACCTGTGTTCCCCTGTCTAGGAAGGCTTTGTGGACTGATCCCATAGGAGGGGTCGTGCCTTTCCTGGCGTCTTCTGCCACTTCCAGGACTGTTGCTTGGGCCATGCACTAGGTCTTCTGATTGAGAAGCCCTCTGCTTCCTGAATCCCATGGCTCCCTTGTCTATTTTCTCTCAGGGAGTACATGGTCTTGAGAGTTTGGAGGAAGGATTTGTGAGGGTAGGTTTTCTCAGGCAAGTTGTCAGGAATGTCTTTTGTTCTGCTTTCACACTGGGCTGAGAATTTATCTGGGTTTGGAAAGTCTGAACTGGAAATCACAACCCAGAATGTCTAAGGTCTTGATCTGTTGACACCAGGATTCTCGTGTTACAGTTGAAAAGTCCAGAGCTTTTGTCATTTCCAGTTCTTGGTATGAGAACAGTTTTCCTTCCTGGAACCTTCTGGGCTCTTCTAGCAGTCCTTGTGGGCCAGTCTGGGTCTTGCCAGCTTGGACACAGATGCGCTGTATCAGAACTATTTTGTTGTCCCTCTGAAATTCTTCCCTATCTGTTGTCCATTTCCTGCCTTTCTGGAAGTCTGAGTAATTCCAGTTCTTTCTCTTGCTTTGGCCTGGTTTTTATGTCCCTCCTACTTTCCAGATTGGGGACTCTTCACTCTCCCCCAGGGACGGTCCCCTCACCTGCGGGATGCTTCTATTCTTCCCTCTCGTTTCTGTCCCATACAGGGTCTTCTCGTCTCTCTTGAGGGCGGTTATTACAGGGCTTGCGGAGTCTCCTTTTCCCTCTGTTGACTTCTTTCCTCTTAGCTTTCTGTTTGTTTTGGTCTCTTGTCAAGTTGGAGGCTGAGAGGCAATTTTAGATTTGAGGGTGAGGCAATAAACAGTGACCAGAAGCTACACCAGAATTGGAATGAAAGGGTGTGGTGGTGCTCACCCTTATCCCAGCACTCAGGAGACAGAGGTAGAAGTATCTGAGTGTGAGTCCAACCTAATCTACAGAGCAAGTTTCTGGCTAGTCAGGGCTACATAGTGAGATGATGATGATGGTGATGATAGTGGTGGTGGTAATGATGATGATGGTGGTGGTGATGGTGACGATGGTAGTGATGATAATGGTGGTGATGATGATGATAGTGATGATGATGGTGATGATGGTGGTGATGATGATGATGATAAAGACAATGACAAAAAGGGATTGGAAGCACCATAGGAAGGTGGAAATAGCCATAGGTCCTAAATGTTCGCTCAGGATAGTCTGGTTTCCCTTGCATGGGTCTCTGTTGCGTGTAGTGAAGTTGGTAGTACCCATTCTAGGGGGACAAAGTGGCAACTGATGGAAACCTCTGCCTCTGACCTCCTTGTAACCCTTCTCACTGTGTGTGGTGCCCAGCACCCCCAGCGTCTCTAGTCTAGAATCTCCTGTGAATGAGGGCCAGCTGCCACTGGAGTTTGACTTACAGACTTGGATTCCAGTCTCTAGTACTCACAGCCCTAGTCTTACCCCAGGTTTTTTAATTTTGAGCCTCATTACAGCAAGTTCTTTTTATGTTTTTTCTTCATTTTTTTCTTTCTTTCTTTCTTCCTTTCTTTCTTCCTTCCTTCTTCTTCTCCCCCCTCCTCCTTCCCCTCTTTCTCCTTCTCCTCCTCTTCCTCCTCCTCCTCCTTCTTTTTTGAGACAGGATTTCTCTGTGTATTCTTGTCTGTCCTAGAACTTGCTATGTAGACCAGGCTGGCCTGTCTCCCCAGTGCTGGGATTAAAGGTGTGTGCCACCACTGCCTGGCTAGCAAGTCCTTTTCTGCAAAAGCTTGGTGGCAAATCCTTTATCTCTGCCAGACTGGGCCTACCTCCTTCCTCCCTTCCCAGTGGCCCTGTGTTGGCATCACAGTCACCACTATCTCTCCTGTAAGAACAAAATGTTCTTGGGGAGGGGAGAGGTTGATTCTTTTTACCATTGAAGAATAACTTCAGTATGTCACAGAAGTCAGTCTGCCACATCAAATCAGAATCTGCAAAGGACTTTAAAACAGTCTGGGGCTGACATGAGTTAGGTAAAAAAGAACAGTGCACAGAATTAGCACAGCTAAGAAAGGAATGCAAGAATAAGAGGGGATGAATTTGTGGCTTGGAAATTGTAGTTTGGGTCTGTCCACTGTGTTTGCTCATCTGTGTTCTCTAAATTGCTCACAATAAGATCAGGAAGGGAGACCTGGTGTTACAGTGATGGGTGGATGACATGGGTTAGGACTGACCAGATTTGAGGAGAAAGAACACCAATTCAGCCATTTGAAACCTAGACTGAGGTGCTGGCCTTGGGCGCAGCCTGACTTCTCCCTGACTGCCAGTACCCACTCACGCCTGCAGAGACTGCCAGCCCAGGCAGGTGGACCTGGATCCTTGACACTGCTCCTACATTCTTTCCCCAGAAATACCTACTGAAGCAAGTCACACCCCTCTTCAATCACTTCAAAGCTGAAACCAACAATTGGGCCACTCGCCCAGATACGCTCATGGAACAGTAAGTGTGAATTTTGTGAGCCCGGACGTCCCACATGACCTGAGAGCTGAGAATACCGCCTGGAAGTGTTCTCTGGATCCTTCCATGTCTGACCACCAGCCAGGGAGAGAGCCCTTCTAAGCCCTGGGAGCTCTCTTGAGAACCCACCTGGCCTGTGGGCTCTTCTAGCGTTTTGGGTTTTGTGGGTTTCTTTGTCACAGGGTCTTATGTAGCCCAGGCTGGCCTGGAACTTTTGATCCTCCTGCCTCAGGCTCTCAAGTGGTAGAATTACAGGTGTGCAGCACCACCCTCAGTTTGTACAGTGTTGGGATCAAACCTGGGGTTTCCTGATTGCTGCAAACCTCTACAAACTGAGCTACGTCCCCAGTCCTAACTTCATTAACAAAGACTCAAACCAAAAGCCTGAGGCTACCTTGGGAACCCAGAAATCACAGGCAGGAAGAAAGCAGAAAAATCCCCAAAGAGTCAGGTGGACCAGCGTCTTAGGGTCCTGGCTGTGTGGTGTTGAGAGGTCAGTCTTGGTGGGGGTCCAGGCAGGATGTGCTAACCACACGTCACCCCTGGGACAGGTACAATGAAGTTAACGCCATCAGCACGGCCTGCTCCAGTGGTCTCCAGGAGTGTAAGAACCTGGTTTCTGGACTTTATAATCAGTGGATGAGCAATCCTGCTGTTAACCCGTGAGTGTTCCCCGGCTCCTTCCCTGCCTGTCCTCATCTGCCCCTGGCCAGTCACTGGCTACTCCTTGCTCCCTGTTCTTCACTGATCCTTTTCTCCCGACTCCCCCACGCCAGGATCCACCCCAACCTTCGGTCTACTGTCTACTGCAATGCCATTGCTTTCGGTGGCGAGGCTGAGTGGGACTTTGCCTGGGGACAGTTCCGGAGCGCCACTCTCGTAAACGAGGCTGACAAACTCCGAACAGCCCTGGCCTGTAGCAGGGATGTGTGGATTTTGAACAGGTGAGGACATGGCCCCACCCACAGACTCAGCCAAGCCTCTGTGCTCCTCTTCCTACAGCCTCGCAGCTTTGTGCTGGTGAGGACAGAGAAGCTCAGACGCAAAGCAATTAATAACTCTATGACCACAGGCTTAGTAAGTGACCGAGCCAAGACTGGAATACAGGGTTACGGTCAGGGTCGGATCCCTAACTCTTAACTGCTGTGGACTCTGGTGTGAACATCAGGGCAAGGTCTCCTGCACCTCAGTGAGGTCTCTCCCACCCTGGTAGCCAGCCCTCTCAGAGGCCAGACCTGCAAAGTTCCAGAGACCACTGCTAGAGATTGTTTCTGATCCACAGGACACTCATGACCCCTAGACCCATGAGTGCTCCCTCAGCATTAGTGACAAACCATTCAACTGAGTCTAGTTTTACATCAAAATGAGGAGTGGCCACCCTACCTGGTGAGAGGACTGCAATGGCTGGAACTTCTTCCTTCCTTCATCTGTTCTCAGGGAGTTGTAGGGCGGCACATGCTTGCTTGGCCAGTGACCCTGTGACTCAGTTTCCCACCTGCAGAGGGGAGGTAGCACTCAGGTTGCTCCACAGCCCTTCACACATCAAAGGGATGTTGAGCAATGCTAGAGGCAGTGATTGGGTGTGAGACATCGGGCTCCCAATCCTGTATCATGGCCCCACAGTTCTCAAGTGGTCCCTACCCTTGCCTCCTACCGCAGATACCTGAGTTACACTCTGAATTCTGAGTACATCCGGAGGCAGGATGCCACCTCCACCATCATCAACATTGCCAACAATGCGGCCGGGCAATCTCTGGTTTGGGACTTTGTCCGGAGCAACTGGAAGAAGCTCTTTGAGGAGTGAGTCTGACTAGGGTGTTGGACTACCAATGGCCAAGGCTGGGGTTGCTGGGGTGATCCACATGCCTCCCCACCCCTGTGCTGGACTTTCTTACCTAGAAAACTGTAGCCAGGGGAAAAATCTCTGACAGGGACAAGGAGTCAGGGACCTACAGCCTGAGCTGTGTTCAAGACTTGGCTTCTGCATGTCCTGGCAGGGTCTCTTTGGGATCTTGGGGGGGTCCATTTTGTTTTGTCTCCTGTGTATCCTTCAAAATGGTTGTAAATTTCTATAGTTCCCTGACGCTCGCAGAGAATGTCCCTTAGGTCTCTGCCCCTCCACTGCTCACACTCATCCTTCCCCCACCCCACAGCTACGGAGGAGGATCGTTCTCCTTTGCCAATCTCATCCAGGGAGTGACCCGGCGCTTCTCCACCGAATATGAACTGCAGCAGGTAAGGACCAGACCTGTCCCGTCCCAGGCTCTATTTGTCCCAGTTGAATGTGGTGGCGTCCGCTCACAGGACAAGGACCAAATAGAGAGACTTTGTATATATTAATGTTTCCATTTTTAAAAAATCTTGAATTTTAAAATTTAGTCGTTGATTGATTGCCTAGGCTAACCCTTAGCTCCTAGCCTTAGTCTTCCGAATAACTAGGATTGTATACCTAGATTCCCTTACCTAAAAATTGAGTTACCATCCATGTACCATAAAATTTACCATTTTAAGTGCTTTCTAGTATATTTATAAGGTTGTACAACCAGTCTTTGCCACCAGCTCCCCAAAGAAATCCTCTAGTTGCTAGCAGTTCCTCCTCATTTCTGTCCCATCCTCCTAGCTCCTGGCAATCACTCATCTACTTCACTCTTGCATTTCATTAAATAGAACCATGAAATTCTGTGACCTTTTTAAAAGCGGAATTATGTAATATGTGACCCTTTCGTGTCGGGTTCCTTTCACTTAGCATCTCAGGTTTAAAAGGTTTGTTCCTGTTGTAAGATGCATGGTGCCTTTGTATGGCAGAGTAGTATTCCCTTGTGTTGATGCACCACGTCTGTTCCTCCATTCCTCAGCGGATGAGCTTTTCAGTTCTCCCCCCCCCTTTTTTTGGCTTTTATGAACAGTGTTGCTGTGAACATTTATGCACGTAGTTTTATACAAACACGCTTTCATTTCTCCTGGGCATTTTGCTAAGAGTGGACTTGCTGGGTCATTGCTTTCCTTCACGTTTAGCTTTTTTGAATAAATGGCCAAAATGTTGTCCGGAGCAAATTTACTGTTGCAACATTCCTGCCGACAGTGTAGGATGGTTCTAATTTCTCAGTGTCCCTAGGCGTTGTTATGGTCTTTTCTGGACGAATAATGAGGGAGCTTACTGGCTGTTGGCATATCTCTGGAATAACTTCTATCTGTGTCTCTTGCCTGGTTTGAAATTGGGCTGCTGCCTTTTATTGCTGTTCTGTGACCGTTCTCTGTGGATTTTAATACAGCTGCATGCTTCGCAAACACCTTCCCGCGTTCTGTGGGCTGTCTTTTCACCTTTGATACGCACATATTTCTATTTTGTTTTGTTGAGATCGTCTTACCATACAGCCCAGGCTGGCCTTGAACACAAGATCCTCCTGCTTCTGCTTCCCACTTGCAGAGACTCTTTAATATTTTTTTTTGATTTTTCGAGACAGGGTTTCTCCGTAGCTTTTTGGTTCCTATCCTGGAACTAGCTCTTGTAGACCAGGTGACCTCGAACTCACAAAGATCTGCCTGCCTCTGCCTCCCGAGTGCTGGGATTAAAGGCATGCGCCACCACCGCCTGGCAGAGACTCTTTACTTTTTATGAAATTCAGTTAATTTGTTATTTTTCTTTGCTTATACTTGAGTGTCATATCATTTTAGGCCTGTGTGTTTTAAAGAGTTGTTTTCTTTTCTCATATGTAGAATATTTTAAAAGTGTATTTGTGGTACTGGTGCTTCAACCCAGGACTTGACATGAGAGCAAGCGCTGTACCCCTAAGGTGCACCCCTACACCTTTGGTTTTGGGTTTTTTGCTTGTTTGTTTGTTTTGTTTTCTTTTTTGTTTTTTGTTTTTGTTTTTTGGCTTTAATTTAAGACAGGGTTTCCCAGTAGCTGTAGCCCAGTCCTGGAACTCACTCTGTAGACCAGGCTGGGTTCGAACCCACGGACATCCACCTGCTACTGCCTCCCGAGTGCTGAGATCAAAGGCGTGCCTGACTCAGTTCTTAAATTTTCTGGTACTGTTCTAAGGGGGCAATCGTGTCGCTTCTCAGGTTGTCATGGCTGTTCCTAGGTGTACCGCTGATGTTGTGGATTGTGAAACCTTGCTAAATTATTAGCTCTCACAATTTCCTTTTATTTCTTCTGGTCCTGGGTATGGAAGCGAGGGCTTCACACATGCTGGGCAAACTGTCGGTGAGAGGTAGCTTAGCCTGAGTTCTAACAGTTCTTTCGCGGACACCTTAAGATTCGGTGTGCACATAACCATATTGTGAATGGATAGTAATAGTCTTCCAGCTGGGCGGTGGGGGCACGCGCACGCCTTTAATCCCCGCACTCAGGGAGGCAGGGGCAGCCAGAGCTCTGTGAGTTTGAGGTCAGCTTGGTCTACAGAGTGAGTTGTAGGATAGCCAGAGCTACACAGACAAACCCTATCTCGAAAAACCAAAAAAAAAAAAAAAAAAAAAGTCTTCTGTCCCACTTTATTGTTTTAAAGTGATGAGGGCCTCGATCAGGCTTAGCAAGCTCTGTGCTCCTGAGCTGCACCCCCACCCCTGTATCTACTTCTTTGAAATAAATAAATAAATAAATAAATAAATAAATAAATAAATAAATAAAAGCTACTTAGGCATTGAAGCCACTGGATCATCAGAGGGTCAGAAATTCCCGCAGTTGTTGCTCCTATGTGGCACCTGTTTCATTTGCTCACTACCGGGTTGAGATTCTTCAGCTGAAAGTCAGGGCCAACTCATTGGAATATTGCGCAACGGAGCCCGATACCCTCTTTATAGATTCCACCTAGGGCTGTGATTTCCCCACTTCTGTGTAGAGAGTACTTCTAGCCCCACGAAGTGGTAAGGGATTTAGTTCCTTATACAGGGAATAAGATACGGTCTCCATCCCCAGGGACCTGTGAGTCTGGTGAGAGACTGGGAAAGCCCCTCTCTTCTCAGGGCTGAGTTTGAGAGCCAGCCCAGACCTGACGCTTTGTTTTCCTGGCAGCTGGAACAGTTTAAGGCGGATAACCAAGACACAGGCTTCGGCTCGGGCACCCGGGCTCTGGAGCAAGCTCTGGAGAAGACGAAAGCCAACATTAAGTGGGTGAAGGAGAACAAGGACACGGTATTCCAGTGGTTCACAGCAAACAGCCAGGAATGAGACCTGGACCTGAGAGCCACTTGGTCCCTGCGACACCAATCTCCGCAGTCTGTGCAGGATCTCTGTCCTCAGCGCACCATACACCAGCATCCGACCCTCAAGGACCCAGTGGAGCCAGCCTTGCTCCTATTGGTCAGGCTGCTCTGGCACCGCCCAGCCCTTGCCCCTCATGCCAACTCTGCCCCAGGCCCAGGCCTCTGGGGCTGATCTCAGGGAAGCCCAGCTTTGAGGCCAGATTAAGAAGACTTTACTGGACCAACGGCTGCTCGGATAGAGTCACCCTGCACACATTACCGCTTTCCCCACAGGACCCAGAACCAAAGAATCAACAGGGCACCAAGATCTATATATATTTTTAAGAGAAAATGTAAATAAAGAATTTCTAAAATCAGCTCACAGACTTTTGTCACTCACAGTTGGGGAGGCTGGAGAGGGGAGTTGGGGGGCATGCTATAGGTCTAGGGAAGTGGAGGAAGGAGCATGCCTCCTGGCCCCATACGGTGTCTTGCAGCCGATTCCAAGGACAAGTTTTCAGGGTTGGGCCCTGAGGAACCTCCTGGAAGTTGAGGGGGGTGGGTATGGTGATTCCCACAGGACCCACTCTACCAGATCTCAAGGGGGGCAGTGTGGTGGGTTGTGGCCCTCCTATTGTGGGCACTCAAAGAGACACTGGGCACCTGGGAATGGGGGAAAGGTATAATAGAGACCCCAAACCTAAATGCTGAGTCATGACCTTGGGCATGAACCTCTTTTCCAGGCTCCCAGGTGGATTTTCTGGGGAACCAGAAGGGCTGGGCTGAAGGTGAGGGCCAAGCAGGCTGCTGGGTGAGGAGAACTTGGGAAGACTTGAATGGAGAGTGGCTGGTAAGGATAGTCTCTTGTGCCAGATACATATTGGCCCCTGGGGATTGCAGAGGCGCAAAAGCACCAGGCTGGGCTGCCTGTCTCTATTTACAAATTAAAAAAATGAGCAAGCAAGGCACAGTGGCACACTCTTGTTCCCAGTTCCCAGCAGACAGAGGCAGAAAGATCAGGAGTTGGAGACCAGCCTAAGGAAACCCTATCTGAGGAGGGAAGGAGGGAGAGAGAGAGGGAGAAGACGGAGTTAAACATAATAAGCACACTGGGAAGTACTGATAAAGGGCCCCAGTGCCTCCCAAGTCCATCTCTGTCACAAGCTTTAGGAGTGAATGAATGAAAAGAATTGGGGCAGCAGGCAGGAGGGGGGTCATTCATAATTAAGTCGTCTTAGTCCTAGGTATGGTTTGGGATCACTGCCTTTTCTGGTTCAAGACGATCCAAGAAGTCCTTTGTGCTTGAGAGGAAGGAGCTCTCTGTGTGAGGACTGACTCGTGGTGGACTGATTGTCTCTGAGGCTCCACCTGGCACTGGATGCTTTGTGGCACCTTCCTATGGGGTTGGGAATGGGACAGACACTGTAAAAGGAGGCCGAGAGCAAGACGCTGGCCTTGAGGAGAGGTGAGATAGCTCAGACATCCCCCTCCCCCAGATGCTCGAGTGACTAATAGACCTGCAGGCAGAGGTCAGCCGCTCACATGCCACCGCACGTGTGTAGAGGTCAGAGGACAACTCTGTGGGATTGGTTCTCTCCTTCCACTTTTACCTGGGTTCCTGGGATCAGACTCTGGCCGCCAGGTTTGCAAGGCCACTGAGTCATCTCCCTGTCTCCCTCTTTTATTTGTATCTTGGTATCTGTGTGTCTAAGTCCTTGTGTGTGTGCAGATGTGTGTGAAGGCCACAGGTGGTCTTCCTCTATCACTATCCACCTATTTACTTATTACTTACTTATTTTTAATTTTGTTTTGTTTATTGAGTTTTTTTGTGAGACTGGGTTTCTCTGTATAGCAGCTCTGGCCACCCTCTGTAGACCAGGCTCACAGAGATCCACCTGCCTCCATCTTTTGAAGGTGTGCGCCACCTCTGCCTGGCTTATTTATTTATTTTTTGTGAGACAGTGTCTCTTACTGAACCCAGAGCTCACCTATGAGCCCCGCAGACCCTCCTGTCTCCCCCCTTGTAGAGCTGGGGTTATGGGTTTGCACCGCTGTAACCAGCTTTATGCCTGGGTGCTGTGTCGCTGAACTTGGATCCTCATGTTTGTGAGGCAAGTGCTTCACTGACCGAGCCCCTGGTCTGTCTCATAGCTTTATGGAAAAGGAGACAGACAGAGAAGGCAGGCAGGGCTTTTTATCTTTTGTTACTGTGGGGTCCCAAGCAAGGAGTCAGTTCTTTTCGCCAAAAACAGTAACATAGCCTGGTTGTAGGAAGCTCACACAACCTCAGCCCAACCAGGCCCCGCTGAATGGTCTGAAGGAAAAAGGTGACTGACAGCCACAGGGGACCTTGGGACATCAGTTATTACCCACAATCATTACTTCCCAACAGGAATCCCTCTTAAAAATCAATCAATCGATCGATCGATTAGTTTGTAGCTCTGGATGGCCTCCAGATATAAATAGATCAGGCTAGCCTTGAACTCACAGAAACTGCCTGCCTCTGCTTCCTGAGAGCTGGAATTAAAGGCTCGTGGCGTGAGACATACCGCAGCTGTTATCTTCTTGGCTGCTTTTGTGTGGGTGTGTACATGCACACGTGTGTGCACGTGTGTATCTGCGTGTGTGTTGACCAGCAGTCCACATTGAGTATCTGTCTTTCTGGATTGTTCTCCACCTTCTGAGGGTCTCTGAAGTCAGTCTTCAAGGCTGAGCAGCAGCAGGCACTATCAACTGAGCTACCTCTCTGGCTTGTAGGTGACTTTTTGACCCAGGAGCAGGAGGGACGGGAGTTCAAGGTCATGCTTAGCAACCCAGCAAGTACCATCATCTATAGCTTCCTCTGGCTCCAAGCAGCCCTCTTTCCCAAGTGAGAAGGAGGTAGTTTGATACAGGGGTGGGAAAGCTCCCAACTTCTCCCCTTCTGCATATCAAAGGGCGAGGAGGGGCAAGATCCTGTGGCCTGGCCTTGGTGAGAGGCTCCCTGGGCTGCCCTAGATTAAATGTCCGGACTCCTTCACTCTGCACCAACCCTTCCTGTCGCCAGTACCCAGCAGCCGTGGCTAGCACTTGACCTTCTGGCGTTCAGCTGGGGGAGGGGTCGGTCTCACTGTTTCGGGTCCCTGTGATATCACAGGGGAGAATTGGCTTATCAGCTGTCTATCAGCATCCCCTCTTTCTTAGCTGATGCTAAATGATCATAAACTATCTTAACCTGTGTTTTTTTGTTGTTGTTTTTAATTTGACTTTTTCAGTGCTGTGGACCAAACCTAATGCACGCTAGGCTCGTGCTGCGCTGTGGAGCTACAGAGCCACACTCATCTCAGGTTTATAGATAAGGTAGCCGAGGCCAGAGAGCTTAAGTCATGACTCTGGCATAGGAGCTGACCTCTGACTCCATCGTCAAAGTTAGTGGTAACCGAACCTTTTAGCTGAGCCAGAGTCTGTGACATCCACATTTACAAGCTCCTGTTCCCTGTCTCCTTAAAATGCTGACATTCATAAGGCTCTGTGTGGCTGGAAGATGCCAGTCCTCTGAAATGCAGTCGAGATACCCAGAGCTAAAAGCTTGCCCACGGGAGTTTAGTTAAGGTCTCAGAGAAGAAACTCACTAGAATGCAGGCTGCCTATGGCCTGTCCAGCCTCTGCCTGCCAGGGGACAGACCATTGCCAGCAGGGATGAAGGTGCTTCCAGCAGACAGCAGCAGTCCCAGGGGTCTCAGAATAGCATCTGAAGGTGAGGGATGAACCAAGCTCAGTTAACCTTTACCCCACCCTTGATTCTGAGCCAACCAGGCCCACTCCTCCAAGCCTCAACTGCTGCTGCATGTAGAGACAGCATGGCCATTAGAAGTCCTGGGAGAATACTCAGGCAGTGTTTAGTCTCCTAAAGATGCTAAAAGGGCCCCCAGTCATCCCAACTGGCGCCAACATCTCCATCCCCTCTGCTCTAAGATGTAGCTCCTGGCGGTCTGTATGAGATTCGAAGACAAGGGATGGGTGGGGAGACAGGGAGGAGTTACAGCTTTGAGAGGCAGGGCTGAGCCTACCTGTTTCTGTTGTTCCAGAAGCATCAAGCTGTCTAGCCTCCCAGGAAACTCCAGCCTGGCGATTGGTTGGATTGATTGAGGTGCATGGTCCCCAAAGGGGGTGGCCTTCAAGGAACACATGGAAGAGAGCTGGGGACTGAGGCTGCCAAAATCCAGAGGAAGTTCATTTCCAGTAGCAACTTGTAGGTGGGTCTTCTGCCTCCCCCACTCCCCGCATCCCTTTGGGCCTCCATGCTGGGGACTGAGGCAGGAATGATGTCTTTCTGTCCCTTTGGGAGCTCATCCTAAGCAAGTGTCAATCACAGGAAGCTCTGGCACTTGTCTGGTTCTGCCTTGAGGCCAGATCTAGGGAGACAGGTAGCCCAGGTACTGAGCCCCTTGTTCTCTTGGGAAGGAGGGAGCCGCAGACTGGAGTCAGGTGCGTGGTGCTTACACCTAGCTGGGAGCTGTGGGAAGTTGCTTTCCTCCCTAGATCTCTTTGCTCAACTGGAAAATGAAGGCATACTGGGCGGTGGTGGCGCACGCCTTTAATCCCAGCACTTGGGAGGCAGAGGCAGGTGGATCGCTGTGAGTTCGAGGCCAGCCTGATCTACAAGAGTGAGTTCCAACACAGGCTCCAAAGCCACAGAGAAACCCGAAAGAAAGAAAGAAAGAAAGAAAGAAAGAAAGAAAGAAAGAAAGAAAGAAAGAAAGAAAGAAAGAAAATGAAGGTGTAAGGAAGAACTATTGAGTCTAATCCTGCTGGACCTCAAAGTCCCTCTCTAAGTGGGACACTGTGCCCAGGTGGCTCAGTATTCAATTAGTTTGGGAGTCACCTGACTGGGTCATAAGTGCTGTGACCCGACTCAGCTACTCCGTTTCTTAAGCGGCCATCATCTTCCATCTGAGAGACAGGTGGGGTCTATTATGATCTCCACTACACATTTGGAGAAACAGACGCAAAGGACTTCCATAGCTCACCCACAGTTACTCAGCAAAGAAGAGTTGAGTGTAGTGTGCTCTGAAGTAAGCCTGTGTGTGAGTGTGCTTGTGTGTGTGCACACATGAGTGCATGCGTGTGTGCGTATGTACGTGTGCTGTAGACTTTTCCTCATCTTTCCCGGATTAGTGACAATCCTTAAGGACTGTTAGACCCTGAAGCTGGAACTAAACCACTTCTAACAGATGAAGAAAAAAAAAAAAAGAATAGACCTCTAGTAATCACCTAAGCCAGTTCTTCCTTTAGGAGAGGGGGAAACTGAGGCTCAGAGAGGGAGTGTGGAATATTCCTTTACACTGTGTGAATATGTGTCACTGTGATTGGTTTAATAAAGAAGCTGACTGGCCAATAGCTGAACAGGATAAATTTAGGCCAAACTGAGAATGATGGGAGGGAGAAGGGTGGAGTCTGGGAAAATTGCCAGCAGACTGAGAAAGAAACAAGAACAAGATGGGCATGCTGTACTGAGAAAAGGTATCATCAAGGCATGTGACAGAGCATAGATAAGAAATATGGGTTAATTTAAATGTAAGAGTTAGCTAGTAACAAGCCTGAGTTATTGGCTGAATATCTGCAATTAATATAAGCCTCAGTGTGTTATTTGGGAGCTGCTGGTGGGATAGAAACTTGTGCCAACAAGGGAGTAACTTGTCTTAGGGCATATCAACAGACAACTGGCTCCATATAGGACCAGGGTCCCCACATATGGGAGGCCTCATGTAAGGTCAAGATCCTGGCCAGGGAATCAACAACTTCCTTCCTTCCCTCTCTCCACCTAGGCTGTTTTGATGACTTGTTTTTGATCCAACTGAGCTACATCCCCAGTCCTAATAGCTCTTTTATTTATTTATTTATTTATTTAATGAAGTGTTGAAAGGACCCAACCTGGCCATTTCACCCCTATTCCCAGCCTCTATACTCTACTACCCAGGAAGGATGAGTTCCTCATTACGAACTCACCGGGTTCCACTTAATCTTGCCTCCTTTGAGATTCCCTCTTCAACTCTCTGCTCTCCCCCAGGCAACTCAAACATTGGCTGCTTCTACCTACACGTAGATCATCATATTCTTTCCCAGAAGCCTGTTAGGCTTGCTGAAGATGGCCCAAATCCAAGTGATGGGATTGATGTAACTGAAGAATAAAATGGTCCCCAAGCCCCTATACAATCCTCATCTTTACACTTAGAATCTAGGGACTGATTATGGGGCTCCCTATAATTTGCCTGATTTGTTGGGGAATAATTTTTCACTGGTACTTAACAACAGGCTGAACAGGGTCTCCTTAGCACTGAGATTGAAGCCCCTTGCTGTGATTTAGATTTTGCCTGAGCCCTCACAGGTCCATGCATTGAAGGCTTGGTGCCCCAGAGGGTACTACTGGGAGGCCTTACCAGAGGACTTGAGGCTACCTCTCTTTGCTTCTAGGTTCCCGGAGTGAGTGCCCTGCTCTGCCGTGCATTCTTGCGATGACCTCTGTCTTCATGAGATCGAAAGCAACTTGATCTAGGCTAGAACCTCCAGAACTAGGAACCAAGATCCCTTTTTTGAGACAGGGTTTCTCTGTGTAACAGCCCTAGCTGTCCTGGAACTAGCTCTTGTAGACCAGGATGAACTCGAACTCACAGAGACCCACCTGCCTCTGCCTACCGAGTGCTGGTATTAAAGGTGTGTGCCACCACTGGCTGGCTATTGTTCCCTTTCAAATTTAATTACCTTTGGTATTTTGTGTTAGTGACAGGAAACAAATTCAATCCCTACCATCTAGTACCTCAAAATGGGACTGAATTTGGACACAGTTTTTTTTAAGAGGGAATTAAGATGAAATGGGGGAGGAGGGACTAGGGAAATGGCTCAGTCAGGAGGATCATTAAGAACCTCTTCAAGCCTGAGGATCCCCAGGACTCTTGTAAAAAGTTAGACATGACGGGTTGTGTCTTTAGCCCCAGCTTTGTGAGGCAGAGACAAACTGAACCTGAGGTGACCAGCCAGGCTAGCCCAAAGAGGGAGCTTCTGGTTTAGTGAGAGAAACCCTGTCTCAAGACTGTAAAGTGCAGGCTAACCCAAACAGGGAGCTTCTGGTTTAGTGAGAGACCCTGTCTCAAGGCTGTAAGGTACAGGCTAGCCCAAAGAGGGAGCTTCTGGTTTAGTGAGAGACCCTGTCTCAAGGCTGTAAGGTACAGGCTAGCCCAAAGAGGGAGCTTCTGGTTTAGTGAGAGACCCTGTCTCAAGGCTATAAGGTGGAGAATAACAGTTGAGGAAGAGACAACTTTGGTCCTTGCTCTAGTCTCCTCATGTGGAGTGTGTGCATACCTACACATTCACATTCATACAACCCCCCCACACACACGTGAGCACGCATATGCACACATACACATAGCATGACTGGTATCCCTGTAAGAGATTATAACACAAATAAAAGGAGGAGGATACCTGGAAGCTAAAGGGAGAGGCCCCAGAAACAGCCAAGCCTGCCTGCACTTTGGTCTTGGGTTTTCAGCCTCTAGAACTCTGTTCCTTCAAGACACCCAGTTGGTGTCTTTTGTCATAGAAGTCCACACAACTAAAACTGGGCCTAGCCAGAAGGGGTCACTCAAAATCATTTGAAATACAACAACAAGGGCTGGAGAGATGGCTCAGCAGTTAAGAGCATTGCCTGTTCTTCCAAAGGTCCTGAGTTCAATTCCCAGCAACCACATGGTGGCGGCTCACACCATCTGTAATGAGATCTGGTGCCCTCTTCTGGCCTTCAGGCATACACACAGACATAATACATAATATATAAATAAATTTTTTTTAAAAAAAGAAATACAACAACAACAAAAAAGGTTTTTTTTGTTTTTGTTTTTTGAGACAGGGTTTCTCTGTAGCTTTGGAGACTGTCCTGGAACTAGCTCTTGTAGACCAGGCTGGCCTCGAACTCACAGAGATCCGCCTGCCTCTGCCTGGGATTAAAGGCGTGTGCCACCACCCCGCCCAGCCAAAAAAGTTTTTTGAAGCGCCTCGCCTCGGTCTTTCTATATAGTTCTAGCTCCCTAGGAACTCACTATGTAGACCAGGCTGGCCTTGAACTCACAGAGAACCACCTGCCTCTGTCTCTGGAGTGCTGGGATTAAAAGCTTGAGCCACCACACCTGGCACCACATTTATTTCTTTCATTTCTTTCCTTTTTTTTTTTTTTTTTTTTTTTTTTGAGACAGGGCTTCTCTGTATAGCCCTGGCTGTCCTAGAACTCACTTTGTAGACCAGGCTGGCTTTGAACTCGGAGATCTGCCTGTCTCTGCCTTCCAAGTGCTGGGATTAAAGGTGTGCACCACCATCACCCGGCCATCACATTTCTTATAACTTTGAAAGAGGCCTACCTCACAGTATCTGGGCACCTAGTATCCCCATTCAGCCCTGTTTATCCAGGACGGCACACATGCACCCTGAAGACATCTATGACTGTAGGTCAGGAGCTCCTGTACCCAGGCACAGCAAACACTGTCAAACTGACAAGCTCATGCCAATCTTGGCAGGACTGGATTGCAGAGGGGGAGCAGTGGCAGGCTCGTTCCCCTCAACAGAAATACTTCCTTTCAAAAGAGCAACGAAAATGTAAGCTGATAAAAGAAAGATCAGAAGCAAACAAATTTTTGTTGGCTTACTTTTTAATTATAAAACAAGCATATAAGATTCCGGCCAGCTGTCACCAGCAAGCAGGGCATGGTCATGCTCTATCATCCAGACCTAGGACACCCCATTCTCAGAGCAGCTTAGACTCCATAGAGCTCGGAGCCATTAGAACAGCAGTTCTCAACCGGGGAGGGGGGGCAGTTTACAGGGGTCGCCTAAGACCATCAGAAAACATAGGTATTCACATTATGAATCATAACAGTAGCAAAGGTACAGTTACAAAGTAGCAATGAAAACAATTTTACAGTTGGGGTCAGCAGGCAGGAGGAACTGTGTTAAAGGGCTGCAGCATTAGGAAGGTTAAGAACCACTGGTCTAGGATACCTAGGAGTGAAGGGGACTGTCACAGCCCCCTCCAGTCAGGGAAGGTACCTACTGTCTGTCTGTTCCAGACAGGTTCCATGAAAGGCGCCACCTGGGGAAAGGGATTCGGGACTACAGAAAACTCAGAATGTCACAGAAGACGCAGACAAAGGCACTCCCAACCAGTCCGCCTCCATACTGACAGGCAAGGCCATTAGTAGAAGATATTCAGTGGGGGTCCCTCCAGGTCTTCCTGCCAAAGTTCAGGACAGCTACCGAGCTGCAGGCCTGAGCCCGGGGTGGGGCTGGCCACAGGGAGCCGGCAGGTCGGACCCGAACCTTGGTCCTTGGAGCTGGAGAGCGCCTCTGCGTGGTGGCCCCAGCAGCCCCACTGAGGTTGAGGCTGTAGTCTCTGGCACGAAGGGCGGGGCAGGAGGGGTGGGCTTCCCAGGGACAAGCAGGGTTCTGGAGACACCGAAAGACTCTGCAAGAGAGACAAGAAGGGCTTGTTCCCTGGCCACTGTTTGGAGATCTCAAACCTGGCTGTCCCCCCCCCCCTCTCCGCGCCCCGGAGTGCGGCTGGTGGTGTCTGGATGGCCCCAACAGGGCAGTGGGGTGCAGAGAGGTCAAGAACACTGGTTCTGGAGACACTAGCTCTGCTCCTCACTAGCTATGAGAAGTCTCTCCATCTCAGTTTTCCCACCTGTAAAATGGGGATGAATGCCTAATGCTTCACAGGGCTGTATTAGCAGGGATGAATAATCAGACGCAGTAACGTACAAAGAACGGTGTCAGCAAGCGCTGAGCGCTCAGTAAAACTCAGTCATTAATAGAATCTTTTATGAACCACAAGGCGTTCACAAATGAACAGACCTCAAAGAAAACACAAAGGTCCCCAACGCCAGAAGAATCTATTCAGGAAGTGCTGCCCGTACCCCCGGGGCTCGATCCTGCCCTGAACTTAGAATTTCCTGGCATTGCAACCCCTCATCTTCCACCCAGGCCTCTGTGTAAATCCGAGGGCCATCCTCTCTTCCCCAGGCTGTGGAGACTTGTAGAGCAGTGATGGTCACTGCGGAGGTGGCTTTAACGTCCCAGGGACTTGTCTTCTCCCCTATAGCTGTCAATAAGGCTCCTTCCATCCTCCCCTTCACTAGAGAACCTGGGACCTGAAAAGTTGGAGACCCCATACAGGCTAGAGACCATCCAGCTACTCTATTTCCAACCGAAGCCTGGGGACCTCCCTGGAGAAAGCGGCAGAAGCCCTGGGACCTACCTGGTACACTTCAGTCAGCTCTGCGGAAGCAGTGGATGGTGACCAGAGTCCAGTCTTGTTGCTAGGCTCTGGGGATGTCTGCACACCAGAATAGGCTTGGGGTGGTGTCCAGTGAGAGGTGTCGTGGACTCTTCCTAAGGACTGGTTCAAGGGTGACTGTATTTGGGGACAATAAGGAGGTGTCACCCAGGGATCCACGTTGGAGATCCTGCTCCCAAGGTTTTCAGGTGAAACTCGGGGTCCGGGACAAGCGGGAGGGGACACCCAGGACACCCCACTACTAATGGTGGATCCCAGGCCAGAGCCAAGCAACTGAGCCTGCGACTGGCCGCCGTCGGGGCACAGAGGGCATCGGTGAGAGGACGCGGTGTCTGCGCTCCGTCGGCGCCTGCTCTGCAGACTGTCCTCGCTGAGGCCCAGCACGGCCGACAGGTGGCCTATGTAGCGGATGGCCAGTCGCAGCGTCTCGATCTTGGTCAGGCTCTGGCCAGCAGGCGCCACAGACGGCGGCAGGAAGCGGCGCAGTTCATGCAGCGCACGGGCGAGCGTGCGCATGCGCAGCTTCTCCCGCTCGCTGGCGCTCTGCCGCTGTCCTCCTGCCGGCGCGGGGCGCGCACGTCGGGTCGCTGTAGGGGCGGCCTGGGCTTTGCTCGAGCTGCGAGCCAGGCCCGAGGACTGCGAGGGCCGGCGGGTGATGTAGCAGGGACACGATCCGGATGAATCCGAGGATGAGGCCGGGGACGTGGAGTCTGAGTGCTGGGTCCAGCCCCAGCTCTGGGAGAAGACCCAGTGGTCGAGGCCCTGGAGGCTCCGAGGAGGGGGTGACTGGGCCATGGCTGGTGTGACTCTGGGAAGCTGGACCGGTCACCTCCAGGCCCTAACTTTTATCTGGACCAAAGGTGTGAGGTGGCCCCCTGCCAGGTTGCAGAGAGGTGTCAAAACCCACAGAGCCCAGGGAAGGTCTGGGCAGGGGGGGCCCTGGGAAAGCGGGCCCATTTGCGGAGGTGTGGATTCTGACCCCTTGAAGGCTCTAATTGAGGCCCCTGCTGCCGGGAAGTGTGGGAGGGACAATTCGCATCTGGATGGAGTTGCTAAGCTTCTCACTGAGCCCCCACACGCACTCCGCCCAGCTACTGCAGCCCAGGAACCCACGGCCGCTATGGATGGCCGGTCCACGGACTGCAGGGTATCTGGCTGTCCCTCTTGCGCCTCCTTGGCCCACTTGAGGAGCGGGCGCCCTTTATCATTAGCCTGTGATGAGCAATAGCTAGTAACGTTTACCCAGTGCTCTCTGGTGCGCTGCATGGGACTGGACCAGCGACAGGCCCAGTGGCAGGCAGGACATGTTAGGGGTTTCCTCGGGCCCCACATTAGCTAATTTGCTGAGTGACACTAAGAAAGTCTTCTCATTGACCTCAGCTCTTTCTACCCCCTAAAAATGGAACCGGGGGGGGGGGGAAGAATAGGCAGTGGAAGGAAGTGGGTACCCAAAGCTAATTATGCCTTGTGTCACCTCGACATCATCTAATGCCTCTCAACTCCAGTTTCCTCCTCCTCTCAGCAGTGATTGCTGCAGGGTGGCTTCTGACCCTGCTGGAATGGTCCTGAAAGCCTTACCATGGGTCTTCAGTGCACCTGCCACTTATAAAGAAGGGACTGACAGTCAGGTGTGGCGGCATATACTAGCAATTTAGCACTGGGGAGACTGAGGCAGGAGGATGGGATAGTGTGTGAGGTCAGCCTGTACAACTCGTTAAGACCTTGTCTGAGAACATTTTTCTTCTGCAGATACTGTAACCGGGGAGGAGGCTCACGGCTATGATCCAGGCACTTGGGAGGCAGAGGCAAGAGGATCAGGAGTTCACGTCCATCCCTAGTTACACAGAAAGTTCCAGGCCAGCCTGGACTGCAGAAGCGCCTGTCTCTAAAAAACGAAAACAAACGGAGCCCATGTGAGAGCGTATCAAAGCGTTTATGGGCGCTCTTTTGTTGTTATGCAGGGCCCTCAACCTGCCTGAGCTCGTCCTTCCGGTGGGTGAAACAGGAGTGAGTAGGGCATCTACTCCTAGGACGGCTGTGGGAAATAACTGACTTAACAAAACCTAAGACGCTCAGGCTCCCTCAGCGACAATTACAGTTTAAACGGAGCGCCCATGTCCTGCATGACCTCCGGGAAGGGGCTAAATGAGAGCACCTGGGACAGTTGGGCCTTGGCCACGGAGGCTGAGCAACCGGTTGCCGCTGGGCCTTGAACCAAGAGCATTGTTTGATTAGGGAGAGGGGACATGGAGAGCATGCCAGAAGGGTAAGACCTGGTGGTGGGATGACAGGGTGCTGCTAGGGCAGGGGTGTGAGGGCCAGGCACACCTTGAATGTAATTATATATATATATGCATGTGTGTATATGCATATATATAAATATATATATCAGTAAGTCAAGGTCAGTGTGACCTGAGTACTTAAGAGGGGCTGGAGAAATGGCTCAGTGGTTGAGAGCACTTGTTCTTACAAAGGACCTGGGTTCGACTCCCAGTACCCACATAATGGCTTATGACCATCTGTGACCCCAAATCTAGAGGATCCAACGGGCACACATGGTGTACATACATGCACGTGAACAAAATATTCATGCAAACAAAGTAACTAAATAAAAAAGCTTTAGTTCAAATAAATTTTAAAAGTTTCCAAGAACTGATTTAGCCAGCACAGCCTGGAGTCGATAATGGCCATGTAAAGGTTCCTCATTTCGCAAGTTAACTTTTTATCATGCGAATTACATAGCCAAATATTTCATGGCGAGAGATGGAACCCTGACAGATTAAGCCACCCCTCCCCAAGGCCCTGTGACTCTCCAAACTGACAGCTCTAGGTGGTCATCCATGGTCTAGCGCAGTCATGACATCTATGTGAACTCAGATCTCCTTAGGAAGTACACAGTACTGACTAGGTGTTGGGTCAGTCCCCTGGAACTCCTGTATTGAAAATACTCCTCCTCCTCAACGGTGTGGAGGGCGGGCCTTTGGGAGGTGACAGGGGCTGCAAGGGCTCTGCTCTCCTGACTGAATTTGACTTTGTCGAAAAGGCTAGTTCTCTGCCGTGCTCACTCTCTTTGGACTTGGGATGGCTTCTGCCATAGGATGCGGCCCTCGCGGCATATTGGCGCCGTGCTCCGGAATGTCCCAGCTTCCAGAACGGAAAGACACAAGTTTCTTTTCTTTTTGTGAGACAGGGTTTCTCTATGATGCAGCTCCAGTTGGCCTGGAACTCATTGTGTAGACCAGGCTGGGCACAAACTTGCACCTGCCTGTGACGGGACTAAAGGCATGTATTACCATATCCAGCCTTTTTGGTTTTTTTTAAATTTTTTTAAAATACTTATTTATTTATTATGTATACAATATTCTGTCTGTGTGTATGCCTGCAGGCCAGAAGAGGGCACCAGACCCCATTACAGATGGTTGTGAGCCACCATGTGGTTGCTGGGAATTGAACTCAGGACCTTTGGAAGAGCAGGCAATGCTCTTAACCACTGAGCCATCTCTCCAGCCCGGGTTTTTTTAAATTTGAGACAGGGTCTCACTATGTAGTTCAGTTGAACCTCCTGGATTCGAGTTCTGTTTTCTCTTTTATTTCCATCTCTTTTGTTTGTTTGTGTTTTGAGACAGGGTTTCTCTGTGTTGCTTTGGCGCCTGTCCTGGAACTAGCTCTTGTAGACGAGGCTAGCCTTGAACTCACAGAGATCGGCCTGCCTCTGCCTCCTGAGTACTGGGATTAAAGGTGTGCGCCACCACTGCCCGGCTTTATTTCCATCTCTTGATTTATCTCATTGCTTCATTTGCTGGGAGATTCCCTGCATTTTAACTTCTATCTTTTGAGTATGGGGATGAACTTGGTGGTTGACCTTTTTCCTGGATGTTCCAGAACCTGGGTTTCATCCCCAGTACTGCAAACTGAACAACAAAACCGACTCTTCCTTTCTCTGTCATGTTTGAACTTTCTAAAAGCTAATTAAAAAAAAAAAAAACTTAAATGTTCTTCTCACCTTCCCCAGACCAGGTCTTTCTGTGTAGGTCAGGCTGGTCTTGAACACACAGAGATATGTCTGCCTCTGCCTCTGCCTTCCAAGTGCTGAGATTAGAGGTCTGTGTTACTGCACGGTTTTGCCCTTTTTATAATAATTGTCTCTGGCAGGAACTGACTGGGGCCCTGTGAGAACACACTGATCCTTCTAAGGACAACCCATCTGCCTCCTGCAGGATACCACATCTTAAAAGTCCCCTCCCTCTTCAAGCATAGAGCCCAGGTTGGACTTAGAGATGGGACTGATTCTCCTGTCTCTGTCTCTCAAGTGCTGGAATTATAAATTGATGCCAACAGATCAGTTTCTATACCACCTCTTATTGCCACACTGAGAATCAAAATTCTAACTTAGGAACCTGCAGGGATATACTCAAACCACATCCAATAGGACACAGCAGCCTTGAAAGTCTTCATGACTGACTGATTATACCCTTTTCAGTTTAAAACACCCTGATACCTTTTTTGGGAGACAGATTCTCAAGTTCATTTGTCTGTCCTTGAACTCGACAATCAACTCTCCTATATTCACCTTCCAAGCGCTGGGATTACAAACACATGAAACCACACCCAGCTCTAATTTTTTTTGGTGTGTGTGTCGGGGGGGGGCAGCATCTTTTAGATCAAGCTGGCTACAAACTCATGGAAATGCTCCTGCCTCAGCTTTCTGAGTGCTAGGATCGCAAGTGTTAGCCGTCACTCTTTTTCCCTTAGCTATTTGAAAATATACAATTAGCAACAATTACCAGCTATGAGATAGAGCCTTAGATGTTAATTCTGCCTGCCCAGCTGTGGCTGCTCCATGGATACCTTCATCTGCATTTGCATCTGGAATTTTTAGACTATGGGACTGGGATGTAGCTCAGTAAAGCGCTGGCTAAGGCCCTAGGTCAGGTCCCAGAACTGCAAAAGCGGTCACTTGAAATCTCAGATAAACATTTCTCGTGGTGTTTCTAATGAATGCCTCTCAAAACAAAAATCCCGCCGCTGTTTATTAGTTATTTACTCGGGAGTGTTCTGCCTAGCCAGCTAGACTTGCAGTCGTGGGATGCAGTGTGTAAACTGGCCTTATAATCTCCAGGAAGTTCTGAGTTTCTGACGTTATCCTACCCCTCCTCCGACCTGCAGAGCCAGCCTAAGGGATTTCCTGTGAAGGCATTTGGTGAACCCCGAGAGTCTACCGGCAGCACAGAGCCCCGAACCTGGTACATAATACTTTCTCTTCTCTGGGCTTATCTGCCCCCCTTCTATGGTGTGGGCTAGCTCCAGAGCCCAGGCCCTAGGGCTTCAGAGCATATTTCGAGAAGATGTAAAGCGGCCCAGCCAGACTCGTGAATCATAGGGCACACTCTGTGCCGGCCTTATTTGTCCAGGGGTAGACAAATGCCGATCCTTCGCCAGCCTCTATTTGGTACAAAAAGACTGTGTGGGTCAGTGGTTACTGCTTTGGGCTATAGCATGGGGCCTGGCTTAGGGCCCCAGTTACACCCCTTTCCAACTGGTTTGGGTAATTTAGTTTTTTTGTTTGTTTGTTTGAGACAGGATTTTTTCTGCCTCCCAAGTGCTGGGATTAAAGGCTTTTCACTACCATGCCTGGCTCTACTTTTGTTTTTTTCCTTCTATGGCTCTGGTCTCAGGATAACCATTGGGGGAAAATCACATGGCCTGGATCACATAGCTGATGTACCTCTTCCAGGACATTCAGGGCCAGCAAATGAGTCAAGGGGTAGATTGGACCATGAAGACTCTGGTCTCCTCTGTGTCAGCCCTGGCAGAGGGAAATGTTCTGGTCTCTGGAACTCTCAACACTGACCTTGGTCCACACTCCTGTCCCCTTGTGTCCATCCTCAGCACACACATTGTCCTGTGGTCCCCTGAGCAACATGCAGATCTGTAGGTGCTAGCCAGCCAGAAAAGACCAGAAATGGAGACTCAGGGGCCAGGTGGTGGTGGTGCACGCCTTTAATCCCAGCACTCAAGAGGCAGAGGCAGATGAATCCCTGTGAGTTCGAGGCCAGCCTGGTCTACAAGAGCTAGTTCCACAACAGCAAGGACTGTTACACAGGGAAACCCTGTCTTGAAAAAACAAAACAAAAAAAGAAAAAGGAAAAAGAAAAGGAAAGAAAGAAAAGAAATGGAGACTGAGAACCACTTCCTGCTGGGCGCAGGGTTCTCACTCAGGTATTGGAACTGTCTGCTCTTTCCCCGGAAGCCCTGGAGCCCTGGAGCCCTTAAGCGTGTTGTTCAACATAGGTGTGCCTGAACCTGGTATTTCCCCTGTGGTAATCTGCCCTAGGCCTGAGCCTTGCCCTCCAGTCTTCTCTTCGTGAGTCCCTCTTGTTATCTTCCCTGCTGTGTGCTGTGGCTGAGAAGGTTGGGGCCTGGGCCTCAGTGTCCTGGCTGCACAGGCTCCCCTCTTCCTGTGAGGGGAGGAGGAAGAGGCTAGATCAGGCCAGCAGAATCAGCAGAATGTTCGTGGTCTTCGGGAGTGTAGCAGATGCTGCTCATTACACTCCTCTGCTTTAACCTGCTTTCTGTTTCCTTACTAATGGGATCTGTGATGCCGTGGCTGTTGGTAAGGCCTGGTATAGCCTGGTTTCTCCCGCACATTGGAAGACCAACAAGATGTCAGTGGTTTTCATTGGCTCAGTCTTCTGGGAGAACTCAAAAATGAAACAAACAAAAAAACAGGGAGTCTTACTATGTTACCTCGACTGGACTCAAACCTGTGATTCTCCTGCCTCAGCTCCTGCCTAGCTTGTGTTGGGAAAATGCCCCAAGACTCGGAGGTACCATCCTGTGCTTATCCCCCTACGCTCCTGTCTTTTTGTTTTCTACCTGAAAATTATGCAATGGCTGGAACCTGAGCTAACCAGATTATTCCAAGGCAATCTCAAGGGCAGAAACCATGCACTATGCCAAGTATGGGAGAGCCAAAAGAAACTCCGTCCCTGAGAACAACATGGAGTGCCCTGCTGCCTCTAGACTGCTCACCCCTGAATTTCCTTAATGTGAAAGAAAACAAACCACTATGTTAAGCTGACATTTTGAGTGTGTGCTTGGCTTTCCTCATCAACAGAGGAGCCAAGTCATCTGGGTGCAACTTGGTCAAGTGGATTCATATCAGAGTTAGTATTCTGGAAGATGCTGGGGGCATGTTCACCCGGAACAGGTCTCTAGTGATATATATATCTACAGCCCAGGCACAGATAGGTTCTGATCTTGAGCGGTGATATGGCTTGATCTAATTTAGAGTGAGACCCGTATTCAGGAAATGATGGCTACCAGCCAGGATCCAAAGTCATCACGACAGGCTGGCCTGTGCCCCCCCCCCATTAGCCGCAATTAGATGGGGTGCACAGAACCACATGAGCCCTTGTGAGAGTTCAGATTCGGGAGGCATCGGGTGAGAGGCAAGCAGCACCTGTGGAGAGGTGGTGCTGGGTGCCTTCCAGGTGCCAAGGGCATGGAAGCAAACCTCAAGCCATGCTGGAATTGCCAAGAAGGATGTTGGAGTTCTGACGCCAGCCCAGGCTGTGTACCAGGTTGGAGGCTAGCCTGAGCTACAAAGTAAAGGCCTATCTCAGAAACCAAACCAACCTCAGAGGAGGGGCTACGGAGATGACTCTGTGGCTAAGAGCGTGAGCTGCTCTCCCAGAAGACTGGCATTCAGTTCCAGCCCCTACATGGTAGCTCACAACCATGCTTAAGTTCAGTTTGGATGGTTGTGAGCCACATGTGCATGCTGGGAACAGAACCACGGACCTCTGCACGAGCAGTAAGTGCTGTTAACCACTGAGCCAATGCTCCAGTCCAGCCGCTGGCCAAGAGCTGCCTTGTGAAAGATGGAGTGCCCTGACCCTGAAGGCGATGGTGATGGGCCCTGCAAGGGCTAGGCAGGTGACTGTCACAGAGTAGACTAGTGGGTCTGGAGCCTATGAGATTCCCCCCGAGGCCCAGAGCCGGAGAGAGGATCCTGGGGAGTGCCAAGTGGGAGTGTGCCGGGGTCCACCTGACACTGTCCCGCCCTGTCCTGACTGTGCCTGGGGTCCGTGGCCCTGCTGAGCCTGCTGTCAGGACTGGGACTCTAAGACCACCATCACTTTTGCCCTTTCAGCTTGGGTGAGGTTGGCACTGTGAGCCAGGGAACCTAGGTCAGAGCTGTAGGTGCTGGCCAGCCAGCCAGACCAGACCAGACTGGAAATGGAGGCTCAGAACTGCTTCCTGTTGGGGTGGGGTTCTGACCCATGTACCCAAACTATTCGCTGCTTTTCTTAAACCCCTCAGCCCTCCAACATCCCCCTGAACACAGATGTGCCTAAACCAGGTTTCATTGTGCTAGAATCTGCCCCAGGTGCCCACGAGCAAGTAAGGCCTGTCTTGCCCTCTGCTAGTCTTGCCTTGTGAATCCCCCAGTCATCCACCCTGGTGTGTGCTGTGTGCTATGCTACTTGCCTCAGACAGCAGGGAGACCCGACTCCAGCCAGCTACCCTGTGGGCCTTTCAACGCGGCCTCGCACACCAGGTGTCCCGAAGCACCTGGATTGTGCTTCCATTTCTGGCCCTTTGGAGGAGTGCGTTAGGGTAGCGTGTGCACACACGTGAACACTCGCATGCCCATGTGGGTGCTTGCATATGTGTGTGTGGGGGGGGTGATGGTGGTGAGGTGTCTGGTCCAACCTGTCCTTGATGGCTGTACATACTTAGGAGCAGATCCAGGAAGCTGAAGCCCTGTTAAGGCTGCCCTGTGACTGTAAGTCTGGCTTCTCTGCCTCCTCGCATGAGTCTCCTGCCCCAGGGTGTCAGGCTGTGGGAAAAGGGAGGGCAGGAGGGCACAGCACGAGCAGGTGGGCAGGGGCTGCAGGGCTGGGTGGTATTCTCATTACTGGCCAGTGGAGAGGGCCAGCCTGGGCTCCCCGTGGGCCAGGTCACTGGCGGCCTTCACACCTTCTGGCTGCCTGTTGACAGGAAAGGCTGCCTCCCTCGGGGCAGAAGGTGTTAACTTGGGAACTGGAGTGTGCACGGGCCTCCAAAACAGGCAGCAGAGGCTTCTCAACACCCCAGAGAATCCTTGGGGCGGGAGCCAGAGGAAAGGCAGGGCTGTGTCTTTGGACCAGAAATGGAAGGTGTCCCTGGGCTCTGAGTCAGCCCCTTCTGGTCCTGGGATGCTGTGTTTGATGCTGGGCACAGCCAGAGAAGTCCTGACAAGGCACCACCAGTATCATAGGGAGCCCCAGAAACTGACAGCCACCAGGGCAAGGCCACAGAGACGCCCCAGGGTCTGGGTGTCTCCTGCCAGGATTCAGAAGAGCCATCTTAAGCACTTTTGAGTTCAAACCCCACGGCTCATCCGACAGTGTCCTTCTTGCCCACAGAGGAGCTATCTCTCATGGAAGGTCTCTAGAGCCAGACTCTAACCCAGTGGCACCTGGCTTCGAATCACAGGCGCTTTATAACGCCAGGGGCAGGGCTAAGGGACAAGTGGCCCGCTCTTGAGTCTGAGGGGGACCTGGTATGCAAGGGGCCTGAAAATCAGGAAGGCAGTCAGGGCCCGGCTCCGTGGTAAAAGAGGACCTGAAATGGTCGATTTTCTGCAGGGAGAGGGGTTGTGGACAGAATAAAAAGTATGAGACAGACCTGGAAGTCAGCCTGGGTGGGGAGGGCCAGGGGTGCTAGAACCCCGGGACAGAGTGGGGAGAGGTAGGACATGGTGTGGTTAAGCTGGGTGGGGTACTTGATCTTAGGAAGGCCGTGGACCCAAGGGATATTTTTGGAGGGGGACTCGGAAGCGAAAGAGGACACTCTGATTACAGCAGGCGGGAACTGGCTGGAGCTGGAACAGGGCAGGGTCCAGTGGGTCTGGGCCAGGATCAGGGCAATGTGTGTGGAAGGGTGTGAATGAGAATGTGCTGGGTAGGCAGGGAGGAGCTGGGGTCACAGGCCTTGAAGGAGCTGGGGTCACAGGCCTTGAGGGAACTGAGGTCACAGGCCTTGAAGGGACTGGGGTCAAAGGCCTTGTAGGAGCTGGGGTCACAGGCCTCGAGGGAACTGGGGTCACAGGCCTTGAGGGAGCTGTCTCACAGCCAGGACTCGGAGCCCACCCTCTGCTTTCCTCTGTCCAGAAGGCTAAGCCAGGCAGGGCAACAAGGCTGACTGGAGGCAGCTCCTACCCAGGGCCAGCAGAGTCTGGGTTTGAGTCTCAGTCTCTGTGAAATGGGGGGTGGAGCACACACTAGGCACCTGCCAGTGTTGCAATGGAGAGAGAGGGACGGGGGTGATGGTGGGGTTCCACTCAGCTGGACGGCAGGGGCTACAGTGTCCGCCCTTTCTTTCTCCTCTCCCATCTTCTCCCTTTCCCTTCCCTTTTTTCTTTCTTCTACCAAAGTGATACACAGACCTTACATAGCAGTAAGAAAGCACTGGGGAGGGGCGCTGGAGAGATGGCTCAGTGGTTAAGAGCATTGCCTGCTCTCCCAAAGGTCCTGAGTTCAATTCCCAGCAACCACATGGTGGCTCACAACCATCTGTAATGAGGTCTGGTGCCCTCTTCTGGCCTGCAGACATACACACAGAAAATTGTATATATAATAAATAATAAATATTTAAAAAAAAAAAAAAAAAAAAAAAAAAAGAAAGCACTGGGGAAAATAAGCGCCCGATTTCTATCCACTCAGGGGGAAGCTCTGCCTTGCATACCCTGTCTCAATTCTAAGTCTCAGCTACTGGGATTAAAGGTGTGTGTCACCATGCCTGACTGGTGTGTGTGTGTGTGTGTGTGTGTGTGTGTGTGTGTGTGTGTGTGTGTGTGATTAAAGGCATGCACCTCTACCACTTGGTTTGTTTTCTGTTTTTAAAATATGATCTTATGGGGGCTGGAGAGATGGCTCAGCAGTTAAGAGCATTGATTGTTCTACCAGAGGTCCTGAGTTCAATTCCCAGCAACCACAGGGTGGCTTACAACCATCTCTAATTAAGATCTGGTGCCAACTTCTGGCCTGCAGGGACACATGCAGGCAGAACATTGTATACATAATAAATAAAAAAAGTAAGAAAAAAAATATGATCTTCTGTGGCCCAGGCTGGCTTCAAACACTCTATACCTGAGGATGACCTTGAACTCCTGATTCTTCTACCTCTACCTCACAGGCACTTAGAGACACACGGTGTGTGTGTGTGTGTGTGTAGGCCAGAGGCCGACACTGTCTCCCTCAACCATTTCGGGTTTCTCAGTGACTACAGAATTCTTGGATTCAGCTAGACTGACCGACCATGAAGTCCTGGGCATCCTCCTGTCTTCACTTCCCTAGTGTGGGGTACAGGGGCATGATGTCTTAGGTGAGCTCTAGGGGACCAAACGCAGGTTGAAGCAAGTATTGTACTGACTGAGCCATCTCTGCAGCTCCTGGCTTTTTGGCTTTTTGTTTTGTTCCATTTTTAGTAAGGTTCTAGTATATTTTCCATTGAAAGATTTTTCAAATTTTAATCCATTCATTTAGTGTGTATGTGTGTGTGTGAGTGAATGAGTGAGTGTGTGGAAGAGGGGGAGGGCCATGTCCCATCTTGAGTGTGCAAGTCAAAGGACAACTTGTAGGAGTTGGTTCCCTCTTTCTACCATGTGGGCACTAGGCCTCAAACCTAGGTTGTTGGGCCTGGCAGTGAGCACCTTCTCCCACTGAACCATCTTTATGGCCCTGTATTTCCCTACAAAAAGCAGAAGAAAAGTAAAAATCCCGTTGAGATAGAAGTCACAATTTAAGATTTTGTATATTAATTCTTAATTTTTAAAAGTGAATCTTCAACCTAAAAATTTCTAAGCCTTGTGACTGTGCTACAAGTCTGTCATTCAGGAGGCTGAGGCAGGAGGATTGCCATGAATTTGAGCCTATCTTGGGCTACAGAGTGATATTCTGTCTACACACACACACACACACACACACACACACACATACTCATTCACACACACACCACACTTACATACGTTTTTCCCCTGTCTTTGTTTTGGGGGTGGAACTTGGAGCCTCACCCATCCTAGATGTTTGGTTTTTCCCTCAGTGTTGAGAATCCATGCCAGGCCCTCAGTCACGTGAGGGAGGCCTTTACAGGATGAGCGGCAGCCCTCTGGAAAGCTCCATGACATAGACACACGGTGATACTGCAGCTGCCGCCACTCCTATTTCCAAACTGTTTTCATCACTCAAACAGGACCCTGTAAGCAACAAAAGTGCCCTGCTTCCCCCTCATCACACCATAGCCTCTCACCTGCCCCCTTCCTGTGCTTTGCCTTCTCCAGATACCTGGATACCTCCCGTCAGGGGAACCACACAACCTCTGCCTTTGGCGTCAGCCTCGGTTCACTCAACATCGTGTTTCTGAGGGTCACCCAAATTGTAGCATGGACCACAGGCCATCCTTTTTATGGTTGGATAGTGTTGCATGGTAGGTTTGGACCACATTGTCATTCATTCTCCTGTTGGGCCCCTTGAGCTATTCCCAGGGTTTACTGTTTTACTAGGGATGCTCTGAACACCAACAAACATACAAGAATCACCTGAGTCCCTGCTCTCGGGTCCTCTCGTGTACTTCAGGCTTTTGTTTTGAGACAGGATCGTAAGTATCCTAGGCTTGCTTTGAATTCCCTGTATAGCTGAGGAATACCCTCAGTGCTGGGACCCCAGTGAGTCCCACAGCCAGTTCACGTATTATTAGAAATGAAACCCATGTATACTGGGTAAAGTACTCTGTCGCTGAGCTATACCCCAGCCCTGAAAACTCATTTTAATATTGCACACGTGAGCCAGGCATGGTGGCACACACCTGTAATCCCAGTGTTTGGCAGGCAGAGTTGGGAGGATTAGGAGTGTCAGTGAGGCCAACCTGGGTCACACAAGGCCTTGTTTTAAAAAAGAACAATAGATTGCACATGTTTTAAAAGATTAAAAAGAAGAGAAGAAAGTTTTAAAAATAATGTCAGCAGGGCTGGAGAACTCAGAGGTTAAGAGCACTGGCTGCTCTTCCAGAGGTCCTGAGTTTATATTCCCAGCAACCACATGGTGGCTCACAGCCATCTGTAATGAGACCTGGTGCCCTCATCTGGTATGCAGGCAGAACACTGTATACATAATAAACAAATATTGAAAATTTTGTTTCAATAATTTATAGATGGAATCTCCTTGTGAAAACTAAACATTACAGTTAAGAGTCACATTTCTCTTGAAATCTGAACTCAGACCTTCCCCTCCCCCCAGCATAAGTACTGCATGGTGATGACACAGCCAACAATATGTACATCACGGTCCCTAAGATCCCACGGTAAAGCTCGGTTGCTCTACCATGCGGTGGCTCCCTTGGTTTAGGCCACTGTATTCTACATGGTGACCAAACTGCCGTGTCAGGATACGGTTTGGAGACCGTATCCTGACAATCCAAGGACATGCTCACAATGAGCCTTGAGGATTCTATCTCTGAGTTTGCACATATACACTGTAAACCCTTGCAAAACACACAGCACCTCAGGCTGCTGGCTGTGCAGAGCTGTCTTACAGGCTTGGAGCCACAGTCTTCCACTGAGTGGCTGTTTCTGCATCCGAGTTTGTCGCTCAGCCCGCCCACACCTGCCCTTTACTCCTTTCTCGTCAGGACAGGTTCCCATCCAGAACGACTGGATGAGGTGCGTAGGAAAATGTTTTGAAACTTCAGGCCAGCCCACTCCAGCTCGAGAGATGGGCGGCTGAGGCCAGCAGCCTGGCCCCTGGCCACCCTTCATGCCCTCCCAGGGACTGGGACTGGATATAATCTGAGGGGTAAAGAAATCTCCTGCGTCAGGCCCAGGGCTGGCTCTGGACTTGTCTGGGAGAGGAACCTCAACAAATCAAGGGTCGATCCACCAGATCCTTGGTTTTAAGAGCAAAGTGCTGACCCCACGAGGCCCTTCTTCTTTTTCTTAGTCAGGTGACCAGTCTAAGCTCCGGCTTCTTCCCCTATTTGTTCCACAGCCCATTTGGCATGGCCAGAGTCTCCAGCTCATTCCTGGGTTTAATGCCAGGTACCTGTGCCATTGAAACAGAGCCTTGGAGCTATCTGAGGGCCTTGGTTAGCCCTGGAACATGCGTGGTGTGGGATCCCCACTCCTGCTCCTGTCTGTAGACCCCTTGCCTAATGCTTCACTGGGTGGGTGGGTGTGTGTGGGGGAACAGAGGGACCAGAGCTTCCCAAACCTTCCTCTTGTCTGAGTGACGTCCTGTCCCATCTTCCTTCAGGCGGTGGGTGCTGGGGCTCTTGAGGAGCCCCCAGATGCACTCCTCACGTTGGTAGTCAACTGGCTCTGCAGATCTTCCCAGATTGGCTGGAGCAAAGGGGTCTGACTTTCCTGATATTTGTTTGTTTGTTTTTGTTTCTCTGGAGGTGGGGAGCCTAGGCTAGACCTAGTAGTTGAGAATGACCTTGAACTCCTGATCTTCCTGCCTGTACCTCCCAAGGGTTGGTGTCGCAGGCACACACTACCAAGCTCAGCTCTTTCTCTGCTTTAGCTGGACCTAGGGTTGTGTGTTCCTGACCTCCCTTCTCATTTCCCTGGGCCCCTGTCTTGCTTTGCTGTCTGCATATAAATTCATTTTTTCTGCCAGGTCGATGAGCAGACAAGTTCACAGAGCCCATCCCAAAGGCATGGACATCCCCTATCCCCCTGCCCCCACACTCTCTCTGGCCCATCTCACCCCACCTTAAAATATAACCTCAGCTACAGTTCCAGCAAAAGTCTAGTGATTGGAGGAAGGTTGGCCTGGTCAGGTTTAAATCTTCCACGATGTTCCATGTTTGTAATCCCAGCACTCAGGAGTCAGAAACAGGAGGAATTTCCCAGAGTTGAGGCCAGTCTTGGATATATATATATGCCGTTTGAGGCCGTTCTGGTTTCCTCCGGTGGAGGAGATCTTGTCAAAAAAGCACCAACAGGGAAGTACAAAAAGACAAGATCTCCTGAATAAATTGGGAGCATGGGGACCTTGGGAGAGGGTTGAGGGGAGCAGAGAAAAATGTAGAGCTCAATAAAAATCAATAATTAAAAAAAGCATCAACAAATAAAGCTTTCAAGTGGCTGTACACCGCCCTCTGCTGGCAGCAACTGGGAAGGCACGAACGTAAAAACACCCAGGCGCCGGCAGAGGTCTCCACACGGAGAGTACCCGATCTCTTTAGAATGAGGAAGCGAGGGGGCGTGCCACATTTCCTGCGTTCGTACGTGTTTGCGTCTTTGCTCTGGGGATAGCTAGCTCAGATCCTTAATCCTTTTATAGCTCAGTTTCTCCTCTTTTCACCCTAAGGCCCAGACCCACCCCCAACTTACCTGGATGGGTGTCATAAATATGACCCCCTAAAGAGAGAGGTGATACCTACTCCCTCCGTATTATCAGCCAGCCTCAGACCCACGGGGCTTCTGGCATTTCCTCTTGAGCCTTTCCGGGGGTGGGGAGGGGTGATCTGCCAAATCTCTTTCCTCTTTTCCCACCCCCTCCCTCCTCATCACCCCTCTGCTGCCTGTGGCTGCCACTGGCTGAGCATCCAACTGGCCCACGACCAGATAATCAGATTATCCCGGGTCCAGAGTAATATATTCCAGATGGTGTGCCAGCTCCATGGCTCCAAGAGCTAAAGGTGTGAGGAGGAGGCCCGTGGGGGTCTGGTTGGAAGGGCTCTCCTGGGAGCCTCAGGAACCTTGGGGAGCCTTATCGGTGGCCAGGCTTGTGGGGTGGCTGATGAGCAAGAAGGTACAGGGAGGGGGAGAGATGGAGGCCTCTGTTGCTGGGCCTTCTAAGTAGATGGGTCCTGAGTCATTTATCTGTGACCTAAGGAATGAAGGTCCCAGAGGAGGGGAGGGGCTGGCTGCTCTCTGGTTCCTTTTCTGTCTCTGGATCTCTGGATTGGAGGTGGTGCTTTCGTTATTTTGAAGCAATTTTAAAAATATTTATTATTATTATTATATGTATGTATGGACTGTTTGTGTATAAACACACACACACACACGCACACACACTTGCAGGTGCACTGGTGGCAATCCTCAGATCTTGTAGGTCCTGAGGGTTGAGGATTGAACTCCAGCTGCCTGGCTTGGAAGCAAATGACTTGACCCAGTGAGCCATCTCACAGGCCTGGGGTTTTATATTCTTGGATTCTCAGGCTCCATCCTGCAGAACTTCGGGCTCATGTGGTCCTGGCCTGGCTGTGTCCTGAAACCTCTTTCTTCCCATGTCTCCTTGGGGCTCTGAGACGTGAGGTTAAGGGCCTGCTGGGGATTTGAGGGTTCCCAGAATTAGGGCTGCAAAGTAGTTTTACATAGTGCCTTTGATTAGCAAGGCTGTGTCAGAGGGGCTGGTGGGGAAATGAGGGCACTGGGGTTGCAGAGTGGATGGGAATGTGGTGCCCAGGATCCAGTATGAAGGCTGAGGTTGGACCCTAAGCCTGAAAGGGGGGGGGGCTGTCCTGCCTGCCCCCTACCCGGCTGAGGCTTGAACTTTCACCTCTGTTTTGGTGGGGTGGTGGCAAGGCCTCATTTCCCAGCCTTACACATTGGCAACCAGGGGAGGCTCGGGCCAGGGGAGCAGCAGCCACTAGCTCTGGCACTTGTCAAAACATAGGCCCCAAAAGTGTGAAGGCCTTGGCCCAGCGGGGAGGCTGTATGGGCCAGTGCAGCCTGCATAACTCATTAACTCCAAGCAGCTCCCAAATGAACCCGCTGAAGACTGGCCAGATAAGGAGATCAAAGGGGCAGAGGAAAGTGGAGGCTTGACTGCCCTTGCGCCAGCTGGGCCCCTGAGGTGGTTTCCCAGAGACCATGGGGACAACAGGGGGGGGACAGGAGGGAGGCACTCCACGAGGCACTTCAGTGAATTAGTCTGAGGACTCAAGACTTCAGGGACTGGGTCGGAGACAGGTCCTGCCATCTGCCCTGCCTCTCAGGCAGTCCTGAGTCCTTCACTGGGCCTTTTAAACCCCCCCTCCCGCCCCGCTTCATCTCTGACACCACATCTTATCCTGACTCACTTTGTACTTAATAAAATAGAGTTCACTTCAAAGCGCTGTTAATAAGAAGCAAGCAGTAAGCAATGCTGGTCTGGTCTGGAGCAGGTAGGCAGAGGATCCAGAAGCAGGCTGGTCAGGGAATTGGCTATGCCCTCTGGACCGGGGCATCTTTTCATTTGAAACTATGTGCATCTAGCTGAGGTCTCTCAGTGGATTGTCTCAGCTTGGGCTAGACTATAAGGGTCAGGCACAAAAGCGAGTTCACAGCGTGAACCCCACTTCTCCACTCCCCAGTGGAGTACTGTTTCTCAGGGTGTGACTGTGGGCATGTACCCTCTGACAGAGGGCAGAGGGAAGGATGGAGAAGTGTTTGAGGAGCAAAAGGGCAAAGGGATGGGAGTGGGCAGAGATGCCCAGAGAATTGGGTACCAATCTTTGGGGTCTTCACTGCAACAAACCATCACCCATTCAGAAGATGTATGGGCCCCTGGGAGATCTGAGATGCCATTCCTCTGAAGAAAGGTCATAGATGTAAAGCCAGACACCAGGTACTTGGTGGCCTGGCTGGAGAAGAGATGACGGCCATAAACTATGCACTAGGTTAACGACACACACTCACACCCGAGGGGCTCAGCAGGCAAATCAGACACTTTGCCGGGTGCATGTTAAGCAAGTGCTTGACCAGCCCTATTTTTATTTTGAGACAGAGAGTTACTAAGTTATCCACGCTGGCCTTGAACTTACTCTAGCCTAGCAGGACTTTGTGGTTCTCCTGCCTCAGCCCCTCAGACAGCTGATCCCAGATCTGCCCATCAGGCGCAGGGCCTTGGTTCTGAGATACGCCTCAAACTCACTATGTAGTTGAGAATATTTCTCAATTCTCTCTGTGTGTATGAGCACCTGCGTGTCTTTGGTGTACTGCATGCACATGTAGTGTTCAGAGGCCAGAAGAGTGCAAACTCCTGGAACTGGAGTTACAGACAGCTGTGAGTCACTATGTGGGTGGTGGAAATCGAACCAGGTTCTCCAGAAGAGCAGCCAGTTCTATCTATCTATCTATCTATCTATCTATCTATCTATCTATCTATCTTCTACCTATCTAACAATCTATCAATCATCTACCTAACAATCTATCTATCTATCTATCTATCTATCTATCTATCTATCTATCTATCTTATCTATCTATCTATCCATCTATCTATCTATCCATCTATCTATCTATCTATCTATCCATCTATCTTCTATCTATCTATCTTTCTATCTATCCATCATCTATCTAACAATCTATCATCTAACAATCTAACTATCTAACAATCTATCTAACAATCATCTATCATCTACCTATCTCTATCTATCTATCTGTCTGTCTATCTATCTATCTATCTATCTATCTATCTATCTTCCATCCATCCATTTGGTTTTTTGAGACAGGTTTTCTCTGGCTCTCCTGGACTCACAGAGATTTGTCTGCCTCTGCCTCCCTAGTGTTGGGATCAAAGCTGTGAGGCACCACTGCCCAGCTGAGCAGCCAGTGCTCTTAACTACTGAGCCTTGTGTCTAGGCCAATGATCTTAATCCTCATCTTCTGGTATTTCTGTCTTTACCTCTCCAGTGCTGGAGTTACAAGCAGGTGCAAGTCCAGGGCTTCCTGCTGGCTAGGCGAACACTCTACCAACTGAGCCACACACCTAAACTTCTAGTGGTTTTTTTTTTTTTTTTGAGACAGTTATGTAGCCCAGGATAGCTTCAAATTCACTTTGCAGCCAAGGCTAGCTCAAACTCCTGAGCCTCTTGTCTTCATTTCCCAAGTGCTGGAATTATAGGCATGTATTATATGCCCAACTCCTTGAGACTATGTAAATAAGCATGCTGCATGTAAGTAGGGGCAGTTTTATTTCTCTTCAACATATATTTATATCTCTTTATTTCCCAGCCGAGACCTCCGGTACAACACTAAACAGGTGTGGTAAGAGCAGACATCCTCAACAGCCAGGCACACTAGCTCACAACTGCAATTTCAGCACTCAGCTGAGGCAGGAAGATTAGGAGTTAAAGGTCAGCTAGGTTATAGTTAAGTTCGAGACTAGCCTGGGCTACATGAGACACTGTTTCAAAGTGTGTGTGTGTGGGGGCACTAGAGAGCGCAGCAGCTAAGAAGAGCACACATTGCTCTTGATGAGACCCTAAGGTTCAGTTCCCAGAAGCCACCTCAGGCAGCTCACAATTGCCCGTAACTGCGGTCCTGAGGAACGTGGCATCTCTGGCACAGATGGGTGCACATGTATACATATACATAATAAAAATGATTCTTGGAAGGAATGAAAGACATCTACAAGAACCAACAGATAGCATCCTAGGAAATAGTGGGATTGCAAGACTGCCATGGACAGGGGATGATTCCTGCTTTTGGTTTGCTCTGAGACAGGATTTCATGCAGCCCAAATTAGTCTGGACGATATATAGCTAGGACTGGCCCTGATCCTCCTGCCTCCACCTCCCAAGTGTGCCACCATGTGTAAGCTCAGGGCTGTTGAGTTTTGCCAAACACTAGTCACACGAACACTGGGAAACTGACCAAGTTCCCCATCTCGTCAAGACTAGGAATGACTTGTAGTGTAGGGCACAGACTACACTACTCCCCCTGCTGAGACAACCCAGCAACTTCACTGATTTTGATCCTTTCTTCATCGTGCCTCCCAAGCCTGGACTTCAGGGAAAGGCTATAGGCCACCACCAAGCTTCTGGGGAGAAATGGGCTACAGTTCTCTCCATGTCTAGAGGTTCCTACGCTAGTCTACAGTCAGCCAATGCAATCCTGGATCTCGTTATACAATTTGTAAATTAAAGTGATGGGGAAAAAAGTGCCTATTATTACCCTAAACCTCGGAGCTTAACTTCCGTTCTCTGAGGGTTGTTATTACTACTTGCAGGGCTGGTTCAACGCCCTGGGCACTGCAGGTCATAGACGCCTGTCTTTGTAACGCCCCAAATACGGCCCAGGTAGGATAGACTGAACCAAGCAAGGGGTCCTGCACCTTAGAGCCCCTGCTCTTGGTTCAAAGGGTCAGCCCCTGCCCCCACTCCTGGCCCGAGCCGGCTTTGATGTGCTGATGAGTTCTGGAAGGGGCCACTTAACACCTTGGGCTCGGGATAAAGCTGCCGCGGGGCCAATGGACCGGCCTCCGCTGCTATGGCTCAGCCCCTGTGCGCGCCGCTCGCCCAGTCCTGGATCCCGGGTCCCGCTCGTCGGCCCCCTCCGATGCCTTCCCACCGGAACAGCGTCTGTTCCCCGGCCTGGTCCTCGGAGTCGTGGGACGGTGCCCAGGTCGGCAGCCCCGTGCCACCCTGCGCCCGTCAGGTCCGGCGCACTGGGACCCCCGGCAGGCGCGGGACGCACGGCGGCCGCCTGGGTAGCGGGCAGCGGCAGAGCGCCAGCGAGCGCGAGAAGCTACGCATGCGCACGCTCGCCCGAGCTCTGCATGAGCTGCGCCGCTTCCTGCCGCCGTCCGTGGCACCAACCGGCCAGAGCCTGACCAAGATCGAGACGCTACGCCTGGCCATCCGCTACATCGGCCACCTCTCGGCCGTGCTAGGCCTCAGCGAGGACAGTCTCCGGCGACAGCGGCACGCAGACGCGGCGTCACCTCGAGGCTGCCCGCTATGCCCGGACGGTGGCCCGGCGCAGTCGCAGACGCTTGGTCTGCATCTGAGTCCGGCCGCCTGCAGCGGGGTGTCGTGGGGGTCCCGGTCCGCGTACCCTGATCCCCGTGTCGTCGCGGAGCCATGGGACCCATCGTTCCTGTACGCTGAGACAGAGAAAGCATCCTTGGAAAGGCAGGAGATGGAGCCCAGCCCCTCGTCTCCGGTTAGTAGCCCCTTCCTTGCGCCGTCTGGGTGGCACCCCCTGCTGTTGGGGCTGCGAATCACAGCCCCACAGCGCGGACCATTTCCTTGCTGCACCTCGGAGGGCAGCTGACCTCACCCGACCTCCCTAGCGAGCATCCCCGCGTTCCCTGGGTGCCCAAACGGGGTGGGAAGTGGGGGACCGGCAGGGATTAAGGTCGCTCTGCTGGCTCGATGAACCTGGAGCGTGGAGCACACAAGCGCGCGGACCTGGCCCTGGGGCAGGTGCTGACTGCGACGCTGTTCTCTCTTTCTGCAGCTCTTCAGTAGCGACGTGCTGGCTCTGCTAGAAACCTGGACGCCGCAGGAGTGGCCGCCAGCCTGAAGAGTCGAAGGGACATTGGATGACTGGCACCCTGTCTGAGCACAGAGACTTTTTCCCTTTTGCCTCCGCACCTTCGAAGCGAGTATTTCCTGGAAGAGGCACCAGCGATACCAACGTGGGCATTCCCGGGTTGGGAGCCTCATCTAGAACGTACCTTTTCTGCCCTCTTGGAAGGAGGGACCCATAGGGTAAACGCTCTAAAATGAAGCAGGAACAAGACTCTGCTTGGTGTATATTTATTTATTTGTGAATAAACCGTCTGTGCTGGTGTCATTTGGCATTTGTGTATCTGTCAGTCCCCGGTCCTGTCCCCTCACCCCGCCCCACCGCCTCCGCCGCCCCTCCACTAGGACCTCACACTGTAAGGCCCAGGCTGGCCCAAACTCATGCTGGGATTATAAGCAGGAGCCCACATATCTTGCTGGAAGTTCTGCTATGTGGCAGGAAAGCTAACGGGATTGTTGAGAGAGGATTTTGTCATCTTCAGCCTGGAAACACAGGCCCAGAGTCCTTTCTTCTACCCCTATCCTGGTCAACCTGTGTCTTAGTCACCTTTGCGTATGTTTATCAAAAGCGTAAAGGTAAGACTCAGACCCACGTAGGACCTGGGCATTGGAGGGCTCAGCCACTGGAGGATAGTATCTATTCACTCTGGGCTGCTGGGCTGCAGAACTAGGGGCGCTGCCCCTCCCACGTGACTTGGAGACATCAATAACACTGGTAGGAGAGCTGATTTGGTGTGATCAATGGTTCCTTGGAGGCCTGGGCTAGGGTGAGGTGAAGGAAGGACTTCGTTGATTGCTGACCTGTGCTGATGCAATTCAGATCAGGAAGAAGCAACTAGAAGAGAGGCACCTGGAGTTCATTAAGAGAGAGACTGGCATTAACCAACCAGTGGGTTGCAGAGAACAGTCCTATGAGGGCCCTTGACTCATAGTCGAGGCTATCAAGGGCTCACTCTCAGGCGCAACAGCTCTCTCTCCCCCTCAACTGTCAGAAATTTGGGCCTTGGTATTTGTTTTTTTAAATAAGCATTTTATTGAGATAATATCCCCAAACTCCAGGTCCTCCTGCCCTCGCCTCACAGAAGCGTGTTTGTGTTAAAAAGCACAAGGCGACGATTTTGGCATATTCATAAGAGTTGTGCAGCTATTCTCACTAATTTTCGAGTAGTTTTATATGGATGCTGTGGTGTACCTTTGATCCCAGCACTCGGGAGGCAAAGACCCGGGGTTTTAGGATGGGGAATTAAAGATATTAGCAAGTCTTTTCACAGATAAGTGGAGCTCATTGCCAGCCCCCTTCCCCGCAGAGGGCCTCTCCTCTGAGGGGCCTGGGAGCAGCCCGCTGTTTATTAGCACCTGGGTGTGAATTTTCATTAACAGGTCCCTGCTAATGGTGGCTGGGACACAGGATTGTCGGTAGAAAAGGGTCACCTCCCACTGCTCCCAGGCCCCTTCCCCGCTTCCTGGCCCAATCAGCACCTGGAGCAGACTCCAAGTGTCAGTTCATCATGAAGACCACAGCCCAGGAGGGCAGCCCCGAGGCAGATGGTGGGGGAGCCTGTCGCCCTGGTTCGCAGCCAACCTAAGAGGTATCACAACTACAGGCCCGTCTTACTGATGGTGGGCAGCTGTGAGGAAGGATGAGGTTCACAGGTCCTACAGATGCCAAGTGTCTGCTTTGGGATTGACTCTGGACTCAACTCCTTCGAGTTCTTTACAAGGTCTGGAGAGGTCCAGACTCATTCCAGGAAGCAGGGCACACGCACATGGGTACCAACAAGGCTAGGGGCAGCCCATTCTGAATCCCGCTGGCTCCGGCTGCCTTTCTTCCAGTGAGGGAGCTGCTTTCTCCATCTAACCTAGTTAAGCGCACTGACTGCTTTTCCAGGGAAGCTCGGTTCTGTTCCCAGTACCTACCCAGGAGTTCACAATTGTCTGTAATCTCAGTCACGGGCTGTAACTCGAGTCTGACGCCCTCTTCTGGCCTCCGCTGGTACCAGGCGCGCTTGTGGTACAGGTAAAACACCCATACGCACTAAGAATAAAAATTAGTATTTAAGCCATTGTTTTCTGAGGACATAAGAAGGATGCTGTCTGAAGGCGGGGCCGAGGGAGGGGGTGGCGGTAGACAGTGCCCTCATCAGCAGGTGATAGATGGTTCCTTAGCAGGCTCAAGAGTTTGGCTTAGCGTCAGGTAGAAGAGAAACGGGTTGATGGGGTCCTCGCAGAGAATGAGAAAGTGACCATGCTTAGACAAGCGGCACGTGGCTGAGATCACAGGTTTTCTGCCACGCATGGTGAATAGGGGCCTTCTACATGGGTAAGGGTGCGGCAAGCTTGTGAAACCCAGAGAACTGGAGAGCTAAGGGTTAGCCTCATCTCCCCACAACGACGTTTGTCCTGGGGGGGGCAGGCCTTATGGCTTTATGTACACCTTCCCTCTGGTGCCCATCACACTGGGCGGGGATGCTGTATTAAGTTTCGTGCCTTGGTGCTGTGCACATCACCCTAACGTTGCTCTCCTACTAATGTTCCTTGGGGCCTCTGTCATCCAGGGGAAGACGCTCTCTTGGGACCGCCAGCTTCCTCCTCAGCGGATGGCACACTGAGCCCTCCTAGCCTGGAGAGGGCTTGGCCAGGTCTTGCTGGTCCTTCTAGATGCCACACCTAAGTCCTTGGAATTTCCAGCTCCCTCTTCCCTTCTACACACCGAAAGTAAGAGAGTTTGTGTCACTGGCAGACTTGACAGTGTAGTCGTAGCTGGCAGGACACTCTTCTCAGGATACTTCCATTTACCTTATAGAGCTCTCCCTCCCCTGGGCAGATTGAAGTTTGGGGGACAGACCTCTATTGTCCCTCCAGGGATAAACATGCACCACAGACCCATGTCACCTACATCATCATCTGGCCACATTCAGGCCCAGAAGAGGCAGGCATGTCCCACGGGAAAGGGACATGAGAGCCGTGTGTGCTGTGCGCATCCTTTCCCAGGCCACTTTTGTGTACTGGGTGCCATGGATGTGGTTTGTACCTGGGTACTGTGTGTGTCCTGCGTGCTCACCCCAGGCGAGAGCTTAGCTGAAAGGGAGTAGGGCTGAGAGAGATGTGGGGAAACTCCCATGCCAGGTCCACGCTCTTCCTGGGGCTCCAGAAGGGTCACTCCTAGCTGGCTGCTGCTCCAGTCAGCCAAACCCCTTTGACTGTGACCGTGGAGGTGAGTGGCTGGCTTGCGGGAAAGGTGATTCGACTGTTGGGGGTTGCTCCAACCCGTATAACCTGGGTCTGTGCTCTCCTCTGTACGTCAAGGGCAGAAGTAAGGGCTGGCTGATGAAGCACGCATGCCGCATGCCCCTCGTGAAGCCTGGCTCTGAGCATTTGGGTCCTGTGCTGGGTTAAGACTGAAGTTCCAGGGCTTCCACCTCATCTCAAGGAAGCGCTGTCAGGGAGGAGAGGGGTGAGAGAGGGAGGAGAGGAGGGAGGGAAGGAGGCCGGAGGGGAGGTAGTAAAAGGAGAGGGAGAGGGACGGTAAGAGAAGGAGAGGAGGAAGAGAGAGAAGAGTAGGAGAGGGAGGGAGGGGAAGGGGAAAGGAGAGGGGAGGAAGACAGGGGCTGTGTACTGAATTCTCTTTCCCACTGAAAGAGAGGACGGAGCGTAGTGTTATCCAGGGACATTTGGGCGGTCGGTGTCAGTGCCAGCCAGGGCAAGGCCTGTGCCCCACGAGACGAGGTGAATGGGAGCACAACGAAGCAGCAGCACAGACCTGCAAGGCCGGTCAAGACGGGGAGGGGGGGGGGGAACACCCTGGCCTAGGGCCAGCTTGGGAGGTAGCCTCCTGCAGTTCTCAACATGACCACATGGTGTCCTCAGAGAAACACATTTCCCTGAGCAGCAGGGAGTGAGGCTTTCCACAGGGAAGGGCGATTTCTGGAAAAGAGACCCGTGCCTCTCTGTCCTCCTCTAGCGGTCCGTCTCCCACCAGGTCCCGACTCTCTGACCCGGCCTCCCATATCAGCGTGTTCTCTCCTCTACTCCCCTCCACTCTCCTGGCCCTCCTTCATTTTCCTCCTGGGGCACCTCACCAGGGCCTTGGTCATGCTAAATACATATTTTCCCTACTGTGCTACACACCAGGCCCAGGCCGTCAAAGAGTCTGTGAAGAACTGCTTCGAGTGGGTAAGGGTGTGGAAAGAGAAGGGGCCACACAGTAGCTGGCAGGCTGGCTGTCTTACTTGAAGGAAGTGACTCCCCTAAGCCTATGGAACTAGTGATCCTCACTAGACTTGGGAAATCCAAGAGCTGGGGTCTGCTGGGGTCAGGGCTAGAGGGCAATGATGAGCCACACGCACAGCAGCTTCCAGTTTCTTTATTTGACCGATACTTCTAACCTCCACGAGGCATTTAGTACTCAAGGGTTCTCAAAATCTGTTGGCCCCGCTGGCTCCGAGGCTTGGAGTGTGGCTCTCTGTCACTGACCTTTTGCCTTGCAGGGTCATGGGGAGTGGCTGTCAAGGTGGAGGCTCCTGCGGAGGTCCCAGAGTGGTCACTTCTTTAAGTTTTCTTTCTGGAGAATAACGGAGTACCTCCGCAGCCGTGCCCACTGATCATGCCCTTTCATCTGGGTCTTCACCAGCTTTTGGAAGCTGAGGGCCACACAACCATCAATGAGAGCTGTCACCCCAGCCACCCAGTCCCCTGGTCCCTGGCTGACCCTGAGCATGCAGGTGGGGAACTCTGAAAGATCACACACTGGCTTCATCTCTGTCCCTTCAGCCTGATAGACCTTTCCTGAGAATGGCAGGCCCGTTGCTCTATGGAGCAGGCCCAAGGAAGATGGGTACCTAGAAGCCCATGTACAAATAAAGTACCCAAGGGAATCATTCAGCCTTCTGAAGGGAAGCGATCGTACTGCTACAGCACCATTCCTAAAGCAGACTGTGGCTCACAGCTGCAGAGGTCTGTGGTCAGCTTTTAAAAATGAGAATTCAGCCCAGCCAGTGGTGTCCCACCCACGCCTTTAATCCCAGCACTTGGGAGGCAGAGGCAGGCAGATCTATGTGAGTTAGAGGCCAGCCTGGTCTACAGAGCAAGTTCCGAGACTGGCTCTATAGCTACTGAGAAACCCTGTCTCGAAGGAAAAAAAGAAAGAAAACAAGCCAAACAAAGGGGGAGGGCATTCAGGCGCTGGAGGGAGGGATTCAGGGGCTGGAGGGGGGATTCGGGGGCTGGAGAGACTTCTGGTTCTGTTCCTGTAGTCTGTGTGGGAAAGGGTAAGGACAGCGGGGCGAATGGGGGCTCAGATGTGCCTGTCACCAGACCTTAAAGTTCCACCTCTGAGAACCTGGCCTGCAAGGAAGGCTAGCCCACTTAGCCAAGCAGCTTCCAGGCACTGTGTGGTGTGTAGTCTGTGCTCCCAGGAGCCCCTGGGCTCTGGTCTGGAGCTAAGAGGACAGTTGCTGGCTTGTCTGCCCCCATGGGAATATGCTGACATCATCTCCTGAGGAGTCTGTGCCAGAAAGAGAGAGGAAGCCAGGAGGCTGCCACCAGGTGGAAAAGATGTTGAAGGAAGCAAGCTTGGGGCAGAAGGTGCACGGGGCCGTAGGCTGAGGAGCAGTTCTCAGCCTGGGACCTGGGCTAGAAATGCCCCAGCTAATTGCATGTTTCTGGCTTCTGTTAAACTGCTTGCTTGCTTTTCTTCCCCCTGCAACTGCCAATCAAGATGTGGTTTTTCTGTGTCCTTTAAAAGTTCCCTGGAAAATGCTTTGGAGGCTGATTTATGAGAAGTGTTTTTCTCTAAACTTAATAGACTCTCAGTTCAGACTTTGGTCCTGCTGATTGGCCTTTGGGTCTCTATTCCCAACATATAGGTGCTTTGCTGCCTGCATGTCTGGGACCAGTGGAGGCCAGAAGAAGGTACCAAATGTCTGGTACTCCAGGATGGTTGTGAGCTGCTATGTAAGTGATGGGGATAGAATCTCGGTCCTCTGGAAGAGCAGAATCTCTCACTGGCCTAGCACTCACAGAGTGGGATAGGTTGGCTCATGTGGTAAAAACCCTTCAGTTAGCAGTAATTAAATATGGAAAAGTTCTTAACCACAAACCATATTCAGTGACGGCTCACCAGACACCACCTCGTGGCTGGGTGGGGTCTCATCAGACACCACCCCACAGTTGGGCGGTGGGGGGATGGGGGACGGGGGAATCTTACCTCTTCTGGAGATTCTGCTCACATCTTTTCTCCAGGGGCAACACCTGGGGGAAGGCCTGGCTACATTCCAAGTCCTTTTGAGAAATGGTACAATTTTTGGAGATATCTTCCAGGAGGGAATAGTCCTCAAAATTGAAACAGAAAATAGAATCTGGGGTGCCCTTGGCACCATCAGTATGTGTGGTGTTACCATCCAGGTGGGCTCCTGTGAGGAGAGGAGACCATTGTGTTCAGTGTAATTGTCTCTCCATGGGTGTAGGGTCTTCAGGATGTGGGGCTGTTCTCTGGCTATGGAGGCTGGCTTACCTGGCTTGTTTTAGGAGGGAATTACTTAATCATGCAGAAGAAAGACCTTGCCAGCATTTTATCAAAGAACATTGTGGGAACCAGGCTAAGTCTCTTTTGGCCTGGGACAGAGGGGGCTGAGGAGGCAATTGAGAACCGCTGCCAAGCTTTTGTGAGCGGTCAGGAAAGGTCAGGGAAGAGTATAGTAGGCCCCAGCACTGAGTGGCTGTCCTCAGATTCCCTTCCATACCATGAAGCAGAAAATAGGGACGGTGTGGAGACACAATGAAGAGCGGCTTCCAGGGCATCGCCTGGTGGTGGTGTACAGGGGCCGCAAAGGCACAAATGACTTCAGCCTTGGTCACGTCCATGAGACTTATAGAGTGGTTCTTGGAAAAGATGAGCACCTAGGGCAGAAAGAGAAAGAACTCTCAGAGTTGGCTCTCACAGAAAGGCAGAGGGTAGAGGCCACCTTGGGACCCTCTTCCTACCTCCTGGCATCTGCCCACTTCAGACATAAGTTGCCACAAGGAAAAATCTGGTTCTCAGTCCAGGGTGCTGCCCTCATTCCCTCCCTGCTGGCCCTGGGCTTTCAGAGGCCCTTCCTGCATGCCCTTGGGGTCCCTCTCTGACACTTATGAACTCACTCTCCTGGTCTTGCCTGTCAGGTCCGCTCATCTCCTGGGGACTATAGGGACCCAACAGGACACTAGCTTTGACAGTGATTACTAACTCCTGGTGGGCACAGAGTGGATATTCGTAAACTCTTGTTCCAAGAGCCATCCTGGGCCCTGCAGAGCCTCACCCACTGCCACACCATACCAGAAGTCACAGCCGTTCTCACTAACCTCTGTCTCTGACCCTGACACGATTAGGGAGTCAGCAGAATGTGGCAGGACCAGCCAGCACGCCCATTCTCCAGCTACACCAGAGGCAGGTCAGCACATGGTTCTAGTCCCTCTTAGAAGACGATGCTCCCTGTTTCCACCTCTCAGTGCTGTGGGTCTTATTGATGGGAGGGATGCCTGCACCCTCTGCCAGCACACAAAGGCTGGTCCTTCCGTCCCATCCCCGCCCTCTTCCTCCTTCATACCTACTGACCTGAATGTTGGTTAGTACCTTTTGATACTGTCTCACTCAGCTTCTCTGTCCCCTCCTGTCACACTCCCTCCCCTCTGCAACTTCTGCATCAGGTGGTCCCTCCTCTGTTACATTACAAATTAGGTCTGAGGCAGCTGTTTGGTGCTGTGTGTCCTGATGAAGTGTGAGCGCCGTCAGGGTGAGGACATTCTCTTTGGTGTGTTAGTATTTACTTGGTGCTTGGGATCGAATCTGGAGCCTGCTAACATTTACTCTACTGCTGATCACTACCCCCACCCAGCCTTGGGGTTTCTCTTCCATATCCATATACATTTACATATCCAAAGCAAATCCAATGCCTAGCATGCAGTAGGCTGGCAGCAACTGTTTCTGGAAGGGATGATGAACACACTCACAGAAGATGACCAAGGACCTACCATGCCAGGTAAGGCTGGGACCGGGGCTACTGTACAGATGGCTTCTTCCAGGTGCTTCGTGGGCCTATGGGGCACAAAAAGGGCATTCATTCCCCTTCTGTAAAGGTTTGAAGCTTTTATTATCTTCTCCTAGGTATTATTTCCATTTTGTGTATGAGTGCTTTACATACATGCCCACATGCCAGAAGAGGACATTTGATCCTATTACAGATGGCTGTGAGCCACCACGTGATTGGTGGGAATGGAACTCAGAACCTCTGGGAAAGCAGCCAGTGCACTTAACCACTGAGCCATCTCTCCAGTCCCTAGTGAAACAGTTAATGTATACCAGTAGATATATGAAGGGATCATTCATAGTAGCAAACAAAACAAACAAATAAACAACAGAACCAGGAACAGTGTAGATACTCACCAGCAGGAAGCTGCTTAAGCAGCAGAAGATAACACAATGGAAACTGAACTGGATGGAGGTACATACATGTGCCCACATGTATAGCTTTCATGGTCAATGTTATAAAGCAAGTCAGAATAAATAGAAAGCAAATTGAAGGCTCATAGAATGATTCCACTCATAATTTCCTAAATACACACAACTTAATGCATTGTTTAGAGGCAAAATCATACAAAGATGGTAAATCCTTAAACCAAAGGAATGATAAGTAAAGGAAAAAAAGGTGTAATGGTGCACACCTTTAATCCCAGCACTCAGGAGGCAGAGGAGGTGGATCTCTGTTTGAGGCCAGCTGGTCTACGATGTGAGTTCTAGGACCGCCAGGAGTGTTACACAGAGAAACCCTGTCCAAAAAAAAAAGAAGGAAGGGAGAAAGAAAGGAAAATTATGTGGAAATTGGGAAAAATCCAACCCAAATATTTAGCAGCAACTCTCTTAGGGGCTGTAGAGCTGGGTCAGTGATTAAACACACTTGGTTTTCCAGAGGACTTGGGTTGGGTTCTCAACACCCATGTGCTAGCTAACAACAGCGCATTGCTCCAGTTCCAGGGCATCTGAAACCCTTTCCTGTCCTCTGCGGGTGCTAACATGCACACAGTGCACAAACATACATGCAGCCAAGCGCTCATACACGTAGATAAAAATAAATTTTTATAAAAGCTAAGGAAACAAAAAGTTTCCCACTGTTTGAACATGGGCGTGGCCAGGGCACGTGCCTCTCCAGTAAGATCTTAGCAGACGTCAGGAAATCCAGAAGTGCGAGAAGCCTGTGTACTTTGCTGTTGCCCTCTCTCATGGATGGGCAAGCTTAGACCCGCATGTGAGGAGCCTCGGGCAGCCAGCAGGAGAGAGCAGGAGGAAGGGAACTGGTGTTTCCTGGTCAACAGCCTGCTGGCTTCCATGAGTGGGAGAGAAGCTATCCTAGGCCCTAGGCTGCGGATGATGAGCCCCCAGCAGCCTGCAAGCACCTGTGCAAGCTAGGTAAGGCCGGTGGAGACCTGGCCTGGCTGACTGCAGGCATGGGGGTGATGCTGAAGGACTGCTTTCTGCGGCCAGTCATATTGGGAGAGATTTGCTCTGTGGCAGCTGATAGCAACCTTCAAAGAGAGAGGAGGAGGATGTGATCAGTTCCCTGGGGAACAGGAGATGATCAGTTTCTGCTGGGCACAGACAGTTTATCTCACCGCGTGCACACTGTATGGATTCATTTACATACATATAACATTAAAAAAAAACATTTTTGAGACAGGGTCTCACTATGTAACCCAAGCTCCTTTGCTTCCTGGATGCTAAGATTAAAGGTGTGTGCCACCATGCCTGGCCTTTTTTTTTTTTTAATTTTTTTGTTAAAGATCTCTGGGGAGGCCGGGCGGTGGTGGCGCACGCCTTTAATCCCAGCACTCGGGAGGCAGAGGCAGGCGGATCTCTGTGAGTTCGAGACCAGCCTGGTCTACAGAGCTAGTTCCAGGACAGGCTCCAAAGCCACAGAGAAACCCTGTCTCGAAAAACCAAAAAAAAAAAAAAAAGATCTCTGGGGAAATTGGTGAAAGTTATTCTAGGAGAGCTGAGCCTCTGTGTGGTCACATGGCATGGGGAAGGGACAGTTTTTCTAGAGATCTGTGCCCTACCCACATGCCACTGTGCTCAGGCACAGGAGGGTGGCGGGTATGCCGTGGGCACTAGGCAGAGGCTGCCAGTCTTTCCTGTCTGACCCTGAGCCACTGACCTCTCCACAAGCACCTGGCTGGTGGGCCCCCTGGTCCCGCTGGCTGTCACCAGGTGGAGGGAAGAATCAGTGCAGAGCACCACACACATCATTTCCGACTTCACGGGGCCTTCCGGATACACGTTCCGTCCTTCGTGCACCAGGAAGAATCTTAGGAAGTGAATGCTTTGGCAGAAACACCCCTCGGGCAGAGCAATGACCCCAAAGAGGAATCCTGGGGAGAAAAAAATTACTCTAGCTGATCAGAAAAGATGAGGTAGCAGCCATGGATTCTAGTTCTGTGACCAGAAAATGTGTGAGGGTCATGTATCAGGTAAGGACCAAGTCAAGCAAGGTGCAGCCTCTGCAAAGGGGAAACCCATGCCCATTGCAGAGGAACCATCGCAAGGAATCTTGTGCCTAGAGAGGAGCTGGGGGATGGGAGACCAAGGCCTTGGCCTTGGAGGGGAAGAAGCAGCAATGGAGTGGAGGATCTACAGCCCAGCTGACCTCCAGCTGCCCAAGGGATGACACACAGCACACAGAGGATGTGGTTTTAGAAACTGTATGTGTGTGCAGCCAAGCAAGCATCTACTGATATCCTCCCTTGGATTGAAAACAAGCTGTTGGCTATGGGGCTGTGAGTCACTGTTGATTCACGATCCCTGTTGAAGCCTGGCTCATGGATCCTTCCAGATGTCAACATCTCTGCATATGCCAGGCTGGACCAGGAACCTGGACCACTGCTGGTCTTGCTTTGGCTGCCTTCTAGGTCCCTAGCTCTACTACCAGCAGAGTTCCCGCTGGTTGGAATGGGGGCAGTACAGCATGGAAGAAGACCTGCTTTCTTTGAGAGCAGGTGCAGAGGCTGTGCTGGGAGCCATATCTTCCCTGCAGTGGAACAGGGGAAGTGATGGCTGTGTTCTCAGGACCTGATGCACCGCCAGGCACAGAGCCAGCTCTCAATGACAACATGGCAATAGAAGCTAGTGTGTTCCAGGAAGGAAGAAGGGGAAGCAGGCCCAGCTGCCCCAAGAGGACTATGAACATAGATGAAGGAATCCCAGCTCCTGGAGGCTCCCTGAGGGGACCCATCGGTGCTCAGTTAGGGGAGAGATGGGGAACTCACCTTCGGCCAGGTTCCAAAGAATGAGCACACCGTCCTCACAGGCAAGGGCCAGGTAGGAGGAGGAGCTGCTGATCTGAGACACTGTAATGCGCGCAGCACAGGGCCACACGTTCTCGCAGTCTAGAGGGAAGAGACATTTGCCAGGCCCCGCCCCGCCCAGCGCCTCTACCAGGGGGATCTGAGGCCCAGACTGGTCTATCCAACGCAGGCTCTGAGCACTGGGAGCCCCTTGTCTAGACTCTCCACTTCTCTTCAGTACAGAGTAAAATAAGTCATAGCTAACATTTAGTGGCTATTTGCGGGAATGCGCGGGACATAGGCTTCTTACAGGTCACAGGTAGCATTTCATTTAACTTTCAGAAGAGTTCTATGCAGCAGATCCTGTTACAACTGCATCACGTAGGTAAGACTGAGAGATAAACAAGCAGCTCGACTAAAGGCCGTAGCCAATCAGCGGGGAGGAGGGGGATTAGAAGCCAGGCTGCCTGCTAGAGGAAAGCTAGTCCTTTTGCATGCATACTTAACGTGACCCCCCCCCCCTCTTTTGAGACAGGGTTTCTCTGAAGCTTTGGAGCCTGGAGCCTATCCTGAAATTTGCTCTGCAGGCAAGGAACTCACAGAGATCCACCTGCCTCTGCCTCCCTAGTGCTGGGATTAAAGGCGTGCGCCACCACTGCCCGGCTTTAACCTGGTTTTGGAAGCACAGCATGAATGTAAAAAGCACAGGTGCCGGCCACTCAAGACCTTTTCCTGAGCAGACTGCACATAAGGCTGTGTCCGTGGATGTGTCTGGCATCACTACCTGTGTTATAGCTTCAAAGGGCTTTCCTATATTGAACCCTCTGGATTTTGCTACTTACAGCCAATACACTCAGCTTACAGTGATGTATAATACCTCAGTTTTGTTTCAAAGAAAAAAAAAATGGGACGGGAAGCAACTGGCCTGAAACTGAACCTCTTACATACACTGGGCTGGACCAAGCGTTGGCCTTCTGAAGCCAAACCCACTCTCCATTCACATCACATTCTGTAGGGCCCTGTGCACTGGACTCTGGACACTGTCACTACTGACAAGAAACATGACAGTCAGGGACAGACCCTGAGCACCCACTGAGCACCCCACTTCTGCCTGCACAGCTCCAGGTCCCTCAGGACACACTCTGACAGCTCAGCTGGAGACACACAGGCTCTCAGAGCCCCGCGCTAAGGTACTGTCTCAGCCTCGGCAGTTAAAGTACCAGTTTTATCCTTCAGACTTTTGTTCAGCGAATAGAGGAAGAAGTTATGACTGCCAGTCCAGTGTATGCTGAGGACAAGGGCTGCCCCTGGAGCTGGGGAGAGAAGAAAGGGCGTTATTAGACATCAGGTAGCCTTTGGTTTGTGTCCTGCCTGTCAAGTCTGGAGTGTTTCGTTCTAATAGGTTCCTCTCGGCAGAAAGATGGACTTCCCAGGAAGGACAGTTGGTACTTCCATGGAGGCCATTTCTAGCATAGGCTACAGCTGCCTTTGGCTGCTTTTACATCTTCTAGAAGACATCCACTTGGATTGTCAGAGTTTGGTCTGGTTGTTACGCGTTCATAACCAGAAGCAGCATGACAGACGTATACTCACAGGCCCTTCCAGTGCGGCCTCTCCCTGAAGTCCTGTGCCTCCCATCGTAGGGAAACTGGGCTCAGAGACACACATACCCAGACAGACACTGTCAAGCTACAGCTGGCAGCCTGATTACCACCTTCACTCCTGCCCACTACGTGAGGTCTGCCATGTGCACACCTCCAGGAAGCTCCTTCCCAGATGACTACTGTCCCACTGTCACTGACCTGGACAGATCTTGACATCCATTGGCACTGGGATCATGGAGTGAGTAAGGAAGTGGAATGTGGCCGTGCTGGGAAAGACAGACAGGAGTCAGAGCCACGTACACCCCTTGGCAAGAAGAGATCTGGCACAATAAGTGACTAAGATCAGAATGGCTTAATTTCTGGGGATGAGCCACCCAGAGCCTCACGACAGCCGCATGCTGGGACTAAGGGGCCACATAGACCTTGGTCACAGATGAAGACAGTGTTAGTGAAGTTGTGGGTCACTCATAGGCCAGCAGGGTACGGCTGGAGACTCAGCCAAAGGAACGCCCCTCTATACACTTCTAGAAGGCCTCGTCTGTCCTCAGAGGAGATCTCTTTTTTTAAAAAAAAATATTTTTTATGGTTTATTTAACTTTATTTTATGTGAAGGTGTCAGATCCCTTGCAACTGGATCTTCAGACAGTTGTGAGCTGCCATGTGGGTGCTAGGAATTGAACCTGGGTCCTCTGGAAGAGCAGTCAGTACTCTTAAGCACTGAGCCATCTCTCCAGCCCCTCAGAGGAGATCTCTTAAAGGCCAGATGTGGGTGACATTCCATAAATGCTTTCTCACCAGGGGTCACAACACTCAAAGTGTGCTGATAAAATGGCCCTTATTTGGAGTGCTTGTGGATTTTTATGCTATTCCCACAGCGAATAATACATGTGGTCCCTAAATATCTCCCTGGGCAGAAGGAACTAAGTGGGCACCATCAAGCCAGGCAAGGGTCTCAGCTCACAATGAAGGGCTGCCATCAAGGCTCAGCCTTCAGAATCTATATCCTGAGGTGAGGACATTCAAGGTGCACTTGACAGCAAGATGGAGAGATCTCATTTGACATGTGAAAACAAGATTGCTCCAAAGTCATACACAGCTTTGAGGCAAGTTGGTTCTTAAAACCACGGCTACTTCAGACACTGGGCTCAGTTCTGACCATCAGAACGTGGGCTAACGAGGCTTGCCTGCTGACTGAGGTGTTAGCATATGCTATTGCTAACATACTGTAATAACTAGAGACCTATACAACATCACATTTAGAAAGACAAGGAGAGCCTGGTGTGACGCTCAGCAGCACAGATCCTGCCTGGCACACAGAGGCCCTGGGTTAGATCCCAGTGCTCTAAAAATAGCAAGAAAGAGCAAGAAGAAATGGAGGGGAATGTCCATAATGGTGGTAACTTCTTTCTTTCTTTCTTTCTTTCTTTCTTTCTTTCTTTCACTTTTTTTTTTTTTTTTTTTTTTTTTTTTTTTTTTTTTTTTTTTTTTTTTTTTTTTTTTGTTATCTTCTCTTTGTGTGCTTTTTCCGTTTTGGAAGCCAGGAAGAAACAGAAAAGATGTCATGCACGTATCTAACTCTATCTCATCTCCATAGATACATATGAAGCTCCTGCTTCCTTTCCCTTGTCTGAGGTGCTGGGCTTTGAAGCCAGGCTTTGGACAGTGTTCTGCTGAGTCATATAGCTATTCCTTCTTTAACATTCTAGTTCCCAGCTTTCGTTCTAGCTCTATTTAAACAAGCCCCACAGAACATTTTACAAGGATCTGCAGGGGCTGGAGAGAGTGCTCACTGGTTGCGATCACTGTTCTAGAGCAGTTGGGGTCCCAGCACCCCTGTGATGGTAGCTCACAACTGTCTATAATCCGGTTCCCGTGGATGATCTGAGGCCCTCTTCTTATCTCCATGGGCACTGCATGCACATGGTACACAGACATACATGTAGGCAAACATCCATGCACAAAATTTAAAAAGTTAATTAAGTAAAATTAAAATAAACTTTTAAGAAGAATCTGCTGAAATTCTCCCAAGCTCACAGAGGTTTTAGAGGGGGACTCATCCAGGATGCTTACACGGGTGCAGTGGGCACAGAGCCAGCAGCAGCTCTTCAGCTCTGCAGGAAGCAGGGCCTGGCAGCCTCCTCCCCCAGGCTCACCTGAACGGCTCCTCCTCCCCCATGCTCACCTGAGCAGCTCCTTTTCACCCTGGCTCACCTGAGCTTACATGGATCCTCCTCCCCCATGCTCACCTGAGCGGCTCCTCCTCCCACTCCCCTTCCAGGTACTTCCTGTAGGAGGCACAGAAGATCTCCATGTGCTGTTCCCACTGCACATCCTTGATGAAGTGATTCTGCCCGGAGCCCAGCCCACTGTAGTCCTCTATCTTTGAAAAAATCTCCAAGGGGCTTTTAAATGTGGTACCTGGATTGAAGAGATCCCAGGATTCAATAAAATCCTGTTTCCCTTTGCTGGTTCCTTCAGAAGCCTCATCTCAGAAACCCGCAGTGGATCTGTGAGCCGGGGATCGAGCCCCGGCCACCCTCTCCCTTTAATGCACAGGCTCAGGGAGTCCAGGCAAAGGACAAATGTTCTCCCTCTCTGCACCTCCAACCTGGCACCCCAGGCTTTCTGCAACAGGGCCAAGGAAACGCCCATGGTGTGCTAAGGCCTGTGCTGCTGTTTCTCCAACAAAGAAAACAACACATGTCCTTACTGCCGAGCCACATCCCCAGCTTCCACTAATATTATCTTTTTAAGTTAATGCTATTCTTTGGCCTTTGCATTTCTCTCTGATTTTTTTCCCAAAATAATTTATTTATTTTTATTTTATGTGCATTGATGTTTTGCCTGCATATATGTCTGTGTGAGGGTGTCAGATACTCTGGAACTAGAGTTACAGACCATCATAAATTCCCAGGTGGGTGCTGGGAATTGAACCCTGGGTCCTCTGGAAGAGCAGCCAGCGCTCTTACCTGCTAAGCCATCTTTCCAACCCTTTCTCTTTGATTTTTAACAGCTACAAAGTATTCCTATGTATAAATTTTAACTAAAACAGATTTTACCTACCAGTCTGCTGTCCTTGTCAATAACGCTATGAAGTCTACGGGTGTAGGTAAATATTTTTATTGGTATGTCTTTGAGACCATGTGGGTGCCAAGATACTCCATATTCTCCGCTTATAATGGCTCACTGCTTTCCTCTTCTTGGCCAACTCTTACTTAACCTTCTAGACTTTGCTTCAATATCCCTTCATTTGATAAAGCCTTTGTTTATCCCTGGGCAGAGTGAGATATTCCTTTCTGTTTTTACAGTCCTAAATGTTTCCAGTTACTATACTTAAAATACCATACTGTGGCTTCCTTCCACTCTCCCTTTATCTTTCGGATCTCCATGCTTGTTTGCAGGCATTAAGCAAGAGTGATAATGACTTATATACAAGTATGGGAATGAGTTAATTCTTCCTAGCAATCTCTTTGATCTCCTAATTCTGTTTTTTTTTTTTTTTTTTTTT